>NW_027043030.1:695000-995000 GCF_036013475.1 Columba livia
GAAACCTACTCCCACAGTTTTGATTGTCTCCCCATGATCAAACCATGACAAAAACAAAGAATCAGCGTGGTGAGGCTGTCGAGTGGCCCTTGGTTTGTCCTGCAAACAAGCTCTGAATGCGGATTCTTGCAGGTGCAGCGGAGCAGGCAGCAGCATCTGAGCAAAGCTCTGGGGGACGGGGTCCTGTGTGCTGGGGACAGCTTCCCTCGCCATTCTCTGCTCCCTCCTCCTTCAAGCAGGGGCTGCCCCATGCCGCGCACAGCCAGTCCCAGCCGGGACGGAGGTGGGTGTCTCCATGACAACCGCCCGGGCTCTGTGACGTCATAACCAGAGGCCATTGTGACACGGGGTCGACATCACCAGAGGCCATTGTGACACGGGGGACCCCGCCCTGACCGTGGGGGTATTTAAGGAGCGAGAGCCCTGGGGTGCTCACTCCCAGGAGAGCAGCTTCTCAGGAGCAGCAGCTTCTCAGGAGCAGCAGCTTCTCAGGAGGCAGCATCTCCCCTGGGTGCCCGTTGCGGCTCTTTGATAGAGGAGACCCAAGATGCCAACTGACAAGGAGGTGTCCTGCTCCTCCTCCTGCCCGCAGATCGGCCACAGCCTGGGCCAGCACACCCTCCAGAGCACCTGGGTCACCCCCTCGGTCCAGGAGCACTTGCAGGACCACCATAAAGGTCCCCAGGAGGGGTCTGGCTGCCCTCGCAACACCAACAGCGAGGCAGCAGCAGAGGCAGAGTGCCCGGCACCTGCCCCACAGGGCGCCACAGCCGACGACGCGGCTCTGTGGGACACAGCCCAGCGCATCGTCAGTGAGGCCGTGCGCAGGGCTGTGGCTCAGATCATGGCAGCTGGCCAGGAACCAGAGGAACAGCAGGACCTGGCCCAGCTCATGGACTTGCAAGATGAGAACAGCAAAGAGGGGTGCCAAGGCGGAGACAGCATCCACAGCACCTGGATCAACCCCTCGGTCCAGGAGCACCTGCAGGACGCCCCTGCAGGTCCCCAGGAGGGGTCTGGCTTGACCAGCACAGACACGGAGGCGGCAGCAGAGGCAGAGCGCCCGGCACCTGCCCAGCACAGCCCCACAGAGGACGATGTGGACCTGTCAGACATTGTGGAGTACATCGTCAGTGAGGCGGTGCGCAGGGCTGAGGCTGAGATCCAGGGACCTGGCCAGCAACCGCTGGAACAGCAGGACCTGGCCCAGTGCACGGATGTTCCAATGGCAGCACCAGCACCTGCAGGACTTGAAGCCATTGAGGCTCATTTGGCAGGAGAGGATGAGAGACAGGCCAGCACAGCCCCTCTCGTCCCAGCTGCAAAGGAGGAAGAAGAGAACACAGTTTCTCCAATGTCTGCAGAGCATGGGGCAGACATCGCCTGCCCAGCGCAGGGCCCGGCTCCACGGCGACGGCCTTCCCGGTTCAGGAGGGCGCTCCGGGCTCTGCGCAGGGCTTTCCGCTGCAGCTGCACCGCGGGACAGCAAGAGGAGTAGAGCCGCGACCGCGGCGTTCACCTGCCCTGAGGACATGGTGCTGCCAGCCTCTGCTCGGCCTTGGACTGTTTTCAAAATCAATAAAGCCAATTAAAAAAAAAATGACAAGTTTTCCCCCTGTGCTCCTCTGCTCCTGCTCCACCTCGGGACAAAGAAGGCTGCAGGAAATCTCTGTCCTCGGGGTGTCCCGGCCTTGGTTGCCGGAAGCCCTGGGCTGGTGCTGCCGCAAGCCGGCAGTCTGGCTGGATCCCCCTCAAGCTCCCTTCCCACTTGCCTGTCTCCAGTTCCAGTCCAGGACTTGAACATTTGAGATCTATTGCCGACTTGGCCTGGTTGACCTGCACCGTACGGCATCCCCTTCGTCTCACAAGGAACCTCCCCGTTGCAGGGGTGTTTCGGAGCACCTGCATGAGCTGATACAGGCGAGACCCTCCAAACCCGCATGTGGTCCCTCTCCTCCACCGAGGGTCTTCCAAGTCAGGAAGAGCCGGCTGCTCACTCCCTTGCTGGAAATCTGAGCCATGACCCATCTCTGCACAAGGCTCTGATGCACAAGGCTTCCAGCGTCACGAGAGCACGTTCAGGCCTGAGACACCGGGGAGAAGCGCCGCAAACAGTGCTGGTCTTGACAAGAAATCCACCCGCTCAGAGCTTCGTCTCAGATGCGAGTTACTCTGCCCTGGGTTTCTGGGGCCCAGAAATGGAGGGAGGCTCAGGTATAAACCCAGTCAGCCAAGAGCCGCAGCAGCTGCTGATCCCTGTGTGGCGCATTGCAAACCAGCCATGGCTGTCTGTGGCTGCTGCATGCCCCGGGCTGCAGCCTTCGCAGCATCCTCCTCTTCCCCAGCACCCCCGTGCACTGCACAGACCCAGAGCTGATTGCAATGGCTGGGGCAGCACCGGGCAGCAGCAGCATCTCTCTCCCCAGCCTCCAGCTGCCCAGTTGCCCTGCAGGGAATTTCTGCCTGGGAAGGGCAGAGTTGTATTGCGATCGGCTGGGGGCTCAGGACAAAGCACAGCACCGCCACGTCCCCGGAGCAGAGCCCTTCTTTTCCTGGCTTGGACTGGTGTATTCCTCCTGCTCACAGCGCGGTCCTTCTCTGGGATAAGGTGACGCCAGCACTTTCAGGGAAATTGGAACGTCATGATGGAGTGGACGTGAAACAGCCTCACTTCCCGAAAAGCCAAAGGAGTAAAACTGACATGGAACAAAGCAAGTAACTTGCCACAGCTGTCCAACCTGCGCTCCTCAGGCGGGAGGTGACCGGCGACATGTTCTGGTGCTGCGGGCTGTGCCACAACAGTTCAGTTGGGGCCGTGGCCAGAAAGGTAGTGATGTCCATCTAGAGATACCCACATCGTTCTGTGGGAAGCATCTGTTTCCTCGGCACGATTTGGAACACTTTTGACACACGGGACTTGCTGGGCCCTAAATCACAGCTGCGTTGACTCCTCTAAGCCTCCCAGTTCCAATTCAGCAGGTGCCCAGTTCAAGGTGTTGACTCAGCAATGTGTACTTCACTTTAATATGTATTATGTATTATGTATTATGTATTATGTATTATGTATTATGTATTATGTATTATGTATTATGTATTATGTATTATGTATTATGTATTATGTATTATGTATTACCAACAGTAATTTGCCAACAGGAGGAGTTCTTGCTAAATTAACAGCAAAAGCCATGCTGAAAAATGCAAGGGAGCAATGAGGGAGGGCTGGAGTCGTGCTCGGGAGCTGTGTCCGTGCGGGAAGGTTTGTGTGTCTCGCTGGGTAGTGCCCAGAGAGTTGGTCTGATCGCACCGCAGAGCTCCCGGAGACATCAATCTGTTTGCTTCTTTCCTACACCAAGCTTTAAAGGCTGGTTTTGATAGTGTCCTGGTTTTGCTAAAAACAAGTTTCTCTTTTAGTGAATTTGCCTGTCAGCTAAAGCTCCATATTAACTGCATTTTCCTGGAGAACTAGACACATGTTTTGGTAAACCTAGCAATGGAATGCAAACTCATTGATAAGCAGGGATGGACATCTCGCGAGAGGGGCGACGAGAAACCCATGAGCAAGAAGCTGACCAACTGTGTATAACATTCCATTCACGTGAATACTTCATATAAAGTGGGAGATCACGAGGATCTCGTCCCTTTTCCCTTCTGCTTATGGCCGACATTAGGAGAGGACCTTGCTAGTCGTCCCTGCAAACTGAGGCCTAGTGACAGACTGAATCCAGCTCCGGTTGGCTGCAGAGTCCAGTCCAGGACTTTGGTTGCCAGCTCTGCAGTTGCTGAGACTTTCAAGATTGGTTTTGTATATTTTGTATTATTTTCTCTATTCTTATTAGTAGCATTAGTAAAACATCTTTAATTTTTTCCAACTCTCTTCACTCTGCCCTTCTTTCCCTCCCGATCGTCTGTCCTGAGTGGAAAGAGGGGAGAGGGAGGGGGAAGTGGGGGGTGTGGGGAGAGGGGGTTAACAATACATCTGCCAGGGTTTTATTGTCACCCCGCAATCTTAACCCTCGACACCTTTTAAAACTGGGAGTCACATTTAGCAAAAGCCACTTGGTTGGTCAACACTAGAGGATCAACTAATGGAGCTGGACCTGCCCAATCAGAAATTCTACGGACTGCGGAAGGAGATAAAGTCCCTGTAGTACACATGAAAAACATGTTAAGAAAGGCAGTCTGGGTTAATCCTGGCTCAGCAAAGTCAAGCCCATTCGTGGGATTGTTTTTGCCCAGGGACCTGGCAGCACCTGGTGGGTGATGCTTAAGGATGGAGAAGTTCAGTGTGTACCTCAAGGGGATTTGAGTTTAGGTGAAAATATTCAATACCGAACTGCATGATGTGAATTGCCGTACTAACAGTGTTCAATAAGTGTCTTTCAGATCAAGACAGTGATGATGAAACCAGCGCTCACTTCTTCGAGTGGCACCTGATAACTTCTTCGAAGTTGATAGAGTCTTTTAACCCCCAGACAGTGGTCATGAGAGGCACTAGATGTACCATTTTCCCTGCCCTGGGAGACCATTGTGGCAAATCACAATATCACAGTATCACAGTATGTTTGGGATGGGAAGGGACCTCAAAAGATCATCTAGTCCAATCCCCCTGCTGGAGCAGGAACGCCCAGGTGAGGTTGCACAGGAACATGTCCAGATGGGTTTTGAATGTCTGCAGAGAAGGAGACTCCACAACCCCCCTGGGCAGCCTGTTCAGTGCTCTGTCACCCTCACTGAGAAGAAGTTTTTTCTCAAATTTAAGCGGAACCTCTTGTGTTCCAGCTTGATCCCATTACCCCTTGTCCTATCATTGTTTGCCACCGAGAAGAGCCTTGCTCCATCCTCATGGCACTCACCCTTTATATATTTATAAACATTAATGAGGTCCCCCCTTAGTCTCCTCTTCTCCAAACTAAAGAGACCCAGCTCCCTCAGCCTTTTTCCATAAGGGAGGTGCTCCACTCCCTTAATCATCTTCGTTGCCCTACGCTGGACCCTCTCCAGCAGTTCCCTGTCCTTCTGGAACTGAGGGGCCCAGAACTGGACACAATATTCCAGATGGGGTCTCACCAGGGTGGAGTAGAGGGGAAGGAGGACCTCTCTCGATCTACTAACCACCCCCCTTCTAATACACCCCAGGATGCCATTGGCTTTCCTGGCCACAAGGGCACAGTGCTGGCTCATGGTCATCCTGTTGTCCATCAGGACCCCCAGGTCCCTTTTGCCTACACTGCTCTCTAACATGTAATTTCCCATCCTATACTGGAACCTGGGGTTGTTCCTGCCCAGATGCAGGACTCTACACTTGTCCTTGTTAAATTTCATTAGGTTATTCCCCGCCCAACTCTCCAGCCTGTCCAGGTCCCGCTGGATGGCAGCACAGCCTTCTGGCATGTCAGCCACTCCTCCCAGCTTGGTGTCATCAGCAAACTTGCTGATAGTACACTCTATTCCCTCGTCTAAATCGTTAATGAATATATTGAATAATATTGGCCCCAGTACTGACCCCTGAGGCACTCCACTGGATACTGGCCTCCAACTAGACTCCGCACCACTGATTACCACTCTCTGGCTTCTCTCCTTAAGCCAGTTTGCAACCCACCTCACTACTCTATTGTCTAGACCACACCTCCTCAACTTAGCTGTGAGGATGCTGTGGGAGACTGTGTCAAAGGCTTTACTGAAGTCAAGGTAGACCACATCCACCGCTCTGCCATCGTCCATCCACCTTGTTACATTCTCATAAAAGGCTATGAGGTTGGTCAAGCACGACTTATCCTTGGTAAAGCCATGCTGACTGTCCCTAATAACCCTCTTATCCTTGATATGCCTTGAGATGGCACCAAGGATAAGCTGTTCCATTACTTTCCCAGGGACAGAGGTGAGGCTGACTGGTCTATAATTACCCGGGTCCTCCTTCTTGCCCTTTTTGAAGACTGCAGTGACATTTGCTTTCCTCCAATCCTCGGGCACCTCCCCCATTTCCCAAGACTTGGCAAAGATGATGGAGAGCGGTCCAGCAATGACTTCAGCCAGCTCCCTCAGCACCCGCAGATGCATCCCATCTGGACCCATGGATTTATGGATGTCCAGACTATTTAATTGCTCCCTAACCCAGTCCTCATCGACTAAAGCAAACTCCTCCATTGACCTGGCTTCATCCGGGGTCTCAGGGGTACAGGGCTTCCCAAGACAGCCCCCAGCAGAGTAGACAGAGACAAAGAAGGCATTCAGTAATTCTGCCTTCTCTGTATCTTCTGCCACCAGGGCACCCACCTGTTCATCAGTGGGCCTACATTGCCTCTGGTATTAGTTTTATCTGCTATGTATTTGAAACAGTTCTTCTGGCTGTCCTTGACCCCTCTCGCCAGCTGTAATTCTAAGGAGGCCTTGGCTATCCTAGCTGCCTTCCTACATCCTCTAACAGCAGCCTTATATTCCTCCCAAGTGGCCAGCCCCTGATTCCATGACCTGTAAACTCTCCTCTTCTGCTTGAGCATACCCAACAGGTCCCTATTCAACCACGCAGGCCTCCTGGCTCCCTTCCTTGACTCCCTTCGTGTGGGGATGCTCTGATCCTGAGCGTGGATGAAGCATTCTCTGAATGCAATCCAGCTATCTTGGGCCCCTTTTCCTTCAAGCACTCTTGCCCATGGGATTTCCCCCAGCAATTGCTTGAAAAGGCCAAAGTTAGCCCTGCTAAAGTCCAGGGTTGCAATTGTACTTGCTCTTCTGTTCCTGCCACACAAGATGCTGAACTCCACCATCTCGTGGTCACTGCAGCCCAGGCAGCCCTCAACCTTTACTGCTTCGACCAGACCCTCCTTGTTAGTGAGGATGAGATCCAGCAGTGCACCTCTCCTAGTCGGCTCCTCCACCATCTGCATGAGGCAGTTCTCACCAATGCACTGGAGGAACCTCCTGGACTGTGGCTGGCTGGCTGAATGGTCCTTCCAGCAAACATCAGGGAAGTTAAAATCACCCACAACAACCAGGGCCTGTGACTGTGAGGCCGCTCTCAACTGCCCATAGAAGGCCTCATCAACTTCCTCAGCCTGATCTGGTGGCCTGTAACAGACGCCCACAACAGTGTCACCCCTGCCAGCCTGCCCCTTGATCCTGACCCATACACTCTCAACTCGCTCCTCATCCACTCCTGGGCAGAATTTAGTACACTGTAGCTGCTCTCTCACATAGAGAGCAACTCCACCACCACGCCTGGCTGGCCTGTCTTTCCTGAAAAGGGCATAGCCATCCATGAACACATTCCAGTCATGTGAACTGTCCCACCATGTTTCTGTAATTGCCACCAGATCATAATCTCCCGACCGAACACAGGATTCTAACTCCTCCTGCTTATTCCCCATGCTGCGCGCATTGGTGTGCAGGCATTTCAGGGAGCGAGCAGCCTGTCCATCTTCTTAGCTTTCTGTGAGGAAATGACAGGGTGTTGGACGTGGGGAGAACAACAATGGCCTGTTACCTGGAAGTCAGCAAGGCATTCAGCATCATCCCCCACAACATTCTTGTGCCCAAGGCAGTAAAGTCTGGTCTGTGTCAGTGTGTAAGTAGATGGGTAAAAACAATCTGGATGGTTGGGCTTGGAAAGGTGCTGTAGAAAGGGAGAAACTTCCCAGTCCTGAGGACAGTCCAGCACTGGAAGCTGTTTCCCAGGAGTGCGCACCCACTCTGTCCCAGAAAGTGACCAAGACGTGTTTGGATCAAGCCCTGAGCAATCTGGTCTGACCCTGCTGTGAGCAGGAGGTTGGTCAAGACACCTCCCGAGGTCCTTTTGAGCCTGAATGGCACTGTCCTTCCTTCTCCTTTATGCTTTCAATTTAGGGACAGCTCTCAGGTGCTCCCTGAGCACAGGAATAATTCACATGAGGTCCAGGTCTGCTTTACAAGTGCCCCCAATAGTCCTGACCACAACTTTTGCATCTCTTTTCATTTGCCCCAACCCAGGGTCTTTTTTGCTGTTCTAATACCCTTCCAGAAAGAACAGCCCATGTTGTTAACCCTTTCAGAGCAGGTTGTTCAAGAGGTGTCAGCATCCATGTACAGAGTCTGTACAGCAGCCAGGCAGCAAAGCCGCCGTTACAGAAATGGAGATGAGACACTTGACCAGATCCTTGCACCCAGATATCAGCTTGACATGTCTGCTGAGATGCCAGGGAACACCTAAAATCTACGCGAAGTGTATGTGAGTCCTTGTTGGGTATCCTGGCTTGTCTCCTGACTCATGTGGTGCTTCAGGCTGTGAAGAGAATCAAAACCAGCCATTGGACTGGGGTGGTTCCATTTTACACGTGTCACACAGGGCAGATGAAGGGAGCTCAGAACTCCAGACTCTGCGGCACTGTTGGGACTGCAGAGACTGGAAATGCAGGTGACAGTGTGTGTCAGTGCACACACATAAAGATTCTGGCTTCCTTTGTGCTTTGCACTGACCTGGGATCTGTTCCTTGGCCGCCTTTGTCTCAAAAAGAAACTATTCCCCTATGCCTCCTCCACTGCACACCAGGATAAAAAAAAGAAGAAAAGTTATGAAAGAAGGATGATTTTGGGGTAATTCTGTCCAAGAGTTGTAGTCTTTAAATGATTTTTAAAAAAAAGTGAGAGAAAAATCCTTGTTCTAAGAACTTCTTGCAAGACACAGCTACTGAGATATAGGAGATGTTTTGAAAAGTAAGAATGACTGTTAGGAATGAAATTAAAGAGGTTTAGTTCATCATCATAATCACCAGTGAGAAGAAGGAGTTCCCTGTTACTGTTATCAGTGACAGTATCTCTGTTCACAAACATCCTTCAGAGCATTTCCATTTTTCCTGCGCTCCAAAGCTCATCCCGCTCAGAGTTTGACAGGATTGGTGCAAACCCCTGTGACCCAAATCTCTACAACTGTCTCTGCTCAACAGCCTTTTACCCCAGGAAGGGGAAAACTGACAATGCAGACAGCAACCCAGTGCCCAACCTGCCTGGAGAGCCAGGACAGTTGTGCCACACAACAGCCGACTCCGAGGGAAGCTGGAGGTGATGGAATTGAAATGGTTTCAACCCAAATCACAGAATCAGAGAATCATGGAATCATTTAGGCTGGAAAAGACCATTAAGAACATGGAGTCCAACCATAAATCAAACACTGCCAAGACCACCGCTAAACCATATCCCAAAGTGCCACATCTGCACATCTTTTAAACACCTCCCGCAATGGAAGCTCAATCCTGAGCTGGCAGGACACCACTGGCTGCAGTTGGACATAAGATACTGGTCATGGCTGTGAGTTCAGCCCTCGCTGGCAGAATGTCTCACGCCCTCACTGAGGAGGGCAGGGGGCTGGGAGATGGGAGCACGTTTCAGTTTCCAGATCCCAGCACAGAGCCCAAACCATCCTGCCCTTGGACTCTGGATCCCATTTCATGAGATGTAAAGCTGGTGGGGCTTCTGAGGATAATCATGTTAAAGGCATCAATAATCCTTCAAGTGTTTGTGTAATTTGTCTAGGAATGTCAGTCGCATATGCTTATATTTACATATTTGTAAAATAGTACACTGCATCTGTGGTCGCCCCTCTGGCAATGACAATTGAATAGGTATTTGCACTATAAGGCTCCATACCTCATCCACAAGCACACATCTAAGTGGTTCAGATGAAGGGTGTCTGGCAAACGTCACCCTTTGTGTCCCCAGGTGATGGACACTGCTCATGTGCCTCTGCAGAGAGTGGCAGGAGCTGGATCCCCTTCTCGGGACAGACTCCTTCCAGGAGAGACACAGACACAGGGGGAACTCATCAGGGATTTACGGCATTTCAGTCGGCATCAGTTTTGACATATTGGGTGCTGTCCTGTGACTGCCCTTTCTGCACAAATTATCATACAAACACAACCATTTAGTGAGACATGGTCATAAAGGGCTGTTACGGACAAGAAAGCTCACCATGAACTCTGGAGAGAGCGAGGAAGTTCATAATAAGCACCAGGAAGAACCAAGAAGCTCAAGGCCTCTTCTGAAGAGCGGGAGGCCTGAGCAGCCGTGATTGGCCATTGTAGGTGTGGGAGAGGGTCAGGGCATGTCAGGGAGAAGCAATGAGATGGCTGATGGCTTCAGTGAACCCTTCAAGCCATGTCTGAGCCCAGAAATGGAAAGCAGTTGATGTCTGCAGGTGGAGGAGGAACAGGAGGAAGATCTTCCTGGGAATACGGAAGGAAGAAAGGCCTCTCTTGGGCTAATCATGTATGGCAGTGCCATTTGCATGCTGTGGGCATGGCTGTGCCTGGGAGATGGGGAACGGCTGCTGCTGGGGTGGCTGTGCTCAGTCATGGCCCATGAGCTGACCCTGCTCTGCTCCTCTCTTACACTGCCCACACTTGGATGGTCCTCAGGAATCATCCATGAACCTGGTGGATCCATGAACCTACTGCAGTGATGGGTATGGATCCAAATAGGGGATTCAAGCAAGTTTGGGACTGGGACATTGTGGTGACTGGTGACCATTCCAGGTGTATGAAAGAAGCTGGGTGAGTTGTGATTTGCTCACAGGCATTTCCAACTGCACAGAAAACCAGAGCCTTGCAGTTAAAGCAACAGCACTTGACATAAACACCACCCGAAAAACACAAAACACTCATAATGACCACAGGAAAAGCCTTGAAAAACATTGGAGAAAAATCTACCAGGTTCCAGGGGTCAGGGCTCAGCCATTCTGGTGATGAACAAGCATCAAGGGCTGACATGGCATCAGAGCCACCTCCACATGGCCCTCACCACCTGTGACCTCTGTCTCCAAGTCTTTCCTTCACCAGCTTACAGGGACAGGGACCTGCACTGGTTGTTTCCTTCACAGCTGTGTCAGTGATGGCCCTTCATGGGGTCCAAACACCCTCAGAAATTTAGGGTTTTCTTCTGCCTTTCACTTCATTGGAGGTTTGTTCAGTTTCAGTAGCTGCAGTTCAGAATTACGACACCAGAGGGCTCACTAGCATCTAAAATGCTCTTACAAGTCAAGGCTCTGTGCATCATTTTCCTAAAGGCTTCAAGTCTGGTGTGGATGATTAGAGAGATTTCAGGAATAGCCAAACAGAGAGCATTTCCATAATAAACAGCAATAAAGCCAAATTTCTTCTATTTCCTTCCCTGCTCGCCCTTTCCTCCCTTTCCAGAACAGGTTGTATCAGCAGCCTCCAGTTCATATTGATGTGGAGCGGCTCCTGATAAAGAGTGAATATGTCAGAAAAGTGGGTGACTAAATCACCATGTGAGTGAGGAGACAGGCCAGGACAGCTCAAGAGGAGTCACACTCTTCTGGACCAAGAGGTGGGTGTTCCTGGCAATCTCAGGTGCCACAGCACAGCGATACTTGTGTTCAGGAGCTGGTCAAGTGACCCATCTCCTGTTCTGTAATGGTGTCTGAGTTTGCTCAGGTCACCCCTGACTTGAGCCCCATCCACTGCTGGGTGTTCTTCAGACTCCTGCCTTCAGGAACAAAGTCCAGGAGACCTTGCTGGTGAAGATGGAGGCAAAGAAGCCATGAAGAACCTCAGTCCCATCTGATTCTACTCTTATGAAGTTGAGCAGCAGGCCCATGATCACCCTGTCTATTCTTCTACTGCAAGTGAAGCTCCGTCAGCTCATCTTGCTGCCATTCAGGTATAGGTATCAAGTCCAGGGTAGCTTTGGCGTATTCTCTGCATTCATGGACAAGGTTTCTAAATTCCTCCTTTGCAGCTTCACCTGCCCCCAACTCCCCTGTGCTGCCTTTGTGCCCTGCAGCTCCAACAGTTCAGGCAAACAGTCTCAAGAGATAAATGGTTCTTTTCAAGGGTATTTGAAGAGATCATTCTTGTGCTTGCAGCAGGCTGTTCTGTAAGGCTGATCAGATTTCCTGAGGTCCTTCACCCTTCAGACCTACTTCCATGTCACCAATTTGCCCACCATCCCCCAGTATGTCAAAGCCTTCTCCTCTGGAGCCCACCAGCTTGTGCTCTGCTGCTGGCCTTCCTCCCTCCCCTCTGGTGCCTGGGACCCCACTGTGTCCTGGTCACAACAGCCAAGGTGGACACTGATGTTCACATCCCTCACCAGTTCTTCCTTATTTCCCAGTTACAGATTCAGATGAGCATCACTCTTGTTGGCCCACCAGGCAGCCACATTTAGAAGTTGTCCCAAGATCTTCTAGAATGTTGGCACCTACAGCTTTGACTGATCAATGAATGCCAGGGCAATTGCAGTTCCTCATAGGAACCTGCTCATTGACTGCAGGATTCCTCAGGTTGCTGACAGAAGATCTTTTCCATTTCTTCTCCATGATCAAGTAGTTTGTAACACCGAACATGTTGTCACCCTGTACTTGGTTTACATGGAAAAGTCTTGGAAGTGGGGCTGAGTATAGGTGTGCTACAGTTGTCACCGCTCTGAGAAGACAACAGGAGTTTGATCAGTGTCAGTCAGAGCCGATTTCAGCTGCTCCAAGATGGACCCAGTCCTTGCCAAATCTGAGCCACTCAGTGATGCTGGCAGCACCTCTGGCATATTGTATTTGAGAAAGGGTAAAAAACGCTGCACTACAGCAGGTGGGAGAGAGGAGGGAGGAGATGGGAGAGAAAAGCACTGCAGACACCAAGGTCATATCCCATAGGACCCAAGCAAGTCCCTCAGCAGGCCAAATCCTGCTCTCCTGAAATCCTGCTCTTGGCCTTGTTCTCATCTCCCAGGAGCCTCAGCTCCACTTTCCCATCCCTGACTGTTCCATCCTGACCAACTCTTTCTGGTTTGTAAGTGTGAAGTCCCACAGGGCACCACACCCCACTGACTCCTCAGTCACCCGTGTCAGGAAGATGTTGTCAATGAGCTCCAAACCCTCCTGGATGGCCGGTACCTTGCAGATATTGGGATATCTCAGGTCTGCCATGAGGACACGGCCCTGGAAACATGAGGCTTCTTTCATGTGTCTGGAGGAGGCCTCATCTCATTCCTCTTCCTCATCAGTGAGTCTGTAGCTGATGTCCACCCACCAAAACACAGCCCATGTTGTTCTGCCCTCTCATGCTGACTCCTCAACCTTCAGCTGACATTGTCTGTCCCCAGAGAGAGCTCCACGTATTCCTGCTGCTCTCCCACATGAAAGGAATCAACCCCTGTGACTCCAGAGCTCTGACATTATGAGTATCAGACACCCAAGACCCCAAATTTCCTCCAGGAGGTGGTATTTGTAGTGTCCAGTAACTCCTCACGCTGTTCTCTTGGGAGACACACCCTCATCAGGATAAACCATCTGCATGCAAACATTAACAGCTGAGCAAATGGAGCTTCAGCCAGGGGAGAGTCCAGACCTTGCAAATATCTGGTATTTGCCCATCAGGAAGCTCTGAAGTTTGACAAGTTGAAGTCTCCAGTTCTGTATCAGGGCAGGACAATAACCTCATCCATCAGGACAGAGCAGGACCTGACGTGCTGAGCAGTGACCCTGAGGAGAAGGGCCTGGGCAATACAAGGGCTGCCACATGAGCCCCTGGAGAGGCAGATCCTCTGCCTCACTCATTGCTCGGGGCCCTTGCTGGTGCACGGTGATGTGGGGTGTGTGATGCTGCGTGAAAGACAATGGTGTGACAGTTCCCACCCTTACTGGGGGTGTGCAAGGAGGCCTTGAGCTGCCCCCGGTGTCTGAGGACAACATGTTTCTTCACAGGCCTTGTTGGCAGAGATGATCGCCATAGCCAAGGAGACAAAGACTTGGGTTCTCTTGGAAACATCAAGGACCACCACACCAGCCTGTGGGTGCACGCTCACCATGAACAAGGCAGCTGCACACGGGGCTGCATGAGGAGGAGCGTGGGGACCCAGACACCTGCAGTTCTCGTCCCATTCGGTTCAGCACTGGTGTGACCCACACACACGGGTGTGTGCCAGTGTGCGGCTTCCCAGTTTGGAGCAGCAGGGAGGAACTGGAGAGTGCAGGGCTGTGCCAAGGCAGGTTCAGCACCTTGTGCACATGGTGTGGGGTGCTGAGGGACCTGGGCTGCTTTGGCCCAGCAGCGCTGGGGAGGCTGCAGCAGTGCAGGAGTAGCCTGAGAGTGCTTGAAGGGCGGTTTCAGAGGTGGTGGAGGTTTCTTCATAGTGGGAAAGAGCTTGAGAAAGAAATAATGGCCCAAAGTGCAGCTGGGGAGGTCCAGGCTGGACATGGGCAGAAAGGAATGTGATGGAAGGGCAGTGCTGTGGGGGAGCAGGTCAGCAGAGGGAGTCTGCATCAGCCCAAGGCTTTGTGCTTCAAGGACCAGCTGGGGAGGATGGAGAGATCTCAGCAAAGGAAGGAAGATGCTCAGACAAGAGCAAGGTGGGGCAGCAGGGGGGATGTCTCCAGCCTGCAGGGACAGAGGTGCAGGGGATGCCACAGCACAGGACAGGCTGTTGTGGAGATGATCAAGGGATGGAAAGAGGCTGAAAGCCCCACCAGACATGAGCTCCTTCTCCCCTTTGCTATGGCTGTTGTCTGCACCTCTGATGCCTGTGAGGAGACACCTTGTCCTTCCAGCACAGGGGCCTCATGGCCTCCTTGTCCCCAGCCAGGAACCTGGGAGGTGTGGGACCATAGTCCTGCCCTTGGCCTTGCACAGCCTCACATCACACTGTCCCAGGAAGAGCCCTGGGCAACGTGGGAGGGACAGGATCTGATTTCCAAAGTGGGGTCAGGGCTTGGCCCTTTGATTAATGAAACACAACCAGGTTTACTGAGCATCAGAGCCACCTTTTCTTTGCTTTTCCTGACCTTTCATCTCTGCCTCCAGTTTTCAGCTCTAACCAAACTTGGATGTTGTTTCTCAGTAGGTTCCCTCAGTGGGACCCATTAATACTACAGGAAACTTTGGAGTTTGCATCTGAGTTTGACTTCCAGAGAAGTTTCTTCAGCTTCTCCTCAGAGTCTGAGGTCCATGGACTCAGCACCAAACCCACCAGAGGGGTCATTAAAGCGCCTTGGGCTGCTCCTGTGCTGCTGGGCTGGGCTGGGCTCCTGGGACACAGGGAGCTCATGGCAGTGGCAGCGCTGCAGAGAGACAGCTCTGCCCAGGAGCAGCTCCTCTGCACACGCAGCAGGGCTGAGGGCTCTGCCTGCAGCACCGAGGGCACAGGAGCCAGGCACAGAGACATTAAAGGTGGTCAGGACTGGGAGGATGACTGAGAGCTCACTGGAGGAGAAACCTTTGCAGCCCTTGCCATGGTAAGTCTCTGGGTGCAGGGCAGTGCAGCTGTAGCTCCTGGAGGCCTCTCCTGAAACTGGCACAGGCACAACTTGTGGGGTCTGTAAGGACGGGGCTCTTGTCAGGCCATGTTGAACAGCTGTGAAGCCGGGTGAGCACCCAGGGGTGCCCAGGACTGTCCTGCAGAGCAGGGTCCCTGCACCCCAGGGCTGTGCCGGGCAGGAACTCTGCCGCCTGCCAGGGTCAGCGCTCAGCCTGCCCGGGAGATCCCATGGCAGCAGCTGTGGGTGGAAGGAGCGACCCCCGGCAGGGCAGGCAGGGAGCTTGTGGGGTTGAAGGGGGCTGTGTGGGTCAGGGCTGCTCAGAGCTCCAGATCCCCCCACAGACATGGCAGAGGGTCCTTCTGAACAACAACATTGAGACAGGAACAGCTGCAAGGGAAGGAGTCTGTGCTTTCAGTTTTCCACTCTTGGTTGGCTGGGTGTGCAGTGGGAGATGGGGATTTATTTCTCTCTTTGGAGCAGACACTGAGACCCCAGTTCTCGTTAGGACTGGTCTGAGCTGCTCCTGAGCCCCTGCAGGCACAGAGCTGCCCCTGGGCAGTGCCAGGAGGTGTGAGCAGGACAGAGCTGAGCACACAGCAGGTGGGACGGGGTCTGTGACACTGACAGGGAGCAGACCAGGGACAGAGACACAGCTGCAGGCAGCACAGACATGGGCAGGAAGAGTTAACTGCTACCAGAAATGCTGGGGATGGGATTTAGGAACCTCTCTCACATGCTCTCAGTTGGAGATACATTTCCAAGTGCAACCCCTGGTCTCCTCTCCTGCCCAGCAGACCCTCTGCCCCAAAGCCATGGGGTCCAGGTCACGCGTCTCCACCTCAGCAGCTGGACCTCCAGGTGAAGGGTTCCTGGAACGTGGTACTCAAAAAAGGTGCTAAAGGTACTTGCTCTCCAGTGTCATTATGTGAGTGGCAGCAGCACAGCCGGGTCAGGAGAAGGTTCCACAGCATGCCCGTCTGCCTTTCTGTCCTTGCTTTGTTTCTCGGGAACACTGCAGTGTCCTTCTCTGTTTCTCCACCTGTCCCTGGTGCTCTTGCTCTCTGGGGTTGGGGTGTAAGTGTCGGTCACTTCTTGTTCTGCACCAACTAAAGAGGTTTGCCCCAGATGTATGTTCATGGAAACCAGATGCCCAAGCTGTCTTTTAAGCTGTGATGAACAGTTTTTTCTCACTTGGTAGAAAGAGAGAATGAGCTGAAACATCCCTCCATCAGGGAGGGGGTTTTCCGTGAGAAACAGCATGTTTATTTTCCTCAGAGAAGTCTCCCCTAACTTGTCACTGCCTTTTCCTCCTTTCACAGGTCCTCATGCCCACAGGCAGCAAATGTCCAACAGCAGCTCCATCACCCAGTTCCTCCTCCTGCCGTTCACAGACACACGGGAGCTGCAGCTCTTGCACTTCTGGCTCTTCCTGGGCATCTACCTGGCTGCCCTCCTGGGCAACAGCCTCATCATCACCACCATAGCCTGGGACCAGCACCTCCACACCCTCATGTGCTTCTTCCTGCTCAACCTCGCCCTCCTCGACCTGGGCTGCATCTCCACCATTGTCCCCAAGTCCATGGCCAAATCTCTGTGGGACACCAAGGTCATTTCCTATGCAGGGTGTGCTGCCCAGGTCTTTCTGTTTGTCTTTTTAGTTTCAGCAGAGTTTTACCTTCTCACCATAATGTCGTACGACCGCTACGTTGCCATCTGCAAACCCCTGCACTATGGGACCCTCCTGGGCAGCAGAGCTTGTGTCCACATGGCAGCAGCTGCCTGGGCCACTGGGTTTCTCAATGCTCTGCTGCACACGGCCAATACATTTTCACTGCCCCTGTGCAAGGGCAATGCCCTGGGCCAGTTCTTCTGTGAAATCCCCCAGATCCTCAAGCTCTCCTGCTCACACCCCTACCTCAGGGAACTTGGGCTTCTTGTGGTCAGTGCCTGTTTAGCTTTTATGTGTTTTGTATTCATTGTGGTGTCCTATGTGCAGATCTTGAGGGCCGTGCTGAGGTTCCCCTCTGAGCAGGGACGGCACAAAGCCTTTTTCACCTGCCTCCCTCACCTGGCCGTGGTCTCCCTGTTCCTCAGCACTGCCATGTTTGCCAACCTGAAACCCTCATCCATCTCCTCCCAGTCCCTGGATCTGGTGGTGTCTGTTCTGTACTCAGTGGTGCCTCCAGCAGTGAATCCCCTCATCTACAGCATGAGGAACAGGGAACTCAAGGAGTCTGTAAGGAAAGTGATGACTGCTTTTCAAAAGCTGTAATGAAGTGACTTCCTGCTTCTGCATGTCACTTGTAGTAGCTTTTCTGCTTTGTTTTTTTATTTTTATTTTTTTTTTCCCCTTTGGTGTGTGCTTTTCTTGTTTGTATTAATGCTATCCACAAGCAAAATTATCACTTCTTATGGCTGTGTCCATATCTACCTGTCTGGTGTGTCCCATAGTCTTTGTCTAAATAAATAGCTGTACTCTCTGTGTGTATAAATGAAATAAAGGACCCCGCACTGACTTGTTTGGCCAGAATCCTCTATCCTCTCTCTGGGATCTCTGGGGCTGCAGGAGCCATGTCTGTGTGCTGAGGGGGAGTGAGTAGGAGCCACCCTGAGCTGGGTCTTCCTCCCACCCTGATCAGCATGACCCTGCGCACTCACCCCATGGCCCTGGGCACCACAGCCCACTTGCTCTGCAGAGCAGCACCGCCAGGTCGGAGCTGTATGGAGCGTGGGAAGGGGGGCAGGAAGAGCTGGCCAGGTCAGCATAGCTCAGCTGTCTTGGGAAAGGGCTCTGTGGGGAGATGGGATGTTCCAGGAGAAGAGTGGGGCACTGTATGTGTGCAGGAAAGACATGGAAAGAGAAACCCTTTGCTGCAGGTGGCAGCTTGGGGCAGGTGGCCCTGGCACTGTGGCAGCAGGACCTTCCTGAGGATCTCCTAGGCCAAATGTCTCATGCTGTCCTGGGGAGCCAGTCTGGACCTGGGTCTGGAGCTGCCTGTGCTGGAGACCCACTCAGCTTGCTGGCTGGATGAACATTCTCACTGTCCTTCATTCTCACTGGTCCCCACTGCTGTGGGACCAGTTCCAGTTCCAGTGTGGCTGCTCTGCCGGGCTCGGCTGGGGAGAGGGCAGGGGGGTGGCACAATTCAGGAGGGGGTGGGAGGGCTGAACTGGCAAATGCCCCAGAGAAGAAAATACCAGTGAACGGCTGAAGTGTGTGAGTGTGCAGGGCTGGTACACAGCAGTGTCCTCTCCCAGCCAGGCCTCCTGGGAGAGCCCTGAAGCACCAGCAGAGCAGGGGCTGGTGTGTGCCCATGTTCATGGGACAACCTGGGGAAACTGGCCCAGGACAGTCATCACAGACAGCTGCTCAGTGTCTGGAGCACAAGTGTGATGAGGAGCGGTTGAGAGAGCTGGGGCTGTTCAACCTGGAGAACAGGAGATTGAGGGGAGACCTTCTCACTGTCCACAGCTGCCTGACAGGAGGTTGCAATATGGCGGGTCTTGGTCTTTCCTCCCAAGTAGCAAGTGATAGGACAGGAGGAATTGGCCGCAATTTGCACAAGGGGAGGTTTAGATTGGATATTAGGAAAAAAGTATTTCTCTGAAAGGGTTGTCAGGCATTGGAACAGGCTGCCCAGGGCAGTGGGGGAGTCACCACCCCTGGAGGAGTTTAAAGGTGTTTAGACGAGGTTCTCAGGGACATGGTTTAGTGTGAGAGCTGGGCTATGGTTGGACTCAATGATCCCAAGGCTCTCTTCCTATCAGAGTATTCTATGTTTCTGCCTCAGCTGAGAGTCCACAAAGCCAACTGAGTTATGGACACCTGGCACAACCCTGACATTTGTGTGTGTGAGTCTGGGAACAAACCCCACTGACCCAGTGAGATTCACCGCAGTTGCCCTGTGATTCTGGATTGTGTTTTCAAAATGACAGTGCAATCGAGGAGGCCCTGGCATCCGTCAAACCCACCTTCAAGAAAGGCAGGAAGGAGAATGGGGAGAATCACAGGCTGGTCAGCTTGTCTGTGTCCCTGGGAAGGTGATGGGACAAGTCCTCCTGCAGCCATCTGCAGGCACTTGAAGGACAAGAAAGAGACTTGTGAACCAAAATGGGCAGGGGATAGACAGGCATGTTGTATGTATGAAATTGGGCCAGGCCTTGGACATGGTCTCTTGTGGTGTCCTTATAGAACCTCACCTGGTCACCCTGCTTTGGGAAGGAGATGTTCAGGGCTCTCTTCAAACCTGACTGACTATGATCCATTGAGTCTTTCCCCTGGACATGTTTTTGAAGATAGAATATCTGCAGAAAAGAAAAAAACAGCACAATAACCAGCAGCTCAAAGATGCCCTCTGGAAAGTCTGATCTTAGTCTGTTATGAAGCAACAAACTGCCCATCTGCTTCTATATCGGAGTTTTAATGAAACTAATTATAGGCCCAGCCTGTCATCTCTATATTTTCTTGGTGGTGTTTTTTAAATTGTGATAATGCTGCCATCCCCTTTCAAATTGGTTTTCTGCTTTTCTTTCATAATCACTGGCCATGCTCTTTGTGTATTTAAAGAAAATAAAGAGCCCTGTAGTGACTTTTCATGGGATCCTTTCACGAAGGCCTGATTGGAGCTGCAGGGACAGTTCCTGTGTGCATGGGAGGAGGGGAGAAGAGCTGGAAGGGAGCAGCAGCGCTTGTTCTTCCAGAGCTGTTCTGGTTCCACTCCCACACTCTCCTTCTCATCCCTGGTGTTGGTGCAAGGCCTGAGTGCTCTGGCAGCTTGGTCACCGTCCTGCTGTGTGTCAGTGCTGTGGGTGCAGGCAGGGACAGGCAATGGGCACTGCTGTGACAGAGCTGGCCTCACAACAGCCTTTCCAGATAGAAAGGTGATCTCCTATGGGCAGTGCATGATGGTTTGGCTCTTCTTCCTAACCTTCTCTCAAACATATGAGCAAGAAAATGGTCACAGATGAAACCACCAGAGTACAGCTGAACAGTGTGTGTGTGCAGGGCTGGCACACAGCAGTGTCCTCTCACAGCCAGGCTCCTGCCAGAGACCTGCAGGACCAGCAGAGCAGGGGCTGGGCTGTGCCCCTGTGCACTGGACACCCCAGGGAAGCTGCCCCAGGGCATCGTCATGGACTGGCCCCTCACAACCACCATTTCTAGCTCTGGCCTCTCTCCCCCACTCACATAGGTTGCTCTTCCCTCCACGGAGGGACACGGAATGAGTAGCTCAGAAGTCCATGTCTGCATTGTTCTGATGAGATGTGAGCACGCACATCATGGATGTGAGATGAGATGAACCCAGGTGAACACTAACAACATCAGCTATTCCTGGGGGTTCCATGAAGGTCTGTGGGACAGACAGTGTCTCAAGGTCACTTCACGATGGGAGTAACAGCCCATGGGAAACTACCCACTGGGATCTTCTTCCTTGAACTGAGGTCCCTGTGTCCATTCCTCATGATGTGGGACATCTCAGATGGGTGCAGAGCAGGGTGACCCACCACAGGGCTGAGGTGTCTCCCATCGTTTGGGAGTGGCAACAGGAGGCCAGACAGACACTGTGACTCCTGCTTCTGTGTAAAAGGGAAAGACTCTGTCTCTGAGCATCCCTGGGTGCATAAGAATTCCTGAGACTGGCTCTGATGGACCTCTGGCACTTCTGTGTGTGACTCCAGGAACAATCCCCAGTGGCCCAGTGAGATTCATCTCAGCTGCTGGGACGACTCATTGCAAGTGCTCCTGTCTGCTACATCACCATTGCCCGTGATTCTGGATTGTGCTTTCAAAAGTGACAGCAAAATCAGAGAAATTCTGAGGTCCTTGGGGAAGGAAGATGTCAAACCCATCTTCAAGAAGGGCCTGAAAGAGGATTTGAAGAATTAAGGGCTGGTCAGCCTACCTCTGCCCCTGGGAAGGGGATAACCGGCATCTTTGTGCACCAGTTTCTGGAAACCTGAAGGACAAGGAAGGCATTGCTGAACCGAAATGAGCGAAAAACCCACTGAGTCCCAAGAAATGCTCTGGACCCATTCCAGAGCTTTAGAGCCCCAGGAAAGAGCTCAGTGACAGTGCAGCCCAGCCAGTTGCATCTGTGTCCCTCACTGAGCAGCACAACCAGTGTGCAGTCACCCCATGGTCCTGCAGCCAACCTGCTCTGCAAAGCATCAGTGCCAGGTTGGGGCCCTGTGGGGAGCACAGGATGGGGCCAGGAGCACCAGAGCAGATCAGAGGAGGGATGGGGGAGATGAGACAGGAGCTGACCTGGGCTGGAAATTGCCTTGGGGAGAAAACTGCTGGTGTTCAGCTGCCCCAAGATAACACCCAGAGTTAACGGTGCAGGGCCAGAAGTCCTTGCTGTCCTGGTGCTTCACCAGGCCTGGGAAATAGCTGGAGAAGGATTGGTGTCCTCCACTTGCCATCTCTTAGTGCATTTTACCTCCTAAAGGGTGTAATGGAAAGCAAGTCTGGGACCCTGTGTCCAGACCTGCACTGCAGAAAGTATTCACCCAGAAGCCACACCATTTTGCTCTGGTACTTCAGTCCTGGTGCTCATCACATGTCCTTGAGACAAACTTATGCACCCCTCTTGTCAACCTTACCCCAAAAGTCACCCCTAGACAAGGTTCCTGAGCTGGGGCTGAGCTGGAGAACTGGGGTCCAGCTGTGACCAGAGGAAGGACAAGGCCTGTCCTGGGTCCTTTAAAGGGCTGGCAGCCTCTGTGATCTCCACCAGAAAAGGCAGCGTGCAGGAAACAATAGACGATCCCCATGCCCATTGGAGGCCCTTAGGAAGAGTTCCTCTCTCCAAATATCCAACCCAGCTTGCTGCTGCATGAACAACCAGGAGAAACTGCCCCTGGACCCTCATTCCAGACCCCATCTCCTCCACCCATACAGGCAGTGCTCTCCCCCTTGTCACTGAGGTGGTTCCAGGGGACACAAAATGGGAAGAGATGTAGGGTAGGGATATGGTGTCCTTCAGTGCTCCTCATGGTGCGTCCTGCTGGGCTTTGTGCCACTGGTCACAACCCTCTGAGCCTGGATGTTCAGCCAGTTCTCAGTGGTGCTAAACAGGAACATGCCCATGAGCACATTGGGCTGCACTGGGAGGAGCGTGGCCACCCAGACAAGGGCAGTTATTGTCCACCATGACTCAGCACGGGTGTGGTCACACCTGGAGCCCTGTGTCCCAGTGTGAGGTTCCCCATTCTGGAGGAACGGGAGGAGCTGTCGTGTGGCCAGAGAAAGTCTGGGTCATGTGTGGAGATGTTGAGAGACCCAAACTTCTTTAGCCTGGTGAAGTGGAGCCTGAGGAAACGTGCTGGTTTTAATGAAATTGAGTTAATTTTCTTCATCCATTTTGAACCTCTCTCCTTCACAGCCAGTACAGTCTCTTGTTTAGGTTTACTATGAGAATAATGAGATAATGCTGTTTCTTCCCTGGGATAGAGTTCGTTTTGTCTTTTAGCAGCTTTACAGTGTTTGCCATTTGCTATGAAAGGAATGTCAGAACTCACTGATATCTTAGCTGTTGTCAGGGAAACCAAGGACTCCTTCGGCCATCCAGTTGCAGATGCAGATTGGCAGGAGCGGACACAGACAGGATAGCACCTGGATTGACATGCAGGCTGGTCAATGAAATATTCCCTATGATTAGCGTCATGCTCAGTCTAAAGCTGGAGCCGGCTTTTAGGCTTGTTACATCAGTTACTTTGGGTTTTCCAGCTGGTTTGGTCAGTTCCATTCAGAAGTTTCATTCTGTCAGGAGTTCGATGTCAGTTCGGCCTTTTGCCGTTCTGCCATTTTGCCGCTGGCCTTTGGGCCTTTCTGCCTGTTGCCCTTTTGCTCTCTCTTGCTGGGATGGGCTGTTCAGGACCAAGGTGCTCCCTTCTGCAGGACTGGCTGCTCCGTGTGACTGGAGTTACACGGGGGATAGCACTGAGTATATTTTCTTAATTTAATTTATCTATTGATATTTAATTAACCTGGACTATTGTCAGTGAAACCAAGGACTTCTTTGGAGTCCAGCTGCATGATCAAATTGTCAGGAGAGGGCACAGACAGGACAGCACCTTGATTGACATCCAGGTCAATCAATGAGCTATTCTCTACCACTAGCGTCATGCTCGGTATACAGCTGGAGATGCCTTTTCCAGCCAGCTAGTTTTGGTTTTCCGGCTACATTGGTTAGCTCTGTTCGGAAGTTCCATTCTATTGGGAGTTCAGTGTTAGTTCAGTTTTACGATGTTTTGCTGATTTTCAGTTGGCCCTTGGGCCTCTCTGCCTTTTGCACTCGTACTTTCTCTTGCTGGGATCAGCTGTTCAGGACCAGGGTGCTCTCTTCTTTTGGGCTGCCTGTTCAGCACAATGGGAGTTACGTGGGGGTTGCACTGAGTGTCATATATTTTACTTTATGTATATCTTAGTATAAGTATATTATTAGTAGTAGTGTATTATTTTTATTTTCTTATTAATTTTTTGTCTAAACCCACAAGTTTCTCCCTTCCCATTCACTTCTCTCCCTTATCCCACCTGGAGACTGGGAGCAGGATGTGAGCAGCTCTCATGGTCTTGGTTGGTGGCTGTGGTAAAACCATGACAAGAAAGGGCAGTAGTAGCTTCAGAAAATTTGAAAATCACTTTCCAAGATGGTGTCAATATTTAATGTTTTTGTTGTTGTTGGGAAACAGCATGAGAAAGGAAAACCATCAGAAACTGCAGCTATGGAGGTCCAGAGTGGAGCTCAGGATAAAGAAATGTCATTCTGAGTGCAGTGCTGTGGTCATTCAGAGGGGCTCTGGATCAGCCATGGCTTTGTGTTTCAAGGAACAGCTGGTGCGGATGGAGAGACAGCAGCACAGCTGGGGACACATTGGGCTGAGAACAAGGTGGGGAACCGCATGGGGTGTCTTCAGCCTGTGGGGAAACAGCCAGAGTTCTGCCACAGTGCAGGATGGACCATGGTGGACATGGCCAAGAGCACTGGCAAGGCTGGATGTCCCTGAAAGAGCCAAGGTCTTTGTCCCCCTGGCTATGGCTGATGTCCCTGCCACCGAGGTCTAAGAGGAGACACATGGTTGTCATGGCCATGGCACCCCATTGCCTCCTTGCACCCCCATGCAGGCCAGGAGGTGTCACACCATTGCCCTGCACTGGGCATTGCACTCCCCACATCCCCAGGAAGAGCCCTGAGCCACCTGTGAGCCACGGGTTTCTCCATTCCCTTTGGTTATCTTCCATATCGCACTTAATAGTTTGGGGGAGTACATGAGCAGCAGTTGTGGTCTTAGTTGCTGGCTGGGGTAGAACATTGACACTGAAGGATAGCAGTGGCTCAAGAACTCTTGAAAATCACTTTCCAAGGTGATGGCACTTTTTTTTGTTTTTGTATTGGGAAACAGCATGAGAAAGGAAAACCATCAGACACTGCAGCTCTGGAGGTCCAGAGTGGAGTTCAGGATAAAGAAATGTCATTCTGAGCGCAGTGCTGTGGTCATTCAGAAGGACTCTGGATCAGCCATGACTTTGTGTTTCAAGGAACAGCTGGTGAGGATTGTCCTGCACTGGGCATCGCACTCCCCACAGGCCCAGGAAGAACCTGACCCACAAGTGAGGGACAGGATCTCCCTTCCCAGGGGCAGGGGCTCAAGGCTTGGCCATTGTCCTTCATCAGACAAACCAAGGGCTTTCTCAGCATCAGAGCTGCTGCACTTTGCCTTTGCCTGATGCAATCACTGCCTCCAATTATCTGCTCTAACGAGTCCCTGGGGAGGCTTTGTCAGTAACAGCCCTCAGTGGGGCCATTAATGCTTCAAGGTACTTTGGAGTTTGTTCTGACTTGGACTTCTTGAGCAGATTCTTCAGCCTGTCCTTGGTATCTGAGGTTCATGGACTCAGCACCAAATGCGCCACGGGGCTCATTAAAACACAGAAAGCCCTAACGAGCGATGTTTCTTTCCCTAATTTCCTTCAAATCTTCCAGACTTGTAGAACTAACTGGAGAGGTTTCAATGGGACACTTGCTGATGAAGATTTCAAAGAAGATTTCATAAAGGAGGGTTTTTTCTTTCCAGGGTGTTTTCTATCATTTTTCAGTGTATAGAAGAAGTGACAGCAGCATTCTACACTGGACATTGATCCCGAGGGTCTCCTGAAGACATCTGGACAGGCAGGAGAACAGTCCTTGAGGCTGGACACTGTATGGACAGCCTGGCTCCTCACCCACACCCCCAGTCTGCCGGTTCCCTCATTGGCCACCAGAGATTGCATCACTTTTCCTACATCAGTTTAATAAACAGCAAAACACTTTCCTCAGCTGTGTGTGTAAGCTGGATCTGATGAGGTCCAGCATCCACAAGGGACACCCACACAAGAACTGGTTTAGACAGAGAGACAGGAGAGGATAGAAATAAACACAATGAACGTGTTGACTGCCATGTTAATTAGAGCTCTGAAGAACGGGGCAAGTTTGTAACTCCCTGAAGCTCAAAGCAGAAACCAGACAGCTGAGAGGCCACTGAATGACCAAAGAGCAAGTGGAGGAGAAACCTGAGAGCACTGGGAAGGGCAAATGTCCAGACAGTGCTGGAAAGTTGTCCTTGGACAGGGACATTTAATCAGGAGAGGTGGGAACCCCTGAATGACAAGGGAGATGAAATAATAGAGTGTTGGTAATAGAAGTACAGGGGAAGACCAATATTTCTTCTCCTTCCCTTAGTACATCTTTCATCAGCTGTCTCACCATAAACAGCCAGGGCCATTTTAGGGGCCCAGTGTACCTGAGGTGCTGGCCTGGGATTGGCATCTATCACACAGGACCTGGGGAGACCAGAGCACCTTGAGTGCAGGTGGAGCCTGGGCAGGGGTTCCCGGGGCATCTACACTGGCACCAGGTGTTTGTGTCCCTGGAGCTGAAGACATTTGTGTCCTAAATCCATCCCCAGTTCTGGAGAACTCTTTCCTTTCCAAAGAAAAGAAACTCCCCTACAAAGACTTTTAAATAAATAAGTAAGTAAGCAAGCAAGTAAATAAGTAAATAAATAAGTAAATAAAAAAGTAAGTAAATACGTGAATAAATAAATAAATAAAAGCAAGTAAATAAGTAAATAAATACATAAATAAATAAATACATACATACATAAAAAGAAAATAAGAAAGAAAGAAAGAAAGAAAAAGAAAGAAAGAAAGAAAGTATGTTGACACCTTCCTTTGCTTTGGATCTTTGTCTTCATTTCTTCTTATTTTAATATCCATTGACATCAACTGACATCTGATGGGCCTGCAGGCATGAACCAAGATCATGTTGTGTCTTGCACAGCGCCCCATGCCCTCTGAACCTTCCCTGCCCAGGACTCCTCACACGTTGCCCAGAGCGAGTCACACTGAGGGGTTGGCTGGTTCACTGGCTGAGATGTTGGTTTAGATGGTCACCTACAGCACAGGTGGATCCTGCCCCATCATCGCCTGCTCTGTTTCAGTCTGAAACAGAGCCCAACATCACAATGGGATCATGAGAGAACTGAGGTTGAAGGGACCTCAGGAGTCTGCAGTCCAGCCTGTCACCAACTGGTCACACCAAGGTGTTCAAGCCTTGATTCAATCAGAGCTTTAGCAGGACTAGAGAAGTGATCATCCCTTTGTACTGGGCACTGGTGAGGCTGCACCTTGAATCCTGGGGGCAGTTTTAGGCCGCTCATGGCAAGGAAGACATTGAGGTGCTGGAGGGAGTTCAGAGGAGGGTGACAAGGCTGGTGAAGGGTCTGGAGCACCAGTCTGATGAGGAGCGGTTGAGGGAGCTGGGGGCTGTTCAGCCTTGAGAACAGGAGGCTGAGGGGAGACCTTATTACTCTCTACAGCTGCCTGAAAGGAGGTTTTATCGTGGAGGGTGTTGGTCTGTTGTCCCAAGTAGCAAGTGATAGGACAAGCGGAAATGGCATCAAGTTGCACACGGAGAGGTTTAGATTGGATGTGAGGAAAAAATTCTTCAGGGAAGCCACCACGGATGTTCCTCAGGACTCAGTCCTAGGGCCAGGTCTGTCCAATATTTTTATCAATAATCTGGATGCAGGAATTTAATGCACCAGCAGCAAATTTTCTGATCATACCATCCTCGGAGGTGCTGATGACTATCCTGAGGGACAAGGAGCCTTGCAGAATGATCTAGATAGATTGGAGCATTAGGCAATGATCAACGGCATAAAATCTAACAAGTCCACATGCCGGATTCTGCACCTGGGATAAAGTAATGCCAAGGACAAGTCTAATGGGGAGAGGATTGGCTGGAGAGCAGCCCTGCAGAAAGGAGCCTTGGGGCGCTGGTTGACAGGAGGCTCAACAAGAGTCAGCAGTGTGTGCCCTGGCAGCCAAGAGTGCAAATCCCATCCTGGGGTACATCAGACAGAGCAGAACCAACCGCTCAAAGGAGGTGATTATCCTGCTGTATTCAGAGTTGCTGTGGCCTCACCTTGAGTGCTGTGTGCAGTTCTGGCCCCACGATTTGACAAGGATGTTGAAGTATTCCAATGCGTCCAGAGAGCAACAAAGCTGGTGACCGACCGGAAGGCATGTCCTCTGAGGAGTGGCTGAGCAATCTGGATTTCTCTAGTTTGGAGAGAAGGAAGCTGATGAGCAAGCTCCTTGCCCTCTAAAAGTTCCTGAGGAGGGAAGTGTATAGGGAAGTGCTGGTCTCTTGTCCCTGGTATCCAGTGACAGGACATGTGGGAATGGTGCAAACCTGGGTCAGAGGAAGTTCAGACTTGACCCTCTACTGAGAGTGTGGTCAAATACTGGAACAGACTTCTGAACGATAGGATGAGGGGCAACGGGCACAGCATAGGAGGTCCCATCTGAATATTAGGAAAAACCTCTTTACTGTGAGGGTGCCTGATCACGGGAACAGGCTGTCCAGAGAGGTTGTGGAGTGTCCTCCTCTGGAGACATTCAAAACCCGCCTGGACACCTTCCTGTGCCATCTGCTCTGGGCGAACCTGCTTTAGCAGGTGGGTTGGGCTAGATGATCTCCAGAGGTCCCTTTCAAGCCCAACCATTCTGTGATTCTGTGACAGCTGGTTGATGCGCCAAGCCTCAGCATTCAAGAGGCATTTGGCCAATGCACTTACTACCCTGTTTTAACTTTAGATCAGCCTTGCAGTCATGCAGTGGGACTAGATGGTCATTTTAGGTCCCTTACAGCTGAACTATACCTCACCTCCCTTCTTTCCTTTCTCCTCCTTTCCCTAGCAGGGGGAAGCTGCAAAGCCCCCCCACCACAGCCCCACCCAGCACCCTTTGCAGGAAGCCTTTGGGGTGCTGGCCCCAAGGCAGCCCCGGTGCCCAGGAGTTCCAGGGCCTGTCCCTGCCCTTGGTGTCCACGTGCTGGGCACAGCTGCTGGCTGTCCCTGATGCCTTCTCTGCCCTTTGGCTCTCCAGGACAAAGCTCCTGCTCTTTTCTCCAGTCATGGCAGAAACCAGCCCTGCAACCAAGAGAAGAGCCCTGGTAGCTGTCCCCTCTCTGCACCAGAGCTGATGTCCATGAGGCCCCACAGCGAGGAGGACCAGGCTCACAAAGCCTTTTCTGAGGGGATAACAGGATGGTTTCAACCACTGCAGCGTGGAGAAAATCCCCAGTGTGACCAGAGCCATAGGCTGCGCTGGACAGTGCCAACAGACCGCCATGGAAATAAGACTCGCTTTGAATCCATTCCCAAAGCACAGCCAGGCAAATGATGACTCTTCCCAAATGAGCAAAAAGAGTCCATTGCTGCTACTGCAGTCATGTTTCCTTTTCTACCCAAACCAAGATCCACAGTTGGCCATCTGTACAGGGGATGCAAAATGCACTTTAGCCGCAGGGTAAACCTTCCACACCTCCTGTGTGACTTGCACCTTTCTCGGAGTTATTTGCCTACCTTGATTGGTGGGAAGAGGTTCAGAACTTATGGAAAGCCTTTAAGAGATACTCTTTTGAGTACTCAAAGAGTAAGGATGCTGCTGCCATTTTGGACATTTGCACAAAAAGTCATACACACATGGGATAGTGTGTGGTGTGTGACATGGATTTCTTTTTCTCCTTGTTCTCCTTTTTATTAATGCCGAGATCTTCGCGTTGGAAAAAACATGCCTAAACAAAAGAATCTGAGAACAAAAGTCCTGATCAGAGAGAAGGTCCATCTGGGCCAAGACTCAGTCTCCAAAGCTGCCAGCCATCCGTGTCTACAGGGTCTTGGGGTGCTCAAAGGCCTCAGTGGCTGGGACCGGCCTCCCTGGGGACCATCTCCTGCAGGGGCCCAGGGGCCGTGTCTCAGCTCAGCCTGGGACCTCTGGTGCCTGCCTGAGCCATGTTGTAGGTGTGTGTGCCTGTCTCTGCCCCATCTCCTGGACGGGCCTGGGCCCTGCCCTGCAGAGAGCGGCTCTCCTGGATGGAGTCCTCAGGCCTGGCTCAGAGCTCATCGTGCTCCAGGCACAACTACTGAGCACAACCATGCTGTGCTGTGCTGTGCTGCTCTATTCTGTACTCTCACAAGGAGTCCAATAAAGATGTGACTGTTCGACTGAAATGCCAGAGAGGTTTTAGATCCAAAAACAGTTTCAGGGACACATACACAAAGGATACAACTGGAAACAGATTTTTAAAATTTTTTTTTAATATTTATATTTATTTCATTAAAATTACAAATTTTAATAGAAGAAGGAGAAGGAGGAGAGCTGGCTCCTGCTGCAAACTTGCCCTGGGAGAAAGAACCCGAGAAAGCCAGGGCACGAGTGGTGCCTTGGAGGGCAAGAGCAGTGGGCATGAACCGAGCCAAAAGGGCCCAGAGGAGCTCTGACAGGTGGTCATGCTCAATGCTGCAGAGGAAGGCAAAAAAACCCCGGGGACCAGGGCCAGTCTGCCCCGGGGGGAAAATTCCTTCCTGACCCCAACACTGGCGATCGGCTGTTCCCTGAGCATTTGAGCAAGACCTGGCTCCTTGGCCCACAGGCTGTCATGCCTCCCAGAAGACCACAGAATAATAGAAGGATAGAATGATAGGATGATGATGTCTTCTTTCTTCTCTTCTCTTCTCTTCTCTTCTCTTCTCTTCTCTTCTCTTCTCTTCGCTTCGCTTCGCTTCGCTTCGCTTCGCTTCGCTTCGCTTCCTCTTCGCTTCTCCTCTTTCTTCACCTCTTCCCTCTCCCTCTTTTCCTTCTATCTCCTTTCACTAGCACTACATGCTGAGGAAATTCCTGACAAACACTTGGAACCTTGCCCAGCTTAGCCATTCGCTTCATCACCTTGTGCCAAGGACGCATCTACCTTCTGGTGACCGTGAGAGCACCGGGCCCTCTTCAAACCACTCTGCATTCCGCTTCCTACAGCTGCTGACCCTAGCTCCCCACTCCATCAGGACGGTGAGCTCTGCAGTGCTCCTCAAGAAGGCATTCCCTTCATTTTACTACTGCTATCCAGCTGAAAAGGATGATCATCCATCAGATGAACCTGGAAGGTTGCCCTGCTGGGAGATGGCCTTGCAGCGGAGAAACTCCAGCTGCCTCGTCCAGCTCTTCCTCCTTCAGCCCCTGTCAAGGGATTCCACCGGCTCCTCAAGGACTTCCTCTCCGATGTCTTCAGGCTGCCTCCAGGCCAGCTCTGGCAGCAGACACGGGACGCTGCTCCCTTTTATACTGCCCCGGGGCATTGTGACATCAGCATTGCCCCGTGGTCGCATTGTGACGTGGAGGTGACATGGGCCCCCAGTGTCCCACCCCATCCACTGCCCATGCACCCAGCACTCCTTGGAGGAAGGACTTCGGGGTGCTGTTGGCCCTGAGGCTGTCCTTGTGCCCAGGAGGCCCAGGGTGCTGTCCCTGCTCTTGGTGGTCACGCACTGGGCATGGCTGAAACCACCTGGGAATGGCGGTGGCATGAAATTACTAAGGAGGTTATTCAGATACAAAGGAACTTCTTCTCTTTGCCTTTAAGGTTACTAAAAGAAACTATGAAAAACAATCCTCTAGTACATGATGGTAATGAATTGCTCTGCGAAAGTGCTGCCATGGGTGCAGGAACCTGCCAGCCTACGTCTATTCCATTAAAGAATCTCAACCTTTTGGTGCCGGCTCCATGTGTTTGGCATGTGGCCTCTCTCACCTCCTAGATGTCCAGGTAGGAAAACAGGCGGGGGAGCAGGTCTCAGCTAAACCCCAGGGCACCTGCTATGGAAAGCATAGGTGTGAAAGCATAGGCATAGCCTCTGGGCTCAGGCACCAGGTTCTGTGGGCTGGCAAATGGCTGCCTGACAGCTCAGACATGGTAATTATCCCTAATTCAAGCACTCGGGATAATGCAAGGTGGTGCCGTGTTGGAAGCGCTTCATTAACTGCAGAAGAGTAAAGACATGCCCATGGGCAGATCCTCTGCTGCAAAGGGTCTTCACATCCTTTGGTCTCACCGTGAACCTGTGCCCTCACATTCTGGATTTAAGTAACTCTAATTAGACTTAGCTTAATTCTCCCTAGAAACAAAGTAAGACCCTACCCAGTCTACTCAGCCAGTTCCGCTGTCCTAAAAGTCCCCAGGCACATGAATCTCCAAAACCAGAACATGGGTGGCTGCACATCCTGTTGGTTATTTTTCTATCACATGCCATTTATTGAGTGTTATTGACAACAAGGACATTTTTGCCCCCAGCAGTGGGAACAGAAGCAGTGAACAGTGTGAACCTTACAAATCCTCTTCCCAAATTGCTGCCAAACTGATTCCCAATTTACATTCTCACTTAGTGATGTCCAGAGTTGACTAATTCCTAAACCAAAATTGAGATGGTGTGGTCAGTTCTTGCAATACTATCATGCATCGCGACATAACTTGTGATTTCCCTCCGGTTCATATCGTTACAAAACCAAGCATCTCTGTTTTCCTTACAAATGTGTTGCTTCCATGCTCACCGAGAGAACTTGCAAGTGTAACACTTTAATTTTTTTAAGTGAGTGGGAAAATGAAAACCAACTGCATTTCTTATATGTCTTATTTTTAACTTCAGGGGGATGATTTTTTAAGCTCCTCCTTTAGTGCATTCACTAATGACAGATATGGACTCACCTTGATGTGCTGATCAGGTGCTGGAAAAATTTTCAGCAATAGCACAAAACTTGGGGTTACACCCTCTGCTGTGTCTGCCTGCAAAGTGTCCTTTTTTTCCAATGAAAACTGCCCTGTGCTTGCACTAGATCTGACTTTTAATAGACCTATTTTCCCCTCCCCAGGCCAAAGGAGGACATTAACCCACCTCCCCCTGAGCAGCCTGGTTTAGAGCTTCAACAACCCCTCAGCTGGTCTGTTTAGGAGACACCCCAGCCGCGATTCACCACCCTCTATGAGGAGGAGATTTGCACTTGCTGAGATAAGTGCCTCTCACAAGCAAGCAAATCACTTTCTCTAGGAACTTTCTATAGATCAAAACACTTGAGGTGAGTCCTGAGAACATAAGACACAAAGCAAGACAAAGCGCCTGGGCTAATCCTGACGAGCAAGAGTTGCTCTCCACGGAGTAGTCTCTTCTGTCTTCGAGCCAAGAAAAACCCTACATAATATCAGCCTCATCCTAGACACTGGCCAACACTTTGCCAATCAAAAGCATGCTTCTGTAGATTCTTTCAGCATTTCTTCTTCCACCAATAATGCAACTTCCGTCAGGTAACTTGCTTATGCCGACTGTGCACAGGGTTGCCTGGGGCTTTCCATACTGAGCAAACAAAAGGACATTCCTATTTCCATTTCCAGCAGCTGTGCAGACTCATGACAATGATCAAAACGTTCACAAGTTAAACTGTCAATTTTGAGATGTGAAAGATCTGCCTGGTTTAGATTTTTGTGATTTTTGTGGGGTTTTTGAGGGCGTATCGTATTTTCATAACACCCCCCCTGGCTCAACTGACGCAGTTGCGGGTGGAAATGGATCTGTGAATCTGATCCTAGATGTAACACACTGGATCTCCAGAAAACAAGGCACTGGCAACCAGAAGTCACGGGGAGGACTGAGACAAGCCAAGGCTCTGTGCAGCATTTTCCTAAAGGCTTCAAGTCAGGTGTGGAGATTTCAGGAATAGCCAAACAGAGAGCATTTCCATAATAAATAGCAATAAAGCCCAATTTCTTCTGTTTCATTCCCTGCTCTCCCTTCCCTCCCTTTCCAGAACAGGCGGCATCAGCAGCCTCCAGTTCATATTAATGTTTTGCATCTCCTGATAAAGACTGAATATGTCAGAAAAGTGGGTGCCTAAATCACCATGTGATTGAGGAGACAGGCCAGGACACCTCAAGAGGAGTCACACTCCTCTGGACCAAGAGGTGGGTGTTCCTGGCAATCTCAGGTGCCACAGCACAGCGATACTTGTGTTCAGGGAGCCGGTCAAGTGACCCATCTCCTGTTCTGTAACGGTGTCTGAGTTTGCTCAGGTCACCCCTGACTTGATCCCCATCCACTGCTGGGTGTTCTCCAGACTCCTGCCTTCAGGAACAAAGTCCCAGGAGACCTTGCTGGTGAAGATGGAGGCAAAGAAGCCATGAAGAACCTCAGTCCCGTCTGATTCTACTCTTATGAAGTTCAGCAGCAGGCTCACGTTCACCCTGTATATTCCCTTATTGCAAGTTAAGCTCTGTCAGCTCATCTTGCTGCCATTCCTGTGCAGGTATCAAGTCCAGGGCAGCTTTGTCATCATCCCCACGTCCATGGACAAGATTTCTAAATTCCTCCTTTGCAGCTTCCCCTGATTCCACATCCTGTGTGCTGCCTTTGTGCCCTGGAGCTCCATCAGTTCAGAGGAGCAGCCTCACAAGATAAATGCTTTTGTTCATGGGTACTTGGAGAGATCATTCTTGTGCTTGGAGCAGCCTGTCCTGTAAGGATTATCAGATTTCCTGAGCTCCTTCACCCTCCAGATCTACTTCCATGGCACCATGTTACCCACCATCCCCCAGTATGTCAAAGTCTCCTCCTCTGGATTCTACCAGCCTGTGCTCTGCTGCTGGCCTTCCTCTCTCCCCTCTGGTGCCTGGGACCCCACTGTGTCCTGGTCACAACAGCCAAGGTGGACACTCATGTTCAGATCCCTCACCAGCTCTTCCTTGTTTCCCAGTTCCAGATTCAGGTGAACATCACCCTTGTTGGCCCACAATGCAGACATGTTGTGCAGTTGGCCCAAGATCCTTTGGACTGATGGCACCTGCCACTTTGCCAGGCCAGTTAATGTCAGAGCAATTACAGTTCCCCATGGGAACCTGCTCATTGACTGGTGACTTCCTCATGTTGCTGACAGAAGATCTTGTCCATTTCTTCTACATGATCATGTAGTTTGTAACATCCAACACATTGTCACTCTCTATTGGGTGTACATGACAAACCCTTGGAACTGGGGATGACTGTGGGTGTGCTACAGTTGTCACCTCTCCGGGAAGACAACAGGAGTTTGACCAATGTCAGACAGAGCTGATTTCAGCTGCTCCAAGATGGACCCACTCCTTGCCAAATCTGAGACACTCAGTGATGTTGGCAGCACCTCTGGGATATTGTATTTAAGAAAGGATAAAAAATGCTGCACAACAGCAGGTGGGAGAGAGGAGGGAGGAGATGTGAGAGAAAAGCACTGCAGACACCAAGGTCATATCCCATAGGACCCAAGCAGGTCCCTCAGCAGGCCAAAGCTTGCTCTCCTGAAATCCTGCTCTTGGCCTTGTTCTCATCTCCCAGGAGCCTCAGCTCCACTTTCCATCCCTGACTGTTCCATCCTGACCAACTCTTTCTGGTTTGTAAGTGTGAAGTCCCACAGGGCACCTCACCCCACTGACTCCTCAGTCACCCGTGTCAGGAAATGTTGTCAATGAGCTCCAAACCCTCCTTGTCCCCAGCCAGGAACCTGGGAGGTGTGGGACCATAGTCCTGCCCTTGGCCTTGCACAGCCCCACATCACACTGTCCCAGGAAGGGCCCTGGGCAATGTGGGAGGGACAGGATCTGCGTTCCCAGGGCTGGGGGTCAGATCTTGGCCCTTTGGTTAATGAAACACATCCAGGTTTACTCAGCATCAGAGATACCTTTACTTTGCTTTTCCTGACCTGTCATCATTGCCTCCAGTTTTCTTCTCTAACCAAACCTGAGTATTGTTTATCAGTAGTGTCCCTCAGTGTGACCCATAAACCTTACAATAAACTTTGGAGTTTGAACCTGACTTTGACTTCTTGAGAGGTTTCATCAACTTCCACCAGGGTCTGAGGTCCATGGACTCAGCACAAAAGCCACCAGAGGGGTCATTAAAGTGCCTTGGGCTGCTCCTGTGCTGCTGAGCTGGGCTGGGCTCCTGGGACACAGGGAGCTCATGGCAGCGGCAGCGCTGCAGAGAGACAGCTCTGCCCAGGAGCAGCTCCTCTGCACACGCAGCAGGGCTGAGGGCTCTGCCTGCAGCACCGAGGGCACAGGAGCCGGGCAGAGAGAAGGAAACACAGTCTGGGGTGGAAGGATGCTGAGAGGTCACTTGGAGAGAAATCTTCAGAGATATAAAGCCTGTGGCTACAGGGCATTGCATCTGCAAATCTTGGTAGGATCTCAGACAGCTGTCACGTTGCAGAGCCTGCGAGAGGTGTAAGTACAGCTCTCAGAGATTCTCTGATCAGAGGAGAGGATGTGCTGCAGAGCAGGGATTGCCTTCTGCACTGTCAGTGACAAGACGTGAATGCTGCGTTCTCCCCAGGATGGCTGTGGGGTGTAAATGTAAATGTGCAGGCAGGGGTGCCCAGGGCTGTCCTGCAGAGCAGGGTCCCTGCACCCCAGGGCTGTGCCGGGCAGGGACTCTGCCGCCTGCCAGGGTCAGCGCTCAGCCTGCCCGGGAGAGCCCAACAACACTGAGGGGAGAAGCTGTGGGGGGAAGGAGTGACCCCCGGCAGGGCAGGGTCCTTCTGCTGCTGGGTTCTCCGTGGGTCGGGGCTGCTCACAGCTCCAGCTCATTCCAGAATATTGACAAGAGGAGGTTTCAAGGAGAAGAAGACAAAGAGTACTACAAAGATAAGGGACCTCCCTGAATCTGTGTTTTCAGTCTCCTACTCTGGGGAATGGGTGGTGATTAAGGCCGTTCTTAATTTTAAACAAACACTTGAGACACATGAACTGCAGTAGGTCTTCAAGAGAATCCTGACATGCCTTGCCTCTCCTCTGCCTATGCAGAACCAGCATCACCTTGGCTGGACACCTTACACTTAATCTGACCTGTCCTGTTTTCCAGCCTGCAGACAGGAAGATGCCCCCAGGCAGTGCCCTGTGAACAGGCACGATCTGTAGGGCCAGGGGGAGGGCACAGAGGGTGGGATGGTCTGTGAGCACTGACAGGGAAGAGACATGGACAGGGAAACACCTGCCAGGGGAGAATCTCCATGCAGCAAGGAAATGGTCAGAAATGAGAGGAAACCAAACCCGGAATGGTTATGGGAGGGAGAACAGAGAAAAGTGCCTGTGACCCCCTGCAGTGCAGATCCCTCCTGTGAGCAGCCCCCTGGCCTCCTGTCCCACCCAGCAAAGCCTCTGCCCTCAGGGCCGGGGGCTCCAAGGCGTGAAGCAGCTCCTGTGCAGCCAGAGCTCCAGTTCCTCTGCAGAGCACAGGGGCTGAGAGCAGCTGCCCGGCAGTGTTGGTGTCTGGGAGGTGGCTGCACAGCTGGGGAAGGGTGACGCTGTCTGAGTGCCCGGCTGCCTCTGCCCTGGCCTCTCTCACACCCACCCTCACCGCATTTTCCTTCTTGCTCCCCTGCTCTGGGTCACTGCTGTTGGGATCTTGTTCTTGCTGTCAGGCTCTCTGGGGATGGCAGTTTCAGCTGCAGAGTCACAGCCTGATCTTATGGGTCCTTTCCTGCAGGTGTGTCCATGGGCACACGTGTCCCAGCTTTGCTCTGACCTGTGGGGTGTGGGCAATGCAGTCTGTGGGGCTGGGGAATGAGCTGAGTCTCCCTCAATAAAATGCCATCATCAGGACTGTTGATTGTTTCCTTGACTTTTCTTTCCAAGCTGTGAGCTTCCTTCCAGGATGCAAACCTGTCCTATAGCATCCCTGTGTTATCTGAAAGTCCCATGGAGAAGTGCAGAGATGCTGTGACAGAGAAATTACTTTTGAGTTTGTGAAATGAGCTCTGTGTGTCCTGGACTCAATGTGGGGTGGTGAGACCTTAGGGAAGGCTGACACATGTCATGGTCTCAGGTGGATGCCTCTGCTCTCAGCAGTGCCTGGTGGCTTTTCAGGGTAACATGGGAGTGTGATCAGTCCCCATCTCAGAAAGGTGCCAGCCCAGGGCAGCTGGAGCAAGACAGAGGGACAGAGCAGCTGCCCTCACTCTGCACTGACCCACAGGCATCCTCTGGTCTCGCAGGACTCGCTCTGTTCTCCCTGAGTGCAGCAGAAATGCTGAGGGTTTCTGACACCCAACAACACTCTGCAGTGAATACGGGGGGAGGTGTAAAAAAACCTGGAACTCCTAAACTGCCTTCACCATCTCTGTTCCTTATGAATGGGAAAGCAAGTGCTGACAGCCCTTCTGTGTTAGCAGAACCAGGACAGTCCCCACCGTTCCTGTGGCCCCACTTCTGCAGAGCTGGGCTGACTTATCGAGAGCCCATGGGCAGAGGCCCTGCTCTTGGTTGCACATTTTCCAGCACCAAGCAGGGCTGCAGCCACAGTGCTGGAGAAAGTTGTCCTAGAAAAACAAAAGGGTGTCTGTGTGTGACAGGGGAGGGTCTACGGGAGTTGGTTTGATTTTTGTCAGAGAACACTTCCCTGGCTTTACACTTTTTCTTTTTCTCATGACAGCGCCCCATGCTCAGGAAAAGCAAATGTCCAACAGCAGCTCCATCACCCAGTTCCTTCTCCTGCCGTTCACAGACACACGGGAGCTGCAGCTCTTGCACTTCTGGCTCTTCCTGGGCATCTACCTGGCTGCCCTCCTGGGCAACGGCCTCATCATCACCACCATAGCCTGGGACCAGCACCTCCACACCCCCATGTACTTCTTCCTGCTCAACCTCGCCCTCCTCGACTTGGGCTGCATCTCCACCACTCTTCCTAAATCCATGGCCAACTCTCTGTGGGACACAAGGGCCATTTCCTATTCAGGTTGTGCTGTGCAGGTCTTTCTGTTTTTGTTTTTTATTTCAGCAGATTTGTGTCTCCTCACCATCATGTCGTACGACCGCTACGTTGCCATCTGCAAACCCCTGCACTACGGGACCCTCCTGGGCAGCAGAGCTTGTGTCCACATGGCAGCAGCTGCCTGGGCCACTGGGTTTCTCAATGCTCTGCTGCACACGGCCAATACATTTTCACTGCCCCTGTGCAAGGGCAATGCCCTGGGTCAGTTCTTCTGTGAAATCCCACAGATCCTCAAGCTCTCCTGCTCAGACGACTTCCTCAAGGAAGCTGGGCTTATTGTGGTCAGTGTCTGTTTAGGATTTGGTTGTTTTGTGTTCATTGTGGTGTCCTATGTGCAGATCTTCAGGGCCGTGCTGAGGATCCCCTCTGAGCAGGGACGGCACAAAGCCTTTTCCACCTGCCTCCCTCACCTGGCCGTGGTCTCCGTGTTCATCAGCACTGCCATTTTTGCCAACCTGAAGCCCCCCTCCATGTCCTCCCCATCCCTGGACCTGGTGGTGTCAGTTCTGTACTCGGTGGTGCCTCCAGCAGTGAACCCCCTCATCTACAGCATGAGGAACAAGGAGCTGAAAGTGGCACTGAAGAAGCCAATTCAATCATTTTTCCATCTGCAACAATAAGTTACCTGTGTCTCTTCAGAAGTGATTTCCAGTTCATCTCAGGAACCTCCTGTGCATTGAGCATTTCATCTGTGATAACCATGTTTGTCAAGGGCTTTCTTCGCCCATGGCACTTCTCCAGAGCAGTGACTCAGAGGCCTGTCTACCTCTTTCTGGGGTCCTGGTACAGCTGGTGTCCTGTGTCACTTCTCTGTAATACAGGTGTGGACCCATTTTAAAATCACTGTATTTCTGAAATTGGGGCCATCTTTTTGAAACACCCCACAAAAGGGGATTTTCTCAGTCTCAATATTTGGAGCTTGGGCTCTTCTTCCAAAGCTGTGGTCAGCCTGAATAAATTTCCCCCACAAGGCCATGCTGCCGTACTTGTGTTTTTCATGGCTCAGGGGAGGACATGGGGCACCATGTTACGTCATGGTGTTGGTTTGGGTGTCCATCTGTGGGTGCCCCGTGTTCCTGGCGATGATGAAGGACCTTCAGTGATCTGCCTTGGACTGTCTCGCTGTGGTTTCCAGGCACCACAGCCTGCTCCCTGTGCTCTGTGCTTCAACAGGAGAATGAATGACCCACAGAAGCCTATTTCTGCATTCCCCAGCTCAGGGCAGGCTGCTCTGTCACTGCGGTAGCAGGAGCAGCATGAAGAGCTCCTGGCCAGGAGTCGTGTGCTGGTGAGAGGGGCTGGCACAGGAGGGCTGCCACCAACGGGTATAAAGGCTTTCTTGGAAACAAGAGCAGGGGACAAAGTGGGGCTGGCCTTGCTTCCATCATGCCATGGCTGGCCCCAGCCCTTAGGCTGATAGGCTGATCCTCCTCTCTGTCCCAATCCATCTCTCCATCCATCCATCCATCCATCCATCCATCCATACATATCAGTACTCCATCTGGGAGAGCTGCCTCACCATGTTTCTCATCCCAATGAGATCACAGAATCATTTAGGTTGAAGGAGACCCTCAGGATCACTGTGTCCAACCATTAACCCAACTCTGGCACTAAACCGTATTCCTAAGAACATCATCTATATGTAGTTTAAAGACCTCCAGGGATGGTGACTCAACCACTCCTTATGCAGCCTGTTCCAATGCCTCACAAACTCTTCCAAGACAAAATTTTTCCTAATATCCACACTGAACCTTCCCAAGTGCCACTTCAGGCTGTTTCCTTTCCTTCTCCAATTACCATATGGGAGAACAGAGCAACACCCTCCATGTTCCAACCTCCTTTCAGGTAGCTGTAGACAGCAATAAGATCTCCCCTCAGCCTTCTTTTCTCCAGGCAAAACAGCGCCAGTTACCTCCACTGCTCCCCATCTGACTTGTTCTCCAGACCCCTCAGCAGCTTTGTTGCCCTTCTCTGAACTCACTCCGGCACCTCAAGGTCTTTCTTGTAGTGAGGGGCCCAAAACTGAACACAGGATTTGAGGTGCATCCTCACCAGTGCCAAGAACAGAGGAATGATCACTTGCCTGGTCCTGCTGGCCACACTATTCCTGATGCATGATGGGATGCTGGTGGCCTTCTTGGCCACCTGGGCACACGCTGGCTCATGTTCAGTCACTGTCCATCAACACCCCCAGGGCCTTTTCCATTGGGCAGATTTCCAGCCGCTCTTCCCTGAGCCCATAGAGCTGCCTGGGGTTGTTGTGACCCAAGTGCAGGACCCAGCACTTGGCATGAAATTGAACAAGTCCAAGAGTTGGATTGTTCACCTGGGATGGAGTAACACTGAGTGCAAGTGTAGATTGGGAGAGAGCGGCTGGAGAGCAGCCCTGCAGAAAGGGATCTGGCATGATGCTTGGCCACAGGGTCAATAGGAGGCAACACTGTCCCCCAACAGTCAAGATGGTAAACGGCATCCTGGGTGCATCAAACACAGCACGGCCATGTGGTCAAAAGAGGTGACTATGCTGCTGTATTCAGCATTGGTGCAGCCTCACCTTGAGTTCTGTGTGCAGTTCTGGGCCCCACATATTTTTACAACAAGGACATAAAGGTCCTTGAATGCATCTAGACCATCCCCAAGTCCATTGGACGCCCTTAGAAACAGTTCCTCTCTCCAAATATCCAGCCCAGCTTGTTGCTGCATGAACAACCAGGAGAAACTGCCCCTGGACCCTCATTCCAGACCCCATCTCCTCCACCCCATACAGGCAGTGTTCTCCCCCTTGGCACTGAGGTGGTTCCAAGGACCCAAGAGACACCTGTAGGAGGAGATGTTGGGTGGGGATATGGTGTCCTTCAGTGCTCCTCATGGTGCGTCCTGCTGGGCTTTGTGCCACTGGTCACAACCCTCTGAGCCTGGATGTTCAGCCAGTTCTCAGTGGTGTTAAACAGGAACATGCCCATGAGCACATTGGGCTGCACTGGGAGAAGCGTGGCCACCCAGACAAGGGCAGTTATTGCCCATCGTGACTCAGCACTGGTGTGGTCACATCTGGAGCCGTGTGTCCCAGTGTGAGGTTCCCCATTCTGGAGGAACGGGAGGAGCTGTCGTATGGCCAGAGAAAGTCTGGGTCATGTGTGGAGATGTTGAGAGACCCAAACTTCTTTAGCCTGCTGAAGGGGAGCCTGAGGAAACGTGCTGTTTATACTGAAATTGAGTTAATTTTCTTCATGCATTTTGAACCTCTCTCCTTCACAACTAGTACAGTCTTTTGTTTAGATTTACTATGAGAATAATGAGATAACGCTGTTCCTTCTCTGGGATAGAGTTCGTTTTGTCTTTTAGCACCTTTACAGTGTTTGCCATTTGCTATGAAAGGAATGTCAGAACTCACTGATATCTTGGCTGTTGTCAGGGAAACCAAGGACTCCTTCGGCCATCCAGCTGTGGATACAGATTGGCAGGAGGAGGAGGAGACACAGACAGGACAGCACCTGGATTGACATGCAGGCTTATCAATGAAATATTCCCTATGATTAGCGCCATGCTCAGTCTAAAGCTGGAGCCAGCTTTTAGGGCTTGTTACATCCGTTACTTTGGGTTTTCCAGCTGGTTTGGTCAGTTCCATTCAGAAGTTTCATTCTGTCAGGAGTTCGATGTCCGTTCGGCCTTTTGCCATTCTGCCATTTTGCCGCTGGCCTTTGGGCCTTTCTGCCTGTTGCCCTTTTGCTCTCTCTTGCGGGGATGGGCTGTTCAGGACCAAGGTGCTCCCTTCTGCAGGACTGGCTGCTCCGTGTGACTGGAGTTACACGGGGGATAGCACTGAGTATATTTTCTTAATTTAATTTATCTATTTCTATTTAACTTACCTTGACTATTGTCAGTGAAACCAAGGACTTCTCTGGAGTCCAGCTGCAGGTGCAAATTGGCAGGAGAGGGAACTGACAGGACAGCACCTTGATTGACATCCGGGTCAATCAACAAGCTATTCTCTACAATTACTGTCATGCTCGGTATAAAGCTGGAGATGCCTTTTCCAGCCAGTTAGTTTTGGTTTTCTGGCTACTTTACTTAGCTCTGTTCGGAAGTTCCATTCTATTGGGAGTTCAGTGTTAGTTCAGTTTTACGATGTTTTGCTGATTTTCAGTTGGCCCTTGGGCCTCTCTGCCTTTTGCACTTGTACTTTCTCTTGCTGGGATCAGCTGTTCAGGACCAGGGTGCTCTCTTCTTTTGGGCTGCCTGTTCAGCACAATGGGAGTTATGTGGGGGTTGCACTGAGTGTCATATATTTTACTTTATGTATATCTTAGTATAAGTATATTATTAGTAGTAGTGTATTATTTTTATTTTCTTATTAATTTTTTGTCTAAACCCACAAGTTTCTCCCTTCCCATTCACTTCTCTCCCTTATCCCACCTGGGGACTGGGAGCAGGATGTGAGCAGCTCTCATGGTCTTGGTTGGTGGCTGTGGTAAAACCATGACAAGAAAGGGCAGTAGTAGCTTCAGAAAATTTGAAAATCACTTTCCAAGATGGTGTCAATATTTAATGTTTTTGTTGTTGTTGGGAAACAGCATGAGAAAGGAAAACCATCAGAAACTGCAGCTATGGAGGTCCAGAGTGGAGCTCAGGATAAAGAAATGTCATTCTGAGCGCAGTGCTGTGGTCATTCAGAGGGACTCTGGATCAGCCATGGCTTTGTGTTTCAAGGAACAGCTGGTGCAGATGGAGAGACAGCAGCACAGCTGGGGACACATTGGGCTGAGAACAAGGTGGGGAAGCGCATGGGGTGTCTGCAGCCTATGGGGAAACAGCCAGAGTTCTGCGACAGTGCAGGATGGACCATGGTGGACATGGCCAAGAGCACTGGCAAGGCTGGATGTCCCTGAAAGAGCCAAGGTCTTGGTCCCCCTGGCTATGGCTGATGTCCCTGCCACCGAGGTCTAAGAGGAGACACATGGTTGTCATGGCCATGGCACCCCATTGCCTCCTTGCACCCCCATGCAGGCCAGGAGGTGTCACACCATTGCCCTGCACTGGGCATTGCACTCCCCACATCCCCAGGAAGAGCCCTGAGCCACCTGTGAGCCACGGGTTTCTCCATTCCCTTTGGTTATCTTCCATATCGCACTTAATAGTTTGGGGGAGTACGTGAGCAGCAGTTGTGGTCTTAGTTGCTGGCTGGGGTAGAACATTGACACTGAAGGATAGCAGTGGCTCAAGAACTCTTGAAAATCACTTTCCAAGGTGATGGCACTTTTTTTTTTTTTTGTATTGGGAAACAGCATGAGAAAGGAAAACCATCAGACACTGCAGCTCTGGAGGTCCAGAGTGGAGCTCAGGATAAAGAAATGTCATTCTGAGCGCAGTGCTGTGGTCATTCAGAAGGACTCTGGATCAGCCATGACTTTGTGTTTCAAGGAACAGCTGGTGAGGATTGTCCTGCACTGGGCATCGCACTCCCCACAGGCCCAGGAAGAACCTGACCCACACGTGAGGGACAGGATCTCCCTTCCCAGGGGCAGGGGCTCAAGGCTTGGCCATTGTCCTTCATCAGACAAACCAAGGGCTTTCTCAGCATCAGAGCTGCTGCACTTTGCCTTTGCCTGATGCAATCACTGCCTCCAATTATCTGCTCTAACGAGTCCCTGGGGAGGCTTTGTCAGGAACAGCCCTCAGTGGGGCCCATTAATGCTTCAAGGTACTTTGGAGTTTGTTCTGACTTGGACTTCTTGAGCAGATTCTTCAGCCTGTCCTTGGTATCTGAGGTTCATGGACTCAGCACCAAATGCGCCACGGGGCTCATTAAAACACAGAAAGCCCTAACGAGCGATGTTTCTTTCCCTAATTTCCTTCAAATCTTCCAGACTTGTAGAACTAACTGGAGAGGTTTCAATGGGACACTTGCTGATGAAGATTTCAAAGAAGATTTCATAAAGGAGGGTTTTTTCTTTCCAGGGTGTTTTCTATCATTTTTCAGTGTATAGAAGAAGTGACAGCAGCATTCTACACTGGACATTGATCCCGAGGGTCTCCTGAAGACATCTGGACAGGCAGGAGAACAGTCCCTTGAGGCTGGACACTGTATGGACAGCCTGGCTCCTCACCCACACCCCCAGTCTGCCGGTTCCCTCATTGGCCACCAGAGATTGCATCACTTTTCCTACATCAGTTTAATAAACAGCAAAACACTTTCCTCAGCTGTGTGTGTAAGCTGGATCTGGTGAGGTCCAGCATCCACAAGGGACACCCACACAAGAACTGGTTTAGAAAGAGAGATAGGAGAGGATAGAAATAAACACAATGAACGTGTTGACTGCCATGTTAATTAGAGCTCTGAAGAATGGGGCAAGTTTGTAACTCCCTGAAGCTCAAAGCAGAAACCAGACAGTTGAGAGGCCACTGAATGACCAAAGAGCAAGTGGAGGAGTAAACCTGAGAGCACTGTGAAGGGCAAACATCCAGACAGTGCTGGAAAGTTGTCCTTGGACAGGGACATTTAATCAGGAGAGGTGGGAACTCCTGAATGACGAGGGAGATGAAATAATAGTGCGTTGGAAATAGAAGTACAGGGGAAGACCAATATTTCTTCTCCTTCCCTTATTAAACTTCCCCATAATTCCCTTTTTGGCTTTTTTCTTTTAAATTTTAATATGTTAAAAAAACAACTAAACAAAAATCTCCAATCAAAGAAAATAACAAACCAAACAAAATAAACAAAACCACCCACAAAACCAAAGCAAAACAAAAACCAAACCAACCAACCAAGAACAACAACCAAAACCAAACACCAAACCAACCAATGAACCAACCAAACAAAAATCCCAAAACAAAAAAGCAACAGCAAAATAGTTGACGTTTCCAGACAGACATCAGCCATCAGCTGTCTCACCATAAACAGCCAGGGCCATTTTAGGGGCCCAGTGTACCTGAGGTGCTGGCCTGGGATTGGCATCTCTCACACAGGACCTGGGGAGACCAGAGCACCTTGCAGTGCAGGTGGAGCCTGGGCAGGGGTTCCCGGGGCATCTACACTGGCACCAGGGGTTTGTGTCCCTGGAGCTGAAGACATTTGTGTCTTAAATCCATCCCCAGTTCTGGAGAACTCTTTCCTTTACAAAGAAAAGAAACTCCCCTACAAAGACTTTTAAATAAATAAGTAAGTAAGCAAGCAAGTAAATAAGTAAATAAAAAAGTAAGTAAATATGTGAATAAATAAATAAATAAAAGCAAGTAAATAAGTAAATAAATACATAAATAAATAAATACATACATACATAAAAAGAAAATAAGAAAGAAAGAAAGAAAGAAAAAGAAAGAAAGAAAGAAAGTATGTTGACACCTTCCTTTGCTTTGGATCTTTGTCTTCATTTCTTCTTATTTTAATATCCATTGACATCAACTGACATCTGATGGGCCTGCAGGCATGAAGCCAAGATCATGTTGTGTCTTGCACAGCGCCCCATGCCCTCTGAACCTTCCCTGCCCAGGACTCCTCACACGTTGCCCAGAGCGAGTCACACTGAGGGGTTGGCTGGTTCACGGGCTGAGATGTTGGTTTAGATGGTCACCTACAGCACAGGTGGATCCTGCCCCATCATCGCCTGCTCTGCTCCAGTCTGAAACAGAGCCCAACATCACAATGGGATCATGAGAGAACTGAGGTTGAAGGGACCTCAGGAGTCTGCAGTCCAGCCTGTCACCAACTGGTCACACCAAGGTGTTCAAGCCTTGATTCAATCAGAGCTTTAGCAGGACTAGAGAAGTGATCATCCCTTTGTACTGGGCACTGGTGAGGCTGCACCTTGAATCCTGGGGGCAGTTTTAGGCCGCTCATGGCAAGGAAGACATTGAGGTGCTGGAGGGAGTTCAGAGGAGGGTGACAAGGCTGGTGAAGGGTCTGGAGCACCAGTCTGATGAGGAGCGGTTGAGGGAGCTGGGGCTGTTCAGCCTTGACAACAGGAGGCTGAGGGGAGACCTTATTACTCTCTACAGCTGCCTGAAAGGAGGTTTTATCGTGGAGGGTGTTGGTCTCTTGTCCCAAGTAGCAAGTGATAGGACAAGAGGAAATGGCATCAAGTTGCACACGGAGAGGTTTAGATTGGATGTGAGGAAAAAATTCTGCAGGGAAGCCACCACGGATGTTCCTCAGGACTCAGTCCTAGGGCCAGGTCTGTCCAATATTTTTATCAATAATCTGGATGCAGGAATTTAATGCACCAGCAGCAAATTTTCTGATCATACCATCCTCGGAGGTGCTGATGACTATCCTGAGGGACAAGGAGCCTTGCGGAACGATCTAGATAGATTGGAGCATTAGGCAATGATCAACGGCATAAAATCTAACAAGTCCACATGCCGGATTCTGCACCTGGGATAAAGTAATGCCAAGGACAAGTCTAATGGGGAGAGGATTGGCTGGAGAGCAGCCCTGCAGAAAGGAGCCTTGGGGCGCTGGTTGACAGGAGGCTCAACAAGAGTCAGCAGTGTGTGCCCTGGCAGCCAAGAGTGCAAATCCCATCCTGGGGTACATCAGACAGAGCAGAACCAACCGCTCAAAGGAGGTGATTATCCTGCTGTATTCAGAGTTGCTGTGGCCTCACCTTGAGTGCTGTGAGCAGTTCTGGGCCCCACGGTTCGACAAGGATGTTGAAGTATTCCAATGTGTCCAGAGAGCAACAAAGCTGGTGACCGACCGGAAGGCATGTCCTCTGAGGAGTGGCTGAGCAATCTGGATTTCTCTACTTTGGAGAGAAGGAAGCTGATGAGCAAGCTCATTGCCCTCTAAAAGTTCCTGAGGAGGGAAGTGTATAGGGAAGTGCTGGTGTCTTGTCCCTGGTATCCAGTGACAGGACATGTGTGAATGGTGCAAACCTGGGTCAGAGGAAGTTCAGACTTGACCCTCTACTGAGAGTGTGGTCAAATACTGGAACAGCCTTCTGAACGATAGGATGAGGGGCAACGGGCACAGCATAGGAGGTCCCATCTGAATATTAGGAAAAACCTCTTTACTGTGAGCCTGCCTGATCACTAGAACAGGCTGTCCAGAGAGGTTGTGGAGTGTCCTCCTCTGGAGACATTCAAAACCCGCCTGGACACCTTCCTGTGCCATCTGCTCTGGGCGAACCTGCTTTAGCAGGTGGGTTGGGCTAGATGATCTCCAGAGGTCCCTTTCAAGCCCAACCATTCTGTGATTCTGTGACAGCTGGTTGATGCCCCAAGCCTCAGCATTCAAGAGGCATTTGGACAATGCACTTACTACCAGGAGTTCCAGGGGGCTGTCCCTGCCCTGGGTGGCCACGTGCTAGGCACAGCTGCTGGCTGTCCCTGGTGCCTTCTCTGCCGTTTAGCTCTCCAGGACAAAGCTCCTGCTTTTCTCTCCAGTCATGGCAGAAACCAGCCCTGCAACCAAGAGAAGAGCCCTGGTAGCTGTCCCCTCTCTGCACCAGAGCTGATGTCCATGAGGCCCCACAGCGAGGAGGACCAGGCTCACAAAGCCTTTTCTGAGGGGATAACAGGATGGTTTCAACCACTGCAGCGTGGAGAAAATCCCAAGTGTGACCAGAGCCATAGGCTGCGCTGGACAGTGCCAACAGACCGCCATGGAAATGAGACTCACTTTGAATCCATTCCCAAAGCACAGCCAGGCAAATGACTCTTCCCAAATGAGCAAAAAGAGTCCATTGCTGCTACTGCAGTCATGTTTCCTTTTCTACCCAAACCAAGATCCACAGTTGGCCATCTGTACAGGGGATGCAAAATGCACTTCAGCTGCAGGGTAAACCTTCCACACCTCCTGTGTGACTTGCACCCTTCTCAGAGTTATTTGCCTACCTTGATTGGTGGGAAGAGGTTCAGAACTTCTGGAAAGCCTTTAAGAGATACTCTTTTGAGTACTCAAAGAGTAAGGAAGCTACTGCCATTTTGGACATTTGCGTCAAAACTCATACACACATGGGATAGTGTGTGGTGTGTGACATGGATTTCTTTTTCTCCTTGCTCTCCTTTTTAGTAATGCCTGAGACCTTTGCTTTGGAAAAAACGTACCTAAATAAAAGAATCTGAGAACAAAAGTCCTGATCAGAGAGAAGGTCCATCTGGGCCAAGACTCAGTCTCCAAAGCTGCCAGCCATCCGTGTCTACAGGGTCTTGGGGTGCTCAAAGGCCTCAGTGGCTGGGACCGGCCTCCCTGGGGACCATCTCCTGCAGGGGCCCAGGGGCCGTGTCTCAGCTCAGCCTGGGACCTCTGGTGCCTGCCTGAGCCATGTTGTAGGTGTGTGTGCCTGTCTCTGCCCCATCTCCTGGACGGGCCTGGGCCCTGCCCTGCAGAGAGCGGCTCTCCTGGATGGAGTCCTCAGGCCTGGCTCAGAGCTCATCGTGCTCCAGGCACAACTACTGAGCACAACCATGCTGTGCTGTGCTGTGCTGTGCTGCTCTATTCTGTACGCTCACAAGGAGTCCAATAAAGATGTGACTGTTTGACTGAAATGCCAGAGAGGTTTTAGATCCAAAAACAGTTTCAGGGACACGTACACAAAGGATACAACTGGAAACAGATTTTTTTTTTTTTTAATATTTATATTTATTTTATTAAAATTACAAATCTTAATAGAAGAAGGAGAAGGAGGAGAGCTGGCTCCTGCTGCAAGCTTGCCCTGGGAGAAAGAACCCGAGAAAGCCAGGGCACGAGTGGTGCCTTGGAGGGTAAGAGCAGTGGGCATGAACCGAGCCAAAAGGGCCCAGAGGAGCTCTGACAGGTGGTCATGCTCAATGCTGCAGAGGAAGGCAAAAAAACCCCGGGGACCAGGGCCAGTCTGCCCCAGGGGAAAATTCCTTCCTGACCCCAACACTGGCGATCGGCTGTTCCCTGAGCATTTGAGCAAGACCTGGCTCCTCGGCCCGCAGGCTGGTCATGCCTCCCAGAAGACCACAGAATAATAGAATGATAGAAGGATAGGATGATGATGTCTTTCCTCTCCTCTCCTCTCCTCTCCTCTCCTCTCCTCTCCTCTCCTCTCCTCTCCTCTCCTCTCCTCTCCTCTCCTCTCCTCTCCTCTCCTCTCCTCTCCTCTCCTCTCCTCTCCTCTCCTCTCCTCTCCTCTCCTCTCCTCTTTCTCTCTCTCCTCTTCCTCTTCCTCTTCCTCTTCCTCTTCCTCTTCCTCTTCCTCTTCCTCTTCCTCTTCCTCTTCCTCTTCCTCTTCCTCTTCCTCTTCCTCTTCCTCCTCCCTCTCCCTCTCCCTCTCCCTCTCCCTCTCCCTCTCCCTCTTCCTCCCCCTCCTCCTCCTCCTCGTACTCCTCGTACTCCTCCTCCTCCTCCTCCTCCTTCTCTTCCTGTTCCTCCTCTTCCTCTCTTCTCTCTTCTCTCTTCTCTCTTCTCTCTCTTCTCCTCTTGCTTCACCTCTTCCCTCTCTCTCTCTCCCTCTCCCTCTTCTTCTTCTCTCTCCCTCTTTTCCTTCCCCCTCTTTTCACTACCAGTACATGCTGGGGAAATCCCTGACAAACACTTGGAACCTTGCCCAGCTTACCCATTCGCTCCATCACCTTGTGCCAAAGACGCATGGACCTTCTGGTGGCCGGGAGAGCACCGGGCCCCCTTCAAACCACTCTGCATTCCACTTCCTACAGCTGCTGACCCTAGCTCCCCACTCCATCAGGATGGTGAGCTCTGCAGTGCTCCTCAAGAAGGCATTCCCTTCATTTTGCTACTGCTATCCAGCTGAAAAGGATGATCATCCATCAGATGAACCTGGAAGGTTGCCCTGCTGGGAGATGGCCTTGCAGCAGAGAAACTCCAGCTGCCTCGTCCAGGTCTTCCTCCTTCAGCCCCTGTCAAGGGATTCCACCGGCTCCTCAAGGACTTCCTCTCCAATGTCTTCAGGCTGCCTCCAGGCCAGCTCTGGCAGCAGACACGGACGGGGCATTGTGACATCAGCATTGCCCTGTGGTCGCATTGTGACATGGAGGTGACATGGGCCCCCAGTGTCCCACCCCACCCACTGCCCATGCACCCAGCACTCCTTGGAGGAAGGACTTCGGGGTGCTGCTGGCCCCGAGGCTGTCCTTGTGCCCAGGAGGCCCAGGGCGCTGTCCCTGCTCTTGGTGGTCACGCACTGGGCATGGGTGAAACCACCTGGGAATGGCGGTGGCATGAAATTACTGACGAGGTTATTCACATACAAAGGAACTTCTCTTTTCCTTTAAAGTTACTAAAAGAAACTATGAAAAACAATCCTCTAGTACATGATGGTAATGAATTGCTCTGCGAAAGTGCTGCCATGGGTGCAGGAACCTGCCAGCCTACGTCTATTCCATTAAAGAATCTCAACCTTTTGGTGCGGGCTCCATGTGTTTGGCATGTGGCCTCTCTCACCTCCTAGATGTCCAGGTAGGAAAACAGGCCGGGGAGCAGGTCTCAGCTAAGCCCCAGGGCACCTGCTATGGAAAGCATAGGTGTGAAAGCATAGGCATAGCCTCTGGGCTCAGGCACCAGTTCTGTGGGCTGGCAGATGACTGCCTGACAGCTCAGACATGGTAATTATCCCTAATTCAAGCACTCGGGGTAATGCAAGGTGGTGCTGTGTTGGAAGCGCTTCATTAACTGCAGAAGAGTAAAGACATGCCCATGGGCAGATCCTCTGCTGCAAAGGGGCATTGTTCCTGTTGTAGCAAAAACAAGCCCAGCGATAATCTTAAGCCCATATTGGCATCAGTAGCTGGTTGTAGGAAGCGGCTAAGAAGAGTAATCGGGCTGCAGATGATGGCAAGGGCCGCATTCATCCCCAGGGGCATTATCAGGGAGGAAGTGACCGTTACCCCGTCTTTTTCTCCAAGTGGGCTGAGAGAGTTGCGAAAAGACTATACTCGTAAAGATGGTGAGAATGTGTTAACCTGGATGCTCCGATGCTGGGATAACGGGGCTGACACAAGAGAACTGGAGGGCGGAGAAGCCAAGCAGTTGGATCTCTGTCAAGGGATTCCACCCTTGATGGGGCAATTGCCAGTGAGCCCAACCCACGGCCCTCTGGACCGGACTCTTGATTTCGTAAGGTCAAGATTTCGTAACAAGGATGACTGTCAATGCACATCAAGGAAATGGAATGCTATGGAGCGAGGTATCCAGCTCCTGAGAGAGTTAGCTGTGCGAGAGATTATCTGTTTTGGGCCAGATAGCCAGGAGGCGGTGAATCCAGATAGAGTTGGGTGTGTACGGTCTATGTGGCGCAGATTCTCACAGAGTGCACGAGCTCCATATGCTAAGATATTCGCAGGAACATTCGTGTCAAGTGGCGGTAGACAAAGTGTTAATGACATGACTGAGCGGCTCCGGGAATTTGAGGAAAACCTTTCTGATCCCCTGGGGGCTTATGTCTCTAGGGTGGAGAAACTGAGTGAAACGACTGTTGACTGTTTTGAAAAGCTGTTGAGAGAAATGAAAGCATTCAGGGAACACACACATGGCTCTCGATTTGTACGAACCAATGCTTCAACTATTAGGAGAAAGCATTTCCAATATCCAGAGAGAGAGAGAAAGCGTTTCCAGTCCCCAGAGAGAGAGAGAAGGCGTTCCCAATCTCCAGAGAGAGAACACAGGCAGACCACCAGCAGAGGTTCGCTGTGGTCCTTCCTACGTGAGCAGGGAGAAGATATGAGTAAGTGGCACAGTAAACCTACTGGGGAACTTCAAGAACGAGTGCATGAGTTAACAGGGCAGGCTTCTAGGAAAAGGGCTGCCCCAGTTTACAAAAGAGATTCTGGTGCTCGTGAAGGAACCTCTAATTCACAGCGAGTGACCATGGAAGACCGAGATTAGAGGTGCCCTGCCTCCAGCCAGGCGGAGGAAAGGGATAACAGAGTTTACTGGACGGTACAGATAGGATGGCCTGGTACAACACACCCCCAGGAGTACAAGGCTTTGGTGGACACTGCTGCTCAGTGCACAATAATTCCTTCAGGCTGTAAGGGGACACAACTCATCAGTATTTTTGGAGTGACTTGGGGGATCCCAAGAGCTGACTGTTGTAGAGGCTGAAATGAGCCTAACTGGAAAAACCTGGCAAAAGCATCCCATTGTGACTGGCCCAGATGCTCCGTGCATCCTTGGCATAGACTACCTTAAGAGAGGGTATTTTAAGGACCCAAAAGGGTATAGGTGGGCATTTGGTACAGCAGCTGTGGACACTGAGAGAATTGAACAGCTGTCTGATTTTCCTGGTCTTTCAGATGATCCTTCTGTTGTAGGACTGCTGATGGTTGATGATCAGCAGGTGCCAGTTGCTACCACAACGGTGCGTCATCGACAGTATCGCACCAATCGGGACTCTTAGATTCCTATTCAGAAATTGATTCGTCAACTGGAAAGCCAGGGTGTGATCAGGAAGACTCGCTCACCTTTCAATAGCCCAATTTGGCCAGTGCATAAGTCTAGCGATGAGTGGAGATTAACTGTAGACTACTGTGGCCTGAAGGGGGAAGGGGGAAAAAGGGTGAAGGGAAACCTTCTCCCACGGGTTTGATTGTCTCCCCATGATCAAACCACGACAAAAACAAAGAATCAGCGTGGTGAGGCTGTCGAGTGGCCCTTGGTTTGTCCTGCAAACAAGCTCTGAATGCGGATTCTTGCAGGTGCAGCGGAGCAGGCAGCAGCATCTGAGCAAAGCTCTGGGGGACGGGGTCCTGTGTGCTGGGGACAGCTTCCCTCGCCATTCTCTGCTCCCTCCTCCTTCAAGCAGGGGCTGCCCCACGCCACGCACAGCCAGTCCCAGCCAGGCCTGAGGTGGGTGTCTCCATGACAACCGCCCGGGCTCTGTGACGTCATAACCAGAGGCCATTGTGACACGGGGTCGACATCACCAGAGGCCATTGTGACACGGGGGTCCCCGCCCTGACCGTGGGGGTATTTAAGGAGCGAGAGCCCTGGGGTGCTCACTCCCAGGAGAGCAGCTTCTCAGGAGCAGCAGCTTCTCAGGAGCAGCAGCTTCTCAGGAGGCAGCATCTCCCCTGGGTGCCCGTTGCGGCTCTTTGATAGAGGAGACCCAAGATGCCAACTGACAAGGAGGTGTCCTGCTCCTCCTCCTGCCCGCAGATCGGCCACAGCCTGGGCCAGCACACCCTCCAGATCACCTGGGTCGCCCCCTCGGTCCAGGAGCACTTGCAGGACCACCATAAAGGTCCCCAGGAGGGGTCTGGCTGCCCTCGCAGCACCAACAGCGAGGCAGCAGCAGAGGCAGAGTGCCCGGCACCTGCCCCACAGGGCGCCACAGCCGACGACGCGGCTCTGTGGGACACAGCCCAGCGCATCGTCAGTGAGGCCGTGCGCAGGGCTGTGGCTCAGATCGTGGCAGCTGGCCAGGAACCGGAGGAACAGCAGAACCTGGCCCAGCGCATGGACTTGCAAGATGAGAACAGCAAAGAGGGGTGCCAAGGCGGAGACACCATCCACAGCACCTGGATCAACCCCTCGGTCCAGGAGCACCTGCAGGACGCCCCTGTAGGTCCCCAGGAGGGGTCTGGCTTGACCAGCACAGACACGCAGGCGGCAGCAGAGGCAGAGCGCCTGGCACCTGCCCAGCACAGCCCCACAGAGGACGATGTGGACCTGTCAGACATTGTGGAGTACATCGTCAGTGAGGCGGTGCGCAGGGCTGAGGCTGAGATCCAGGGACCTGGCCAGCAACCGGTAGAACAGCAGGACCTGGCCCAATGCACGGATGTTCCAATGGCAGCACCAGCACCTGCAGGACTTGAAGCCATTGAGGCTCATTTGGCAGGAGAGGATGAGAGACAGGCCAGCACAGCCCCTCTCGTCCCAGCTGCAAAGGAGGAAGAAGAGAACACGGTTTCTCCAATGTCTGCAGAGCATGGGGGAGAGACCAGCGCAGACATCGCCTGCCCAGCGCAGGGCCCGGCTCCACGGCGACGGCCTTCCCGGTTCAGGAGGGCGCTCCGGGCTCTGCGCAGGGCTTTCCGCTGCAGCTGCACCGCGGCACAGCAAGAGGAGTAGAGCCGCGACCGCGGCGTTCACCTGCCCTGAGGACATGGTGCTGCCAGCCTCTGCTCGGCCTTGGATTGTTTTCAAAATCAATAAAGCCAAAAAAAAAAAAATGACAAGTTTCCCCCTGTGCTCCTCTGTTCCTGCTCCACCTCGGGACAAAGAAGGCTGCAGGAAATCTCTGTCCTCGGGGTGTCCCGGCCTTGGTTGCCGGAAGCCCTGGGCTGGTGCTGCCGCAAGCCGGCAGTCTGGCTGGATCCCCCTCAAGCTCCCTTCCCACCCGCCTGTCTCCAGTTCCAGTCCAGGACTTGGAACATTTGAGATCTATTGCCGACTTGGCCTGGTTGACCTGCACCGTACGGCATCCCCTTCGTCTCACAAGGAACCTCCCCATTGCGGGGGTGTTTCGGAGCACCTGCATGAGCTGATACAGGCGAGACCCTCCAAACCCGCATGTGGTCCCTCTCCTCCACCGAGGGTCTTCCAAGTCAGGAAGAGCCGGCTGCTCGCTCCCTTGCTGGAAGTCTGAGCCATGACCCATCTCTGCACAAGGCTCTGATGCACAAGGCTTCCAGCGTCACGAGAGCACGTTCAGGCCTGAGACACCGGGGAGAAGCGCCGCAAACAGTGCTGGTCTTGACAAGAAATCCACCTGCTCAGAGCTTCGTCTCAGATGCGAGTTACTCTGCCCTGGGTTTCTGGGGCCCAGAAATGGAGGGGGGCTCAGGTATAAACCCAGTCAGCCAAGAGCCGCAGCAGCTGCTGATCCCTGTGTGGCGCATTGCAAACCAGCCATGGCTGTCTGTGGCTGCTGCATGCCCCGGGCTGCAGCCTTCGCAGCATCCTCCTCTTCCCCAGCACCCCCGTGCACTGCACAGACCCAGAGCTGATTGCAATGGCTGGGGCAGCACCGGGCAGCAGCAGCATCTCTCTCCCCAGCCTCCAGCTGCCCAGTTGCCCTGCAGGGAATTTCTGCCTGGGAATGGCAGAGTTGTATTGCGATCGGCCGGGGGCTCAGGACAAAGCACAGCACCGCCACGTCCCCGGAGCAGAGCCCTTCTTTTCCTGGCTTGGACTGGTGTATTCCTCCTGCTCACAGCGCGGTCCTTCTCTGGGATAAGGTGACGCCAGCACTTTCAGGGAAATTGGAACGTCATGATGGAGTGGACGTGAAACAGCCTCACTTCCCGAAAAGCCAAAGGAGTAAAACTGACATGGAACAAAGCAAGTAACTTGCCACAGCTGTCCAACCTGCGCTCCTCAGGCGGGAGGTGACCGGCGACATGTTCTGGTGCTGCGGGGCTGTGCCGCAACAGTTCAGTTGGGGCCGTGGCCAGAAAGGTAGTGATGTCCATCTAGAGATACCCACATCGTTCTGTGGGAAGCATCTGTTTCCTCGGCACGATTTGGAACACTTTTGACACACGGGACTTGCTGGGCCCTAAATCACAGTTGCGTTGACTCCTCTAAGGCTCCCAGTTCCAATTCAGCAGGTGCCCAGTTCAAGGTGTTGACTCAGCAATGTGTACTTCACTTTAATCTGTATTATGTATTATGTATTATGTATTATGTATTATGTATTATGTATTATGTATTATGTATTATGTATTATGTATTATGTATTATGTATTATGTATTATGTATTATGTATTATGTATTATGTATTACCAACAGTAATTTGCCAACAGGAGGAGTTCTTGCTAAATGAACAGCAAAAGCCATGCTGAAAAATGCAAGGGAGCAATGAGGGAGGGCTGGAGTCGTGCTCGGGAGCTGTGTCCGTGCGGGAAGGTTTATGTGTCTCGCTGGGTAGTGCCCAGAGAGTTGGTGTGATCGCACCGCAGAGCTCCCGGAGACATCAATCTGTTTGCTTCTTTCCTACACCAAGCTTTAAAGGCTGGTTTTGATAGTCAAATGGGATTCAAACGTAACGTTCCTCCAAGAAGGCCTTGGGTAAGTCATTTCCCAAAATTCCAACTTCTTTTCCCAGGGAGGCTGAATTTCCTCCATAGCAATCAAATGATCAGGTTTTGCACAGAAGAGTTGCTGTGGTTCTAAGCATCTTTATTTTGTCTATGCTGCCTTAAAGAAGCAGCTGATCTGCCTTTTGCTTTTGGTGATGGAAGTCGGGAATGGCCAGCGCTGTGCTTCGTGTCAGGATGGTTTCATTCTCAAATTATTGAATCGTTTGCCGGATGCAACTAAAAGAACAACACCTCCATCTCTTCCAGGGCCCTGCTCTTTAGTCCACTCTCAACATCACCAGCAAAGAGCTGCTGATTCTCTTCTGCACTGGATGTTTGGACATCTCTTTGCTAGAGGGACAAGGTCCCTTTGATCAAGAGACTGAAGCAGAAGCATCAGAAATTGACATTCCTCCAAGTTTTCCCCCAGTGCCTCAAGTTCCAAAGCAAAGAGAAGGGCATGGCGGTGGTGCCATTTTCTACCCCAGGGATAAAATTGTGTCAGGAATCGTAGTATGGAATATCTTCTACAGGATGCCTATTGCCGGCAAGGTCAGTGCAGGACTGGTGTGCTGAACAGTGAGTCTTGCTTAGATTGGGGATTTTCTTGTGGAAAAATCCATCTGCCCATTTAAAATGATGAAAAAGAAATGGAGATGCTCTGTTTGGTACGATACTTGCAAGAAACTTGTAGGTTGATTGCGCTTTAGTTGTTCATAGCGCAGGTCAGATCGGCTTCAGTATCACAGTATCACAGTATGTTTGGGATTGGAAGGGCCCTGGAAAGCTCATCCAGTGCAATCCCCCCATGGAGCAGGAACACCCAGGTGAGGTCGCACAGGAACATGTCCAGGAGGGTTGGAATGGCTGCAGAGAAGGAGACTCCACAACCCCCCTGGGCAGCCTGTTCCAGTGTCTGTCACCCTTACTGAGAAGAAGTTTCTTCTCAAATTTAAGTGGAACCTCCGGTGTTCCAGCTTGATCCCATTACCCTTTGTCCTATCATTGTTTGCCACCGAGAAGAGCCTGGCTCCATCCTCGTGGCACTCACCCTTTATATCTTTATAAACATTAATACGTTCACCCCTCAGTCTCCTCTTCTTCAAACTAAAGAGTCCCAGCTCCTTTAGCCTTTCTTCATAAGGGAGATGCTCCACTCCCTTCAGCATCTTGGTTGCCCTACGCTGGACCCTCTCCAGCAGTTCCCTGTCCTTCTGGAACTGAGGGGCCCAGAACTGGACACAATATTCCAGATGTGGTCTCACCAGGGCGGAGTAGAGGGGAAGGAGGACCTCTCTCGATCTACTAACCACTCCCCTTGTAATACACCCCAGGTACCATTGGCCTTCCTGGCCACAAGGGCACAGTGCTGGCTCATGATCATCCTGTTGTCCACCAGGATCCCCAGGTCAATTTCCCCTACACTGCTCTCTAATATGTAATTTCCCAACCTATACTGGAACCTGGGGTTGTTCCTGCCCAGATGCAGGACTCTGCACTTTCCCTTGTTAAATTTCATCAGGTTATTCCCCGCCCAACTCTCCAGCCTGTCCAGGTCTCTGGATAGCAGCACAGCCTTCTGGTGTGTCAGCCACTCCTCCCAGCTTGGTGTCATCAGCAAACTTGCTGACAGTCACTCAATTCCCTCGTCTAAATCGTTAATGAATGTATTGAATAATATTGGCCCCAGTACTGACCCCTGAGGCACTGCACTGGATACTGGCCTCCAACTAGACTCCGCACCATTGACTACCACTCTCTGGCTTCTCTCCTTAAGCCAGTTTGCAACCCACCTCACTACTCTATTGTCCAGACCACACCTCCTCAACTGAGCTGTGAGGATGCTGTGGGAGACTGTGTCAAAGGCTTTTCTGAAGTCAAGGTAGACCACATCCACCGCTCTGCCATCATCCATCCACCTTGTTACATTCTCATAAAAGGCTATGAGGTTGGTCAAGCATGACTTTCCCTTGGTAAAGCCATGCTGACTGCCCCTAATAACTCTCTTATCCTTGATATGCCTTGAGATGGCACCAAGGACAAGCTGTTCAGTTACTTTCCCAGGGACAGAGGTGAGGCTGACTGGTCTATAATTACCTGAGTCCTCCTTCTTGCCCTTTTTGAAGACTGGAGTGACATTTGCTTTCCTCCAATCCTCGGGCACCTCCCCCGTTTCCCAAGACTTGGCAAAGATGATGGAGAGCGGTCCAGCAATGACTTCAGCCAGCTCCCTCAGCACCCGCGGGTGCATCCCATCTGGACCCATGGATTAATGGATGTCCAGACTATTTAATTGCTCCCTAACCCAGTCCTCATCGACTGAAGCAAACTCCTCCATTGACCTGGCTTCATCGGGGGTCTCAGGGGTACAGGGCTTCCCAAGACAGCCTCCGGCAGAGTAGACAGAGACAAAGAAGCATTCAGTAATTCTGCCTTCTCTGTATCTTCTGCCACCAGGGCACCCACCCCGTTCATTAGTGGGCCTACATTGCCTCTGGTGTTAGTTTTATCTGCTATGTATTTGAAACAGTTCTTTTTGCTGTCCTTGACCCCTCTCACCAGCTGTAATTCTAAGGAGGCCTTGGCTATCCTAGCTGCCTTCCTACATCCTCTAACAGCAGCCTTATATTCCTCCCAAGGGGCCAGCCCCTGATTCCATGACCTGTAAACTCTCCTCTTCTGCTTGAGCATACCCAACAGGTCCCTGTTCAACCACGCAGGCCTCCTGGCTCCCTTCCTTGACTTCCTACGTGTGGGGATGCTCTGATCCTGAGCATGGAAGAAGCAATCTCTGAATGCAATCCAGCTATCTTGGGCCCCTTTTCCTTCAAGCAGTCTTGCCCATGGGATTTCCCCCAGCAAACTGCCTCAAATCCCGTGCAAACTGCCTAAAATCAGCACTGGGTTGTGGTTCCTTTAACCAATGTCCCCATGTCCATTCCTCATGGCGTGGGACATCTCAGCTGAGTGCAGAGCAGGGTGACACACCACAGGGCTGAGGTGCCTCCCAACCCTTGGCAGTGGCAACAGAAGGCCAGACAGACACTGTGGCTCCTGCCTCTGTGTGTAAAAGGGACAGACTCTGGCTCTGAACATCCCTGGGTGCAGAAGGAGTCCAGGATGCCAGCTCAGATGTGGATGCCTGACAGACCCTGACGTTTCTGTGTGTGACTCCAGGAACAAACCCCACTGGCCCAGTGAGATTCATCTCAGCTGCCCTGGACAACCTCTTTGCAAGTGCTCCTGTCTGCTACGTCACCCTTGCCCATGATGCCGGGCTGTGCTCTCAAAAGTGCCACAGCAATCAGAGAGGTTCTGGGGTCCTTGGAAAAGCCAGACATCCAACCCAACTTCAAGAAGGGCTCTTTATTAAAATCCAGCCATTTTTCCGCAAGCAGAGCTGCTCCTCCACCTGGGTCAGCGACGCCAGCAGCACAGGGCTTGCAGGGCCCATCGTGATTGTGGCTGCTCCCTTGGACTGCTCAGGATGGCAATGGTCTGAGCAGCGAGGGAGCGGACGAAGGGTTTACTGTCCGTCTCCAAGGGCCGAAGGGCTGCAACAGAAAGAAGCAGAGCCCAGATGATCTCCCACATCTGCAGAGACACCCAGGCATCCCCTCCTGACCAGGCTCCCTACTCACCACTGCAGATCTCAGCCAGCTTCTCCTCCTCCCTTCGGTCCCTCAGGGGCCGCGCAGCCAGCCCTGGGCACAGAGTTCCATCAGACCCCTGTTCCCTCCCCCTCATCAGAGCTGGCCCCAGGGGATACCCCAGAGCTGACATAGCGGGACTGAGCAAGGCAGCCACCTAGCCCGCCTGCGTGGGCAGGGCTGGGAGGGGAGGCCAAGGCCCTGCACGGGGCAGCTGGGGTTCTGAAGCCACAGGGCTGCTCCTTGTGCCAGGGCAGCAGTGGGGACTGGGGCCAGGCTGCCAAGAGAGGGACCCTGGGGCTGTGACTCACCGATGAACCTCACGGCCGCCTCTCGCAAGCTGGCCTGAGCATCCCTCAGGTATGGCAGGCTCTGGCTCAAGAACTCTTGAGCCCTGCTCCTGTTCTGCTCCAGCTGGAGAGAGCACAAGGGTGTGAGCATGTCACTGTCTGCAGCCCACCCCGAGCTGGCTGGACCAGTCCCTCCTCCCAGTAACCCAGGTTTCCCTTTCCCCGCAGGCCACTCCTGCCCCCCAGCCAGTAGCCCTGTTGGGCTGAGACTGAGAGACAGACACAAGCAGAGTGGTCCCAGGGGTGCTGAGAGTCCTCCTTCCCGCCAGGCCTGGGGCAGAGGGAAGAGCCCTTGGGGGCTCTGTTCTTGAGGACAGGGAACAAGGGTGCAGCTTGGGGCTGCAGCAGGGCGGGCGAGGCACATCTGCAGAGCCCACAGCCCAGACATGTGGGACAGCCCTCAGTCAGCCTGGGCCTTCGCTGTTCTCACCAAGCTCTCTCCAATCCTCCATGTCTGCTGAGTCCGCACTAGGTGTCTGAGCTGCTTCCATTTCAGGAGCTCTGCTGCACCAAGGAGGGCTTCCCTGGCGGCCTGCGGAACAGCAGAAGCTGGGACATGGCACCCACAGTCTGCATAAGGAGACGTAGCGTCCCCCCATTCTTGGCCTTGTTTCTGGAACACCTGCCCTTTGGGGGCAGCGACATGCCCTGGCCCAAACATCTGGGGCTCTCTCGGGCACAGCCCTGGGGGACAGGGACTGAGGCTCAAAGCTCGAGACCCCGCACCTGCAGCGACAGCTGAGGAGCCCGTAGGGATGCGCCGGTTCAGGCCTCGGTGGCCACAGGCTGCTGCTGAGCCCTGTGAGACCAGCTATGGCAGGTGGTGGAAATGGCCATGGCAGCTTCTCTACCGCTACTCGTGCTGGGTCTGTAAGGACCCTTCCTATGGGCTGGAGGAGGCTGCCAGTTGCCAGCAGCCCTGTCCCCTGGTGCCCAGGCCACCTGTCTGCTGTCAGCACACCCCTCTCTGCCTCAGTGCTCAGCGTGGAAATCTGTACCTTGGCCACGTTGTTGTTCTGATCGCTCAAACGAAAGAAGAGGGGGAGCAGTGCACGGTGCACGTAGCTCTTAATCCTCTTCTTGTCGTGCACCATCACTGACTTCACCCGCTCTCTGAAGAGGCAGATGGAGAGCTCTCGCAGCTGGCTGGACTCCTGGGAGGAAGGAGGAAAGCCGGACTTCAATCCCAGCAGCTCTCTGCCCGTGGTGAGCAGGGGCAGTATCGGGGCTGACGTGAGGGGAGATGCTCCAGGGTCAGGTTGTGCAGAAGCCCAGAAGCCATCCCACGAGAGCCCAGGGGAGCAGAGCCTGCTCCCAGTGCTGTCCACGGGGCTGGGCTGAAGGGCAGCTGTCACTGCAGGCTGCCCACCCCCAGGGCTCAGTCTCCGTCATCAGCCTTACATCATCAAAGAGGGGCAGGAGCTTTTCCTCCAGCTGCTCGACAGTGGGTCTGGCCTCTTCGCTCTTCAGGTGTCCCATCACGCTGCAGAAGAATGTCAGGACTCTCCTTTTCACTTCTGTGTTGCTGTAGTCGAGCAACCCCACAACTTGTGGTAGGAGGGACTGTATTTTTCTTGCCTGTATGAAAAACAGTTTCATTTTTGTGAAAGGATCAAAGACCACCCTGGCAAAAAAGCCAGTCACTGAGTACCAGCCTCCTGTCCAGCTTCATGGCAGGTGGTGGCACAGGAATCTCTGTGGCAGCCTCCTGGCAGGTGGTGGCCATGGGCACAGCCACGGAGATACAGGAGAGCAGGGCCAGGGCAGGGAGGGTTGAAAAGCAATGACTCCCTGTGTCCTGCTCAGCCGTCCCCTTTTCCCACAGGCCCCCATGGGCAGATGTCTTGGAGAGACTCCGTGCCTGGAAAGCTCCCCAGGCAGCTATCAGGCCCCAGCACGGCAGGGAGGGCGTGTGGAGCTCTCACCCACTGCCTGACCCCCAGCCAAGGCCAAGCCACCACCTCACCCAATGCCCCAGCCCCACCTGCCAACATGGCTCGCTTGACACCGCCCCGCTCACCATGTCAGGACTTTCTGACCCACTGATGGCGCCTGCGGGAAACATGGAGTCTATGACGAGAAGTCTTTTGCGCAAGTTTTTTAAGATCTTCTTCAGAGGCCGGGGTGTGGAGATCATCATGTCCCACATGTCCAGGGCAGTCCTGCGAGAGAGCGCTCTGTCAGCAGGGCAGCCTGGGCCACAGCAGCGTGTCCGGCTCCGCGCTGCAGGACGCTTGGGATGCCCTGGGCAGCAGCAGAGGCTGAGCTGCTGCTCCCGTGGGGCTGGCAGGAGTGCAATGGGGGGCTCTGGGCTGTCTTGCTCAGCTGTGGCTGCTGTGGGCCTGGCTGACCCCCAGCGCTGGAAAATGTGGTGGGATGGAGGGTCCTGCTCCTCGGGGGTGTCCTGCAGGGTTCCTTGGCTCTGTGCCCCTCTCCCCACAGTGAACAAGTCCCCATGGCTTTTGGGGCCAGTACCTGTCTCCTGGTGGAGCAATCCTCAGCAGCGTTGTGAGCACCTTCCCAGGTCTCCTGTCAGCCATGAGCAGAAGCAGGGACGCCACGCTCTGCCGAGCTGGTGCTGTGTTGATGCTGTCCAGGTTTTTGTGGATGCATCTCATGATCTTTGGCAGCTGGAGGAGATAAGGTGAGGATGGCGCTGTCACTGAGTGCAGCCACTTCCTCAGCTGTCCTTCCCATTCCTCTCTGCCACCTTCATGTGGCTTCAGATTCCTGAGACACCAGGGGTTGGGGGGTAGGGATGGAGGAAGGAACAAGGCCTGACAGGGCTGAAGCCTGGCAGGGCAATCCAGCCACTGGCCACTTACATCCACTGGCCACTTACATCCGCCAGCCAGAAGTCAGGGAATTCCATGACCATGTCCAGCAAGTCTGTTGCCCGCTTCTTGTCAAAGATGCTGGAGTCTCTCATCGCCTCGATGAACACAAGGACGATGTCTGTCCTTTCAGAAGTTCTGAGGTATCTCGCACAGGACTATGGGAGGAAGGAAAGAAAAGAAGGAAATGAAGCCAAATCACACCGAGCGCCCTGATGCTGCTGCTTGGCCAGGCAGTGCCAGCAGCCCTGCAGAGACACCCGACAGTGCTGGTGGCAGAGCCCGCAGCAAAGCTGGCAGCAGGGGTGGCAGTGACTGCACGGGGAGGATGAGAACAGAGGCCCTGGAGTGAGGGAGGAGGGTCGGACTCATGGGCACAGGGTGCTGGCCCTGCCGTGAACCAGGGCTTGCTGGTGGCCAGGAGGACTGGGGCTGCTGCTGGGACACTGGTGCCAAAGCCCGGAACCCAAGCGTGTGTCCAGGGCTGGCTCTGTGGGTAGTCAGGGCTTTGCAGGCCCGTGCCGGCCACAGCTCCCAAAGCAGCTGCCTGGGCAGCAGCCCCGCATGGGGCAGCTGCAGGCTGCTCTGGGGTGCAGGGATGGGGAGACGGCCTGGCTGGAGGGTGCCTGGCTCCTTACCGCCAGTGTGGGATGTCTGAATAGCGCAGAGCTCATCTTCTCAATCCTCCCCACAGCCCTCTCCTGCACACATTCTCTCTCAGAGGTGGTGAAGGTCAAGAGCATCTGGGAAGAGAGAAGCTGCTGGTGAGCCCTGGGAGCAGCCACCGCTCCAGCAGAAGTAGCACCACTCAACTCCTGGGCTGGACTCTGTTCTCAGGCAAAGCCTGTAGTGGGGTTCTGGCCCTCAGGCCCCTGGCAGGCTTGGAACAAATGCCCTGGGCCAGCCCTGTGGCCAGGCAGGGAGGCAGATGTCACCCTCTGCGGCCACTGTGCTGCAGAAGAGCCTGGCGGGCAGCCCCTGGTTCCCCGGGGAGGTGGGCACCCTCCCAGCAGCGCTCTCTGCACGGCACGGGGTAGGACTGTCCACTCCAGAGGGGACACCCCATCCCCAGGGTGAGGAACAGCCCTTGTGAAGCCCACTCTTTGCACACGCCAGACCTGGAAGATATTCTGGAGCAGCTCGCTGACTCTGGAGGCTGAAGAGCCGAGCACCAATGCCTGCAGCATGTTGTCCATGGCTTCCATGGTCTGCAAGGAGACAAGGAGTTTTGGCCGTGTTTCCTGCCATCTGTTTCACACACGGGGGACTGATATGAACTCTCAGTGCCAAGAGGCAACTCCTGTGCTGATTTTCTGTGTCTGGGAGAGACTCAGGGGCAAATAATCTGCTACGGGCAGAGCAGCAATTGGCACTGGATGTGGCCAGGCCAACTGTCAGCAGATGAAGGCATGAGGGTGTGAAAGCAGAGCTGAGACCAACCCTGCCTTGTCTTTCTGGTTATATATCACCATGGGGTGAACAGGGAGCAGCCAGAGGGACTGTTGGGTCCTGCAGTTCACCAAGCACTTACTTTTAAGAAGAGATAACGGCCCATATCCTGCATTTTCTCTTCTGGAGGAAGCAAGAAGACACTAGAGAAGCAGGCTTGGAGGAGGCTTGCCTCCTTGCCCTCCAGCGCCCTCTCCACTGCGCTGCAAAGAGAGAGGAGCCAGTCACACTTGGGTATTTGGAGCAGTGCCTCGAGGCCTCGTGCAGGCGTCCCCGGGAGGGATGGGCAGGTACCTCAGTTCGGCAATGGCAAGCATGGCGTTCCACCGCACCGCCGTGCGCAGTTTGTTTCTGGGCTCCTCTTCCAGCAGCACCTGCAGAGCACAGCCGGGATGGGACCTGCAGCTGCCAGCACCCAGTGCCACCAGCCCCTGGCCCTGCCCAGCGCTGTCCTCACAGGGTGCCGGGGGCATCGCCCCCTTCCCCAGAGACGCCATGTATCCCCTCACCTTGATATTCTCTGCCAGACCATATCTCTGGCAGAAGAGATCTAGGCCCTGTGGAGGGCCGTGGCGCTTGCTGTTGTAGCACAGGTCACAAATGTTCTGAAGAAACGGAATCTTCTGGCTCTCCTCCTGGCAGCCAGGGGACAGAGAGACAAACAGGGAGTGTGAGATGGGGACACACAGCCAGCGGCACCACAGCATGGGGGTGCAGTGCCAATTAGCGCCCTGGGAGAGGCAGCTCTGCCCAGCCAGCACCCTCCAGCACCCGCAGCAGAGCCCCTGTCAGCAGACACCGGCTCAGCCGCCTTCCAAACGGCCATGGTTACCTTTTCTGGGCTGCTGACAAAGGACATGATGGAGTCCACCCGTGTCCTTTCGAATTGGTAGACAGGTAACCAGCCAGCATCTAATAAAGGAGGAGAGCAGGGAGGGCTGCAGAGAGGGTTTGCAGGCAGGACAGAGCAGAAGGAGCTCTGCCCCATGTCCATCCCAGTGCCCGCTGCCCCGGCACAGTCTCCCCGTGCGTGTCAGGGCTGCAAGGGTGCCCAGCAGACGGGCTGCGATGCTGGAGCCAGGCAGGACGGGGAAAGCGCCCAGTGCAGCGGGTGAGGAACTCGCTTCAGACGGGCAGGAAAGGTCCCCGTCCCGCAGCACGGCTGCCTCCTGCCCGCCCAGCTGCCTCTCGCTGCCCGTGCCCTGCAGCAGGAGCTGGGTCCCCTCTGCCCGCAGAGGCTGTGCTGGGGCCGGCTCCCAGCTCCGAGCAGCCCTGGGCTTCAGGCAGCATAATCACCACCCATGGAACCCCCTGCCAGCGTGTGGGGAACCGTGACCCTGGTGTCGAGCGGGGAGCGATCGCTGGGCCCCACCCTGCCCAACAACCAGGGCCCCTCACTCACCGATCTGCAGTGGCTGTGCCACATCCACCTGGTTGGGCTGCGGTGGAGATGTGACCTCCTGGGGAGCCCCAACCTCCTCCTGCCAGGCCACCCTGGGGCGGCTGGGGGGTCTCTCCTGCCAGGCCAGCCTAGGGCGGATGGGGGGTCTTCCTGCCATTTTTCAGACAAAGGAAAGGACGAAAAATGGGGAAGGCGGACGCTTTGTCAAAATGCCTCGGTATTGCAGCTCTGCCAGAGGCAGCGGTGAAGGGTGTGGGATGCGCCCGTGTGCTCCTCGTCGGGGAAAGACGTGAGCTCAGGAGCTCCTTGCTCCAAGTCTGCCGGGGGCAGCCAGAGCTGGGCTGTGGTTGGACTCGATGATCGTAAGGGTCACTTCCAACCAAGAAGATTCTCTGGTTCTCTGACAGACGTGGGCTACGCTCGGGGCTCTCGCCAGCTCCGTGCTCGCACCCTGTCCTGTCACCGTCCTGTCGGACAGTGTGGGCTGGGCCCGCAGCTGCACCGATCACATGCGGGGCAGTGGGTGTCACCAAGTGAGGTCACAAAGGGCACCACTGTGACCCTGTGCCTGGGTGGGGAGGGTCAGGAGGTCCCCTTGGGAGGCTCAGGACAGCTCAGCCCTGGGCACATGGCTGCTACATTTCCATCCCAGTTTCTAGAAGTTCCAGCACCCATTGCTCTGAGCACAGTCTTGAACAGTCTGCTGCACCGCTCCATTTCCCAGCGGCTGGTGCATGGTGGGGATGTCACAGACCTACTCAATGCCATCTCCTTGCTCCAGGAGCATCCATCTATGGGGATGTTGCGGAAAGGAGTCCCGTTGTCTGGCTCAGTTCTCTCTGGGCTGCCAGGGGTGGCAGATGCACTCGATCCCCCAATCACCCCCGGCCAAACCCACAGCAGTTTGGTCCAGGCTCCGGAGGAGGGAAGGGCCTGAGCCGTACCCAGGCCAAGAACTCCTGCCAGGAGACCCACAGGGAAGCAGAAGAGCAACTGAATGCCGGTAACTTGTGAATGCACAAGTCTCAGACACTTTTCCTACTGTATGCAATGTGACTACGAGTCTATCACTTCATTCCATAAATACGACAGCGTGGATGAGCCACTGTGAGCTCTCCCTGCTAAATAAGTGAGCTGTATGGCAATGGTTTTACTACTCACAGCTCAGTGGATGAGACCAATTTAAGTTTAATATTAATCATTTACCTTAAGTAGAGGCACACTAAATATAATCAATTCTTTATGCACATAAGGTGGTATGATTTTTAATATACTCTTTGCTTCATGTTACTTGGTAAACTGTATTTGCTAAAATTTTAAGCTGTAAAGTGCTGCTCATATCTACCAAAAGCAACTACAAACTACACTGATCGCTTACAAGATAAGGCCGATATTGCACTTCACTGAGAAGAAAGGAATTTGCGTCCAGGCAAAACAGTAACTGCAAGGTTATGGACAATAACCAATGTCTACAGCTGAACACAACAAAGCCCACGTGGAATCAGAGAAGTTTGCCACTGCAGCTTTAAACACGGACTCCAGAGCCAATGGTTATCAGGGAGAGAAGAATCCTGACAGTGTGAACTGCGACGGGTACGGCCTCACCTGAGAGTTTGTCCTCGGAGCTCCAGGACACAGAGTCCAGCGTGAAAGGTTATCAGGGAGGCAAGAATCCCGACAGTTTGCTTCCTGTTCCTGCAAGACAAGTGACAACCAGTCAGTGTCCCCTCTGTGGCACCTGGACCTTCCAGAGCGGGACGGCTGGTGGGAACTGTCACCATCAGCCAAGGCTCTGTGGGAAGTCTTCTCCTGGCACAGGAGCAGCTCTGGCTGTGCCTGCTGAGCACCACACTGCCCCACGGAGAACAGCAACACTGGGAGAGTGGGTCTCTATGGTCTCTATGGGTCCCTATGGTCTCTATGGGTCTCTATGGTCTCTATGGGTCCCTATGGTCTCTATGGGTCCCTATGGGTCTCTATGGGTCCCTATGGTCTCTATGGGTCTCTAAGGGTCTCTATGGGTCTCTAAGGGTCGCTACGATCTCTATGGGTCTCTATGGGTCTCTGTGGTCCCTGTGGATCTCTATGGGAAAGTTGACGGGGGGACCTGTCGACCTCAGCACCCCTGGGCCCCAGCATGTCCCAGTTCAGCAGCCCTGGGCCCGAGGGCTCAGCCCAGGGACAGCCCCACAACCAGGGTCAGAGCGGTTCCTGCTGCTGCCCCGAGGGTCACCAGCCCCAGGCAGCCCTGAGCCAGAGTGCAGGTGTCTGAGCTGGGCTGAGCTGGAAGGGGCTGCAAAACAGCTCATCGGAGGAGGCGATGGAAGAAGGTGCCATGTGTGTGGCACCGGGGGTGAACCGACACCCTCAGTTTGGTATCTGGACCCGTGCTGGGCTTGCACATGGACTAAGCCCCAGCTCAGACCACAAATTGCTGTTCCCAGCCCCGGCTGCCAAGCGCTGGTCCTGCTCTCTCCTCCCTGGTGCGACCCGAGCGCACGACTGCCCTGCCTGCTCCTGCCTTGGGGCTTGGGGAGCTCAGGTCAAAAGGAAAGACAGACTGGTGTGGTTATGGGATCTCTTAAGTGTCCTGGGACTGCTTTGCTCATCACTCTGTAACAGTTCCTGGGCTATTCAGTCCATAGGTGCCCAGAGAGGCAAAAAAGTTCATGAACTGACTTTCCAATTAAGGTTTCCTTCTTACAAAAACACACACTTCCATTTTCTCATCGGCAAAAGACTGAAAGATGGAAGCTGAAGCAGCATGTGCCTCTTGTGAAAACAGGGAACAACAGATGATTCCATTCAGTGGATCCTTAGTTGCTTCCTGCACAGGAAACCTGTCCATTAATTTAATCCCTGGTGTCCAGGCAGGGCCTTGCTGATGTTCCTGTGTCGCAGCAAGTGTGTGCATGTCAGGCTTTCTGCAGGTTTGTGACTGAGTTTTCCATTTTCCCTAACAGTGACAATCTTGCTGTGTGCTCCTGAAGTCTCCCATAAGCTGGTGGTTGAGAGAAGGATGGGGAGCTCCAGTGAGCTCAGGGAGGACCAGGCAGCATCACAGGCAAAGCAAACGGGAACTCGACTGGGTGAACATTAATGGAATTTATTGATAGAAGAAACAGGAACGTCTCCCCCATCTCTGGGCGGATCACCGTGCACCCTGATCCGATACAGGCAGGTGTAGTCCGGGTGGCCCCAGTTGCTCAGCACTTGCAGCCTGATGTAATTCACGACCCCAGGGAGCTCGTTCTGCAATGACAAGAACAAATGAGTCGCCTTTTCCTCTCTGGCCCGTGAGCACTGACAGAAGTGCCGCAGCGACGGCCTCGATCAGCAGCTTCCTTCCTGCTGCCCCGCGGGGGCTTTGACCTGTCGTGGTGCAGACGTTCTTATCCTGGCCCAGGACGTTGTATCAAGGATGGTGTATTTTGGATGCTATATCTAGGAGGGTGTACCTGGGATGATGTATCTGGAATTCTGTATCAGGGATCCTGCATCCGGGATGCTGTATCTAGGATCCTGTATCTGGGATGCTGTATTTGGGATTCTGTATCGGGGATCCTGTATCTAGGATGCTGTATCTGGGATGCTGTATCTAGGATCCTGTATCTGGGATGCTGTATCTAGGATGCTGCATCTCTGATGCTGTATCTAGGATGCTGTACCTGGGATGGTGTATCTTGAATGCTGTATCTGGGATTCTGTATCTGGGATCCTGTATCTGGGATGCTGTTTCTAGGATTCTGTATCTAGGATGCTGTATTTAAGATGCTGTATATAGGATGCTGTATCTGGGATGCTCTATCCGGGATGCTGTATCTGGAATGCTGGATCTAGGATGCTGGATCTAGGATGCTGTATCTAGGATGTTGTATCTGGGATGATATATCTGGGATTCTTTTTCTAGGATGCTGTATCTTGGATGCTGTATCTGGGATGCTGTATCTAGGATGCTGTATCTAGGATGCTGTATCTGAGGTCCTGTATCTGGGATGTTCTATCTAGGATGCTGAATCTGGGATGCTGTATTTAGGATGCTGTTTCTAGGATTCTCTATCTAGAATGCTGTATTTAAGATCCTGTATCTTGGATGCTGTATCCGGCATGCTGTATCTGGGATGCTGTATCTAGGATGCTGGATCTAGGATGCTGTATCCGGGATGCTGTATCTAGGATGCTGGATCTAGGATGCTGTATCCGGGATGCTGTATCTCAGATGCTGTGTCTAGGATTCTGTATCTAGGATGCTGTATCTGGGATGCTGGATCTAGGATGTTGCATCTGTGATGCTGTATCTGGGATGCTGTGTCTAGGATGCTGTATCGGATATGGTGTATCTGGGTTGCTGTGTTTAGGATCCTGTATCTGGGATGCTGTATCTAAGATGCTTTATCTAGGTTATCTGTATAAATATGTGTACCCTGGACCAATACAGTCAACTATGCTCTGTCACTCACATTGAGTCGTCTCAGCTTTTTCCTCCGCCGCTCGCAAGCTTTGGTTTGGAAGACATCAGATTTGGAACGTTAAGGAAGCTGTAACTGCCTTGGTGTTTCCTTCTCCCCGCAGTCGCATTTCTGGTTCTGTCTGTCGAGTTCTGCTCCTCTCCCGCACCAGGTGCTGATCGTGGGGCTCAGGGTGAGGGGGGGCAGGGAGGGCGGGGGGTCCGTGGGCTTCAATAAGTTTTGTTTGGGGTTTTTCAATCGCCTCTGTTGACACGTCGTATAACAACTGATTGCTGCAGTGCTAATGAATGAACAGGAGGATGAGCAACAGACTGCAGAAACTGTTTGGCTTTTGGTTTATTGAAAAATTATGATTTAACTCAAAAGCAACAAGGTCTTGTAGTGGTCTTCTAATACCTAGTGACAGCTTTTTAGTTTACCGTTTTGGAACTTTGAGATAATTTTTGATATGAAGCGGCTGTTCCATTGTGGAATAGTGCAGGAGTAAACTCTTGCATTTCAGCATTCCTGGCAGATGTGCAGCTTGATAAAGACCTCAGGCTGTTTGGTTTAATCAGATTTTTGTAGATCCCACCTTCACTGGTCAAAGCACCGGCTGCCAATGTGTTTTCTGGTGTTGTCACTGCTTTCTGAGCAAAGACGGCAGAGGCAGCAGCTCTGCTGGTGGTGTCTGTTTGATTGAAACATGGATATCTGCAGGAACTTTAGCCTGAAAGCTCAGAAAGCTGTGGGCGGTGGTATATCTGTGTAATGTTTGTAGATTCTTCTGCAGATGTTCTTATGCCAGCGAGCACGGAACGTTTGTGAGTGTGACCTGCTGTGCGGTTAGAAGGAAGAAAGATGTGTGAGCTGCAGCAGCAGGAAGGCTGCAGCCGTGTAAGCCGGGGTGCAAACGGCACGAAACGGGCTGCAGCGGCGGAGCCCTCGGTCCCGGGCCGTCCCGGGCGGGCGCAGCCCGAGCGCTCCCGGCCCCGCTGCCGCTGACCCGCCGGGGCCGGGGCCGCGCTGCGGGCGGACAGCGCCGCTCTGCGGCCGCCGGCGGCTCCGGGCCGGGAGGGGGGGCGGGGCCCGGTTGCGGGCGCGGACGGGATTGGCTCCTGCGCGGGATGGGCGGGGCCACGCTGCAGAAGCGCGCGGGCCGAGGAGCGCGTGCCGGCGGTGCGGCGGCGGGAGCAGCGCGCGAGGAGCGGCGGGGCCGGCGGTGAGCGAGGGGCGGGCGGACAGCGGGGAGACTGGACGGGGCCGCCCCGGTCCCGGCTGAGGGGGGAGGCTGCAGGGGGAGGGACGGGCTGGGTTCGGCAGGAGGAAGGCGAGGGGCAGCCAGCCGCAAGAGCGCGGCCCCGGGCCGGGCAAGGGGCGAGGGGGAAACACGCGGGCGGCTGTGAGGGAAGGGAGCCCCGGGCTGAGCGCTGCGCGGGGCTCGGGCGGGGCCGTGGGGCGGAGGGGGGAGCCCGCGGTGCCGCAGGGCAGAGGGAGGAAAGCGAGCGGGAGGGGGCAGCGCCGGGTCGGGAGCGGCGCAGGCGGGGCCGGGGCCGCCGTGGGGGCGCCAGGGGGCGCGAGGGGCGGGGGCGGCGCTGCCGCGGGGAGGGGCCGGGAACGGGGGGAGCGGCGGGAGCGGCGGAGGAGCCTGAGGGCGGGACGGCGCGGAAGGAGCTTGGGCGGGAAAGGCTGAGGGAGCTCAGGGAGGGGGGACATCGGGGAGGCTTTGGCGGGAAAGGCTGAGGGAGCTCAGGGAGGGGTGACATCGGGGAGGCTTTGGCGGGAAAGGCTGAGGGAGCTCAGGGAGGGGGGGACATCGGGGAGGCTTTGGCGGGAAAGGATGAGGGGCCTCAGGGAGGGGGGACATCGGGGAGGCTTTGGCGGGAAAGGCTGAGGGAGCTCAGGGAGGGGTGACATCGGGGAGGCTTTGGCGGGAAAGGCTGAGGGAGCTCAGGGAGGGGTGACATCGGGGAGGCTTTGGCGGGAAAGGCTGAGGGAGCTCAGGGAGGGGTGACATCGGGGAGGCTTTGGCGGGAAAGGCTGAGGGAGCTCAGGGAGGGGGGACATCGGGGAGGCTTTGGCGGGAAAGGCTGAGGGAGCTCAGGGAGGAGATGGCGTCGGGGAGGCTGCAGTGGGCAATGCTGAGGTAGCTCAGGACGGGATGGCACTCAGGTGTGGTTTCAAAGGGAAATGCTGAGCTACCATTAGGAATGGACGCTGGGCTGGGAACTATGAACACATCAGTTGTTTCAGAGAGTGTTCATGACAGAAATTTGTGCAGTGAAGGATTCCAGCAAAGAGAGGGGTAAGAGCCAAACTTAGATCAGGCCTCCTAGGCCGCCTGCAGGTTTGGGGACAGGGATGACGAGGTTGTTAATCCGGTCCTGACTGTTTCTTTCTCTGTCCCTCTCTTGCAGCACCTGACTGAATGGAGGAGCAAGTGGACGGGAAGCTCCTGCGCCACACACAGATCACATTTGTTATAAATAAGAGCCAATAAATCGATTCTGAGTCAATCAATCGATTTTATTTAGCAAGCGGTAATTAGGCAAAATAGCGCTGGGTGACTGGGGGAAGCTCAGTTCCGCCAACAGGCACACCACTCAACTTTTCGTGTGTGCTTATATATGTTATACGCTCGTTCACACGCTGGGAATTTCCGTCTCTGGAACTTTGTTACCTGTGGCACCATCCGGGAGTCCTGTTATCTGTGGCACCATCCGGGAGTCCTGTTATCTGTGGCACCATCCAGGCAATCCAGGCATTGGCTTAACTACTACTACAAGGTTCTACAAAACATAATCAAACTTGCACAACCGCAGTTACTGCTTACAACAATATGCATAATACAATTGAATCCTACTCGATTTGTTCAGCATTAGCAATTTTGACCATCAGTTATTACAATTTGTGCAGAAAGGGCAGTCACAGGACAGCACCCAATATGTCAAAACTGATGCCAAGTGAAATGCCGTAAAGCCCTGATGAGTTCCCCCTGTGTCTGTGTCTCTCCTGGAAGGAGTCTGTCCCCAGAAGGGGATCCAGCTCCTGCCACTCTCTGCAGAGGCACATGAGCAGTGTCCATCACCTGGGGACACAAAGGGTGACGTTTGCCAGACACCCTTCATCTGAACCACTTAGATGTGTGCTTGTGGATGGGGTATGAAACCTTATAGTGCAAATGCCTATTTAATTGTCATTGCCAGAGGGTTGACCACAGATGCAGTGTACTATTTTACAAATATGTAAATATAAGCATATATGACTGACATTCCTAGACATATTACACAAACACTTGAAGGATTATTGATGCCTTTAACATGATTATCCTCAGAAGCCCCACCAGCTTTGCATCTCAGGAAATGGGATCCAGAGTCCAAGGGCAGGATGGTTTGGGCTCTGTGCTGGGATCTGGAAACTGAAACGTACTCCCATCTCCCAGCCCCCTGCCCTCCTCAGTGAGGGTGTGAGACATTCTGCCAGCGAGGGCTGAACTCACAGCCATGACCAGTATCTTATGTCCAACTGCAGCCAGTGGTGTCCTGCCAGCTCAGGACTGGAGCTTCCATTGCGGGACGTTTTTAAAAGACGTGGAGATGTGGCGCTTTGGGATATGGTTTAGTGGTGGACTGGGCAGTGTTTGATTTACGATTGGACTCCATGTTCTTAATGGTCTTTTCCAGCCTAAATGATTCTATGATTCTCTGATTCTATGATTTGGGTTGAAACCATTTCAATCCCATCACCTCCAGCTTCCCTCAGAGGCTGCTGTTGTGTGGCACAACTGTCCTGGCTCTCCAGGCAGGTTGGGCACTGGGTTGGTGTCTGCATTGGCAGTTTTCCCCTTCCTGGGGTAAAAGGCTGTTGAGCAGAGACAGTTGTAGAGATTTGGGTCACAGGGGTTTGCAGCAATCCTGTCAAACTCTGAGCAGGATGAGCTTTGGAGCCCAGGAAAAATGGAGATGCTCTGAAGGATGTTTGTGAATGGTGGTGCTGTCACTAGTAACAGTAACAGGGAACTCCTTATTCTCAATGATGATGATGATGAACTAAAGCTCTTTAGTTTCATTCCTAACAGTCATTCTTGTTTTTCCAAACATCTACTACACCTCAGTAGTTGTGCGTCGGAATAAGTTCTTAGAGCAATGCTTTTTCTCTCAATTTTCTGGTCTGGGCAGGGGAAAGAAAGGCATGATGAGTACGTGGAGTTTTGCAAGGCCCCGGACATGGTCTCCTGTGGTGCCTTAGAGCAGATTGGTGAGATCTGGGATGCAGATGTTGATGTTGTGATGGGTGGGGAGTTGGCAGCATGACCAAACCCAAACATTATCAGTGGTACAAAGTCCTGTGTTCAGACAGTTTCTTGTGGCATCCCTCAGTGATGAGTACTTGAGCCAACTCTGTCCAACGGCTTTATTCTGCCTCTTCAATATGTCATGGAGCACATTTTCAGCTCCTTTGTGGATGATGCAAAGCTGGGCAGAGGCCTAGAACAACCTCACCTGGTGGACCCTGCCTTGAGCAGGAGAGTGAGACAAGATGATGTTCAGGGCTCTCTTCAAACCTGAGTTATTCTATGGTTCAATGAATCATTACCTTGGAGAGGTGTTTGAAAACAGAAGATGTAGCCCTTACAGTTAAAAGAATGAATCCTGCCTGCAATTGCAAACCTAAAACATGTAAATCCACTCAGTTTTGGTCAGTCTGCTGCTCTAACAAAGATAAAAGTGACATTTAAAACACCTAATCAGAACCTGCAAAGAATACTGTCCTTGCAGCGCAGACACTCTGGAGCCTGCACAATTAGCTGAGTCTTGTTTTAACATCTGTCTCAAGACGGTTACATAAAGTGTCCTTTAGCTGAGCTTTGCTCCTTATGCGCTCATTATAATACTAAACCACACATCCCCAGGAGGGGAGCCCCAGGCTCAGCCTGGAACACTCTCTCTCAACAAGCATGTGTAGTGGTAAAATGATTATGTAACCAATATGCCAATGTGTAAGCACTTGGCTCTTTAGGACTGCCGGGAGGGTGTGAATGTAGGGATAAGATTTGTATATAATAGATGTTCCTTCTCTATCTGTTGTGCTGGTTTCATTCCAACATCCAGACTTGCACAACTCTGGAATAAACAAGATCTCATCTCTGGGGGTGGGATTGGCTTTGCACTTCAGGTAGCGAATTCACCATGAGCAACCAGGAAGAAGGAAAACAATAAGAAATAAAAGAGGTGGGAGAGGACATAGAAAAGGTTTCAACATTTCACATTCCTGTCAAGAATGCTTCTCCTCTCAGATCTTTAGCAGGAAATAGATTTGATCAGTTTGATAAAACAAGCATAGTTTTATTTAGTCAGGTCGCGGCCCATAAGGAGGGGGATGGATGGGTGTGGGATTATGATGTCAGTTGAGCCTCTGAAACTCATAATTGAGTGGAAAGACTTTGGCTGTGAAGGGGACAGTGGGGTCAGTTCTGTGTCTGGAGGTGACAGCCCAGCAGCAGGGACATGGCTGGGAAAGAACCTCTGCCCAAGGGCCCACAGGTCTTACCCAGGAAGAGAGACGGGTTGTCATGTCCATCCTACCAGAGAAGATGACGGGACATCGGCAGGGACATGGTCGTGTCTGTCAGAGAAGCTGAAAGGCCAGCAGCACTCATGGGATTTAGAAGACCATGGCGAGGTGACTTCTCTCTGGTGAGGTGAAAGACCACAAGAAGCCTAACGGGTTGGGTTCTCTGCTTGAAGGGCAGTTTATGAGATGGTTGAGTAGCAGAAAAAAAGCAAGAAAGAGGAAAAAAAGTCACAAAGTGACTTGGAAGATGGAGACTGGATATCAGGAGTAAGAAATGTCACTGGAAGGGCAGTGCTGCGGGGCAAGAGGTGACCCAGAGGGAGCTGGATCAGCCCATGGTTTGTGTTCCAAAGAGCAGCCAGTGAGGGTGCAGACACAGCAGTGAAGGTGCAGAAATGCTGGGTGAGAGCAGGTGGGGAAGCGAGATGGGTGTCTGCAGCCTGCAGGGAAAGAGGGGCAGGGGTAGCACCGTGTAGAACAGCCTGTGGTGGAGATGGCAAAGGGCGCTGTAAGGCTGGAAGGGACCCACAGAACCCAGGTCTCTGTCCCCTTGGCCAGGGCAGTTGTCTCTGCCACTGAGGCCCAGGACAAGACATGTTGTCCTCATGGCACTGGGGCCTCGGTGCCTCCTTGCAGCCCCATGGGGAAGCTGGAAGTTGTTGTCCCAGTGTTGTCCTTCCCTGGGCCTTGCACACCCACATCCCACGGTCCCAGGAAGAGCCCTGAGCCGTGTGTGAGGAACAGGATCCCCCTTCCCATTGCCTGGAGCTCAGGGCTTCTCCTTTCTGCTTCAGAAAGCAAACCAAGGGGTTTCTGAGCATCAGAGCCACCTGCACAGAGCCACCTCTCATAACAGCCTCCAATTATCTGCTCTAACGAGCCCCTGGGGAGGCTTTGTCAGTAACAGTCCTCAGTGGGGCCCATTAATGCTTCAAGGAACTCTGAAGTTTTGGGTTTGACTTTGGGTGCTCGAGGCGTTTTTCCAGTCTCTTCTCAGTACCTGTGATTCATGGACGCAGCCTCAAACACACAAATGGGCCTCTTAAAATGGCAAAAAGCCTGACAAGCCATGTCTCTTTCATCATTTTCCTCAAGTCCTGAACACTTGTACAGCGAATTAGAGAGGTTTCAGGAGGTAAGGTAAAGAAGACATTTTCAAGGAGCCCTTTGAAGAAGCGATAGAAGAATTCTCCCATGGACACTGATGCAGTGTCTCCTAAGGAGGCATGAACAGGTTGGAAAAGCAGTCCCTTGAGGCCAGACATGGGATGGAAAACCTTGCTCCTCACCTGTCCAGCCTCCCTGTTTTGCTCATTTGGCCTCTGAGGTTTACATCACTTTTCTTTACATCAGGCTTCTCCAGTCAAGTTTACACCTGATTGTCAGAGCTTCATTGCAGGAATTCCTACCTACTTTGCTTAAAGAACTCAACGTAAACAGGCACAGAGGGCTTTTGGTTTTACTTCGGTGGTTTGACCCCCGGGTGTTCCACATCCAGTGGACCATCCCCTAGAGCCACCAGGGCACAGCGGTGGCCCCAGCCCACCCGGTGCTGCCGACCTCCATCCCCGGCTACCGGCATGTCCAGGGGCAATGGGCACCGATCAGCGTTCCCAGCACGGCCACCGCCACAGAGGCATCTGGGGGCAGGAACATCCCCCGGAGCAGCCCCTCTGCTGCCCTCCTCAATGAAGCCCCTGAGAACCCCACCGATGGCTTCGACGTATCTGAGGAGATGCTCCTGCTAGAGGCCCATTGGCTGTTTGGTGTCACTCCAGCTACAGTGCGGGTCACCGAGGATGGCCCCAGAAGCAGCCCCACACCTGGGAACGTGGGTGGCAGCAGTGCAGAGGGAAATGCAGTGGCCACCCCCCTGGCAACAGCCCTGGGCAGCGACGCTCCATCCGGCCCCTCTGCTGCCGAACCAGCCTCTGCAGACCTGGCAGCTGAACTGGCCATCCCGGAGGATGAGCTGCTCCAAGAGGCCCTGCAGCTACTCGGCTGCTCCCTGGGGGCGATGGAGTCCAGCCAGGATGGTCCAGGCAGCAGCCCTGTGCCTGGGGACCTGGGTAACAGCAGCACAGAGGGGAACGCGGTGGCCCCATCACCTCTGGAGCTGCCAATGGCCGTCGATGGGCAGCAGGCAGCGCTGAACATCCCGGGCACTTCAGCCACCATGGGGGCATCTCTGGGCAGCAACAGCCCCCCGGTTAGATGTGATCTAGGTAGTGACTCTATAAGCAAATCCTATAGGAATAGTTCTGAAATAGATTTTTCTGGTCCTTTGGGCATTTCCTTAACATTATTCAATTCTTCTAATAAACTTCCCAGATTTCCATTTAAAATTATTAGAGATTAAATAGCTTCTATTTTGTACTGAAAGGATATTTGCAGAATATCCAACTCGGTGCAAGTGACGTGTATCAAACTTGCCTTCCAGCTGTAAAAAGCCAAACTGTCCTCTGACCAAAACGACAAGGCGGCCGGTGTGGCGCGAGAGGAGCTGAAAGAGACTCTCATGAGAAAGAAGTTCTCAGCAACCAGCTCTGTGGCCTTCAGAAACAGGTAAAGGCATTAAATTTGCTTTAATAACTAATCCCAAGCAGTGTGGTGTTTGGATGGATTGACATTTCCGTCCCTTTGCATTCCCTGAATTTTGCGGACAGAAATCTTGACGTCCATTTGGGAGGGAGGTGGATTTTTGGACATTTTTATTGTACCCACATAGATGCCAACTGTGTTTTTCACAGGCCAGTGCAGCGGAAGATCGCGTTCGCGAGCTGGAGGAAACGATGGCTGGCGAGCGGGAGAAGATCAGGAAGATGATGGATGCAAAGGAGAGGGAGATGACAGACATGAAGGACCAGATACAGCAGCAACCGACCGAGTACCTGCTCCAACTGCTCGACGTTACGTTAGCACTCGGTGCTTATGGAAAACTCCTGAAAGGAGAAGAGAGGGACAGTAGAAGCTGCTGCTCAGCCTTCCAATGGGCACTTCACCCTGCGTGGGGGACTCAGAACCTGGCAGATTTGCCAGAGCTCGATGCTCCTCTCTGGGAGCTCACAGCACTGCAGACACTCCTTCTTCCTTGTTTCAGTGAAGAAGTTGACTTTCCTGCCAACCTCGTGCAGTAATGTTGGCGGAAAAAGGACAAGAGCGATGAGTCTTGAAGTCGATCGTGCAGCGTCTAAAAGGCTCGTGCGCCTTCTGGCCTGTTTCTGAGCCCCTGGTGTGGGCAGAGGTGCGTGCTCTGCCGGGGAGGAGCCCCTGCCCCGCGGCTGGTGCCTGGGGAGGCCCTGCAGCCGCAGCTGCGGGAGGTGCCGGGCGGCACCAGCCCCATTGTTGCGCGGCCCCGCACGGCCCCCCGTGTCACAAAGGGCGTCCCAGGGCCGGGTGCTCATAAGGGGCGTCCCCGGCAGCTCCTGCTGTGCTCTCGCACTGAGCTGGCGGCTGTGCTGGCGAGCGTGAGCACGGGCTGAGCTCGACGGCGGAGCCACTCAGCTCCTTGCTGTATTCATTCAATACTCTTCTTCTGGAAATTACGACCTTTTTTTTCTCCCGCCCCTTCCTGACAATTCCAGTTTGTGGAAAAGGTAATGCTTCGTTTCCTTTGAGACAGGGGATGGTGTAGATAGAGAGAGGGTAGAAGTGTGGGTTGGCCTGTACCTTCCTCGCTGTCCACTGGGCTCTCCCGTTGGGGTTTGGGTAGATGCAGGCTGTCAGCGTAATTCCTGTTTCCTAGTTATCTTTTCTCTAGCACATCCAAAGAGGGCCAAGTCTAGGCACACCACTTGAGGGCTTTCCTTATCCACACAAGGAGATCTCCTTTAAAATCTAATTTTCTTGCAGGCACCAGTGTGAGAATGGCTCTGCCAGAAAGGGACCTGTATCCTCCGCAGAAGAGTTGCGCGGCCTGGCAGCAAACACGCAGTGTGGGAGGAGGCCTCTACAACCTGGGCGACACCTGCTACCTCAATTCCATCCTGCAGTGTTTGACGTACACCCCTCCGCTGGCCAACTACTTGCTGTCTCGCCAGCACAGCCAGTCCTGTGAGTCCTTGCTACGCGTTCTTTTACACCTCTTGGGCAGCTCTAAATGATGAAGAAACCACGGCAACTCTGGGAAAACAGCTCTGAGGATGAGAAGTAGAGGATGGAGAAGGGAGAGCGGACGTTGTACCTGTAACCTGTGGGGTGGTTTGGTGTTTTTCTTCCTTGAAGATTTTCCATAGCCGTGTATATTTTAATTGGGCTGCTTCCTTCTTTCCCTCCCCTCTTAGGTGAGAAGAAAGGCTTCTGCATGATGTGTACGATGGAAGTGCACGTGGAGGAGGTCCTGTCTTGCTCAGGCAGTGCCGTCGCACCTGTGGCTGTTGTCAGCAACCTGCCACGTGAGTCATTTCAGATGGTTTCATTTGGAGGTATTTTTCATTGCCGAAGAACCCCGTGTGTAACTGTTTTTTCCGGGTTCAGGTTAAGGAGGAGAGCTTTTAGAAGGGTCAGTTTTCTTTCCTTTTTTGGGGAGACTAATGTGAAAACCTTCTTCTTTCTCAGGAATAGGAGATTTCCAGTTTGGCGCTCAGGAAGATGCGCATGAATTCTTCGGCTGTGCCGTGGATGCCATGCAGACAGCTTGTTTGAGCAGCAGCAGCGAGTAAGCATGAGCACATGACCATGGAAATGTTCTCTGGCCCTTTTGACTCCTTCCTTTAAATCGTCAGTGAAACCCGCTCTCCGGGCCTCTCCTAACAAGGAAAACTCTTGCAAGAGCGAGCTCTCTGCCTTCCACCTTCTGAGCCACGATTACCGTTTCTTTCCAGCTGGGACGCATCTCAAGGCGGCACAGTCATTGATCAGGTCTTTGGAGGACTTCTAAGATCCAGAGGTAATTTTTAAAAATATCCCTGTCCTTAGAACGGTCTGTGGCTCTTTCTCCCTTTGTGGAAAACTGCTTTTTGCAGGCAGCAGCATGTCCAGGCTGCACTGGTCAATTACATGGGCAGAGTTAGTGTCCGTCCCAACCTGAGAACCTTTTCTCTTTGCCTTCCAGTAACATGCTGGAGCTGCAAAGCTGTTTCAGACACCTACGAGGCATTCCGTGATATTCCTTTGGATATCAAGGTAAGATGTTTGGAAATGGTTGTGCAAAATGTTTTGAGGTTCCTGCAGGGGCCTCGTTTATCTCCAGTAAACTCCGTTGACTTCAAACTGCGGGTTGTTACCACGCAAGATGGTGGTGGATGGGAAGGGAACTGGACTTGTGTGCTCCCTCCGTAGAAGCCCTGTAAATGGTCTCCCTGCGCTGGGTGCCAGCTGGGCAAAGAGCAAGAATGCTGTCGACAGCCATGATGACGCTGTCCTACCGCCCTGCTTTGGACTCCTCAGTACGCACGTGATGCTGGACGGCTGGCTTTTGTGGCTTTTGCTGGTTTTGACCAGGCAGAGCACAGGACACTCTGGTGCTGCCCAGGAGTAGCTGTTTATCGGGTTAACGCTGGCACCACATGGGGAGCTATTTCTTGGGATTTTGAGTTTCCAGGAGCTCAGTGCTCTCCTTTCTTTCTCATCCAGACAGCCACATCTGTCACCGGAGCTCTGGAGGACTTCGTCAGACCCGAGCATCTGGGTGGCGAAAACAGCTATAAGTGTAGCAAGTAAGATCTTTACTAATGACATCTTCATAGTAGATACTGGGTTATGGATTTGCATGTTTGGAAGCAGTAGTTAGGTTTGGACGTCACTGAGAAACCCAGTCATGACACAGCTTGGGTTTTTTTCTGTTTGTTTGGTTTTCTTCCCTGTACAACTAAACCTCCTGAATCATCCATGACTTGGAATAAAATGCATTTGTTTCTAAGATGGGTACATTTTTTTTCCCTTCTGCCTGAACTGGGCAAAACAAGCCTTAGCTCAACCCTAGATGGATGGGGGGTGGAGTATGGGCAAGACAGGTTGCAACCGTTGGGTCTGTGTTTTCAAGGTGTGAACAGCGGGTCAGTGCGTCCAAGAGGCTTACAATCCATCAGTCCTCCAACGTCCTGACCGTGTGCTTGAAGAGATTCGATCCTTTCTTTGGCAGAAAGATTAGCAAGGTATGTAAACAAGTGCACGGCCACGTTGTCTGCTTGGAAGGAGTCCTTTCCCGAAGGAGAATGCTTGTTCTGGGAGTTGTTCGTGTCTGCACACGATGGCTATGGAGTGCAGCCGTCTGAGAAAAAGAATTGCAACAGTTCTGCCTTGCTCTTGCCCTTGTGGCCAGAGGAAAGTTCCAGGGTGAAGATGAGCACCTGGGTGCTCATGAAGAGTTGGTTTGGCCGAGAACAGTTTTCTGCCACTTTGGTGATGACATGGTGACACCTGTTTCTGATGAACTGAGAAGATCCTTTGACAGGATTTTCTCAGGCTGCTTCCCAAAGACTCTCAGGATAACTTGGGAATCCTCTTGGTGTCTCCTTAGGTCGTGCGGTACCCAGAATATTTGGACCTTGGCAAATACACATCTGAAGCGGCTGGAGGACCACTCCTCTATTCCTTGTATGCCGTCCTGGTCCATGAAGGTCACAGCTGTCAGCAAGGACACTATTACTGCTTTGTAAAGGTAAAAGTGTGATTTGCATTTGTCTATTGTGCCCTTCAGTGATGTACTGCCTGTGTTTTTGTTTTCAAAAGCCTGCCGTTCATCTGAAGATAGAATTGCTTTGCTTTGCAGGCCAGCGATGGACGGTGGTACAAGATGGACGATGAGTCTGTGGTTCTGTGTGACATCCAGACGGTTCTTGGCCAGCGCGCATATTTACTCTTCTATGTCAGGTAAGAACAAGTGTGAAAGGGTGTTCAGAATACGCTCCCTCTCCTGTTTCTGATCTTGTCATTGCTGTTCTTCTCCGGTGGGCTTTGCTTTCTGTCCTAAGAGAGAAAGACCGTCCAGCTGAGTTCTGTCTGCTCTGCAGATGGCCCCGTCATTTCTTCTTCTTCTTCCTTGTTTGGCACTCATTTGTTGTGACTGTGTAAATTGCTATCTGTCTGCTCTCTGGGCCTGGCTAGCTGTGAAGAGAGGTGAAATGGGGGTTCAAGAGGGTAGAAAGATGAATTCCTGCTCTGGAAGGGGCAGATAGGACTGGCAGAGCACGATCTAATTTCCAGCTTCCAGTCCGGGTTCAGTCTTCTGCGTGTCATATCAAGTGCTGCCAGAAGATGTTAGGATGAGAGTGAAGCCACGTGGAGGCTGCGAGAACAACCCTAGACTAAGATCCCTGTTGTTTCTCCAGGCACCACGATTTGACCCCTGGAGCGGGCGCTGAACACCAAGAGACACAGAGCACTGGGTTGGCAAAGTCGGTTCCAGAGCTGAAGAGTCCATTTTCTGGAGGCTTCGTGGCACCGAGAAAGCCGGAAGGTGAAGCAAGTACGCAGAGGATCCACCAGAACGGAAGCCCACGGGACTCCGCAGCGCCTTGCCCTCAGCGCTGCGGCAGGAAGAGAAGGCACTCTGCCACTGAGGAGGGGGAGAAGCTGGACGGGAGCCACCCGGACTGTCCGCCTCCCAAGCGCAGGCGCACCGGCCCTGTGGAAACGCAGAAGCGCGCTCCCCGTCAGCTGCGGCGTGGCAGTGGGATCCTGCGCCGCTCTTCCCACAGGGCCAGAAACAGCTCAGGTTATGGCAGAAGCTCCATTTGGGAACGGCTGTACAGCTCGAGCGGCCACCGAGCAGACTGGCACCCCAGGTCACGAGGGGAGCAGCAGCCTGGGAAATACTCACTCGAAAAACAAGGTGCGCTCCCCCCAGTGCCCGTTCACCCAGAGGCTGCGAACGAAAAACCGCCGTGCAGAAAGAGAAAACAGACCTGTGCAGAGGAGGGTGACGGTGCGCCCGAAAGAAAGCGGCGAAGGATAGAAGTGAGACTTCTGGCGATCCAGCCTTTAAAGGGAAATGCCAGAACAGGAAGAAGATCAAGAAATCCAAAGTGAGCACTGGAGAGGAGACTGCAAAGGAGGCTGCGTTTGCAGCCTCACCTGGCAATGCTGCCAACCTCTCTGCCAGGTGTTCCAGGTGCACGGCTTATGGACAGAAGCGTTCAGTACTCGTGACTGAAATTACCATCGAAACTGGCCACTGACCATCAGAGGCCACAGACAAACATTCTCAAGAGGATGCTGACTGCTGAACTTGACATGTGTGTTTGCAACAATAAAATTGCTGTCATAGCCAAACCCAGTCCTAAGTGGCGCCACCTGATTTCCCTAGAGAGTTTGACGACTCAGGAAACAATGGAGGAGCTTGGTTTGGGTTTTGTTTGGTTGTTTATTTCTTTACATTTTTTAAATTTCAGCCTTCATCGATGCAAGCAGCCTTGTGAGATAGAAGGGCAGAAGCTTTCTACAGCTGCTGAGCATAATAAATTAGCATGTAGAGTTCTCAGTGAAAATATGCCAAAGCACAGAGCATCTCCAGGGCTGCTCGATTAGAGACTCAGGTGCTTGTGTTCTCCTGGCAAACATGGACATTAGTGCTGGGGAAAAAAAGACAACAGTGATGAGTCTTGAGGATGAACTTTGATCTTGAGTGTCTCTTCCAACCAAAATGATTCTGTGTTTCTGTTCTACAGTGCTCTTGTTGGCTGCTTGAGCTTTTTCACCCCCTGCTGTAATCAGGTCACACCAGGGTTGGACATGAGGAGCTGTGAAACCTGCGTTGCGGTGCTGGACGATTGTTGGTGGTGAGTACAGCGCTTGGGTCGCCAGAGCTGTCCCTTCATCCTCCTTCAGCAGCACTCAAGCAGTTTGGAGGAAGCCAATCCTCAAGAACTCGCTGGGAAAGGCCAAGCCCAGTTCCCGGCTAAACCTGAATAGCAGTAAACATCTATCAAATGCTCAGGCCTGTACAAGGATTGTTGTGGTCCCATTTCTTCTTTAGTCACTAAAAGGTGTCGGGTGGATGCTGCAGCACTGGGGGGAGATGCAGGGTCTGGTCAGATTGAAGCGGTTTTGGCCGGGGATCCGGTGCGTGCAGGGAGGTGGATTCACTGTGAAACGGCGGCTGGTTTGGGGGGTGAGACCAGAATCCACAGAGTGGGAGATGGGGCTGCAAGAAGCATCTTGTAATGATGCTTCCAGACTGATTGTGGAGGATGGGAGTAGGACACAGGGACGTGACCAGCGACGGGTCCTTCCTGCTGGGAGCCCTCGGGAGGGGGAAGGTGTAGCCTCAGCCTCTCCCTCTGCATCCTTTTTCGCTCTCCCTCTGCATTGTGCCCAGTCGTGCAGGGGTGGCTGGACCAGCCTGAGCCTCTTCCTTCAGATGCCAAGTCTCAGGGCCCAAACAAGGGGGTTATTTCCCCCGGGGGGCTCAGCAGCACCTCCTGACCCTGAGCAAGAGGTGGTGGGTGAACCATCCCTGGAGACATCCCAGGCCAGGCTGGACGAGGCTCTGAGCAACCTGAGCTGGTGAAGATGTCCCTGGTCGTGGCAGGGGTGGCACTGGGGAGCTGGGAAGGTCTCAACCCAAACCATTCTATGATATCTACACCCTGCGGTTCTCAGAGCTGCTGGAAGCGAACGAGGAGGGCACCAAAGTGTGGCGGCGTGTCCCCATCCCTGAGTCCCGGCTCAGCATCCCCCCCAGCAAACTGCTGCTGGCCTGGGAGCTGCTGCCCCGCGAGCAGGACGCGCTGTCGCTGCTGCAGAAGAACTTCCTGGAGACCATCACGAGGATGTTCAGCCCCTTTGGCGCCATCGCCTCCATCCACATCCTGCTCCCGGGCCGCAAGCTGCCCTCGGATGCGTGCAAATACGTGTCGCGCTTCCCCGAGCTGCTGAGCCGGTGCTGCTCGCTGGTGGAGTACGAGAGCCTGGGGAGCGCCCACAGAGCCCTGGTGGAGCTCGGCCACCTGGGTGGCCAGAGCATCAGGGTGGTCCCGCTCAGCAGGAAGGGCTCCAAGAAGAAACCGGAGGTGGTGGAGGAGCTGGTGGATCATCCGGGTTTGAAAGCGCAGGCAACAGCCGCGACGTTCCCCTACGACCTCGGGGGCTCCCTGCTCGGCAGCGCTCGGGAGCTGAACGGTGCCTCGGCGTTGCCATCGCTCCTCCTGAACAAGGAGCCCTCGGAACCCAGCTGGTCCAGCAGCGATTTCAGTCCCAGCGACTGGAGCGACACCTTCACCGGATCACTCCTCTCCAGCGACCACTTCCTTCCCTTTGACGCCAACGTGGGCACCGGCAGCTGCTCCAGCCCCGAGAGCCCCCGCGGTGCCTGAGGCAGCGGGGCACCCACCTGGGGCCCCTGGGCCGGCAGCTCCTCTCGGGATCCCAAACCCTGATCTGGGATCTCCCCAGCAACAACCGGTGTGTCTGAGCTCCTCGGGCTCTGCGACGGGGTCCTGCGCCTGCCCCACAGCCACAATGGCACCGGCGGCTTCTCCAGCAGCATCGGGAGGGGAGAGCTCGTCCTGCAGCGCTGAGGCTTCTCTACATTTGGGTTTGGGGATTCTTTTTTTCTCCTGTTCTCTGTGCCCCCCCAGAGCTGTGGTGGGTGCTGCAGCTGCTCCAGGGAACCGAGTTTTGGGCCAGGATGAAGCTCGGGGTGCTGAGCGGCAGCGGGGGCTGCACCGTCACCAGCGTCGGGGATGGGGACTCAATGCACCTGCTGCCGCCCGGACCCGTGGAGCTGGGGTCGCCGGGTGCTCCATGGCCCCCAGGTTGTGGAGCTGGGGTGGGAAATGAGCAATAAAGGGAGATGAGATTTCCAGGCAATTTCTGGCCAGTGTAGTGATTGTTTGGTTGGTTGCAGGACCAGGGAGTGGAAAAACAGCTGCCCAAGGTACAGCCAGATTAGGGCAGGAGGGTCCCTGCCCTGCAGTGCCTCCCTTGCCATTCTGGGGGTGATTTGGGGTTATTTTGTTGCAGCAGGGAGGCAAAGCCTGGTCTGTGGTTCCCAGTGCCCCTTCACCCCACCCCACACAGGCATAGAGCAGATCCAGAAAAACAGCATTTAATGGAAAACAAAAAAGAAAAAAGGTCCCATGAAAGCCACTCCAGCCCCCCTCCCCCCTAATGCAGCATCCCGTCCTCCCAAACCCCTCCAGTGCCCCCCCCAATGCGGCATCGCGTCCTCCCAAACTCCTCCAACCCCCACCCCCCGGCGAACCCCATCCCCCACTCAGGGTCTAATCGCCCCCTGCCACCCCTGCCCTGCACTTGCTGGGGGGCTCAGGCTCGGGGCTGTGCCCCCGTTCGTGGCTCCGTTTGCGGCCCCGCTGCTCTGCTGGGGCAGCCTGGGGCTGTGGTAGCTCCATCGCTGTGCTGCGCTTGCTGGGGGGCTCGGGGCTGTGCCCCTGTTCGTGCCTGCGTTTGCGCCCCTGCTCTTCAGGCTTGGGGACGCTGCTGAGATGTTTCTTGCCCTGAGCATCTTGTAGATTGGTCTTCTTGGGGACCACAAGGTGGCTTGTGGGGTCCCCAGCGGCTTTGTTGTTGGGGGCAGCCGAGCAGCTGGGGCGGACATGGCTGCCTGGAGGTGTCCCTGCAGCGGTGGCCTTGCTGGAGATGCTCAGTCGTGCGAATTTTTCCTCCAGGCTCTGGTAGCCAGATGGGATGGGAGTTGGCAGCACTGGAGTGGCTGCGGCCACCACTGTGCCCTGGTAGTTATAGGGCACAGTCCATTGAATGCGGAACACCCTGGGGTCGAAGCAGCACCCACATGGTGCCGTCAGAAGCCCTGTGAGGGGGAGAGGGAGTTGTCATGGGCTGGTCCCCATCACCAATGTCCCCTGGGTCTGCTGGTGGCTGGGACATCCCCATGGGGTGAGCCTCTGTGCAGGGAACCGGGCTGCAAAGTGGGAGGAGACTTGGTTCTGGGAGGGGAAACGGGAGAGATGGCCCTGGGTGCTGGGGAGATGCTCAGAAACCGGGATTTTCTGGGCACATATGACCCAGGGCAGGGCCGCTTGGCCGCGCTGGCTGAACCCCTGTGCCGGGGACAGGGGTGGTGGGTGCTGGGAGTGCCCGGGGTCGGCGAAGGGACCGAAGGTGCCGGAGCAGACGGGGTGCCAGGGGTGCCGTACCTGCTGGTGGGGCCTGGGGGGGTGCCCAGGCTGCAGGGAAGGGCTGCTGCTGCACGGTCGGTGGGCGCAGCGGGGCTGAGCCTGCAAGAGACACGGGAGCAATGGCCGGCACTCGCCTCCCCACTTGCCCCCATGAGCATCCCGGGCTGAAGGGGTCGGGGTGGGTTCCTACCTGGAGGAAAGAAGTTTTGGGGGAGCACGAATGGCTGTAGCAGCCGCAGGACCGGGCGGACCCAGGAGCCGTTCACTGGGAACATCATGGTCGCTCTGACCGTTGGTAACTAAGGACTCTTTGGGGTGTCCCAGGAAGGAATGTTGGGGCTTCCAGTGTTCCGCCCCAGCCCAAGAGCCTCCCCAGCTCCTCCTGGGCAGGGAAAGGGTTTAGGGGGTTGGGCGGGTGGTGGGAACAAATGCTTTTTGCTTTAAATGTTATTTTTCAGGGGGAAAAGGAACAAGTCGATGCAGCCGAGCTGTGTGTAGGGACCAAGCTGCACCTTGTGCCACACAGTGAACACGTTTGTGATCATTGCCTGTGTTTCTGTGCGCTGGAGTGATGCAGAGACAGGAAAAGGGGACGCGAGGGGGTGTCACACAGCACGTGTTCCCCAGACCTCACTCCAGCAGTCCCCTGATCAGCAAAGCCGAGCAGCCCTGGATCCCCCTCGGAGCGGCTGAGCTTTGCCAGGCAGGTGACACTTGGGAGGAGAGGAAACCCACCACTGGGTGCTCCCCAAAAAACGGGCTGGATGCTGCACATCTGCCCCCAGGTTGAGGTTGGATCTGGGGAACAATTTCTTCACAGTATCACAGTATGTTTGGGATTGGAAGGGACCTCAAAAGATTATCTAGTCCAATCCCCCTGCTGGAGCAGGAACGCCCAGGTGAGGTTGCACAGGAACATGTCCAGATGGGTTTTGAATGTCTGCAGAGAAGGAGACTCCACAACCTACCTGGGCACCCTGTTCCAGTGCTCTGTCACCCTCACTGAGAAGAAGTTTTTTCTCAAATTTAAGTGGAACCTCTTGTGTTCCAGCTTGATCCCATTACCCCTTGCCCTATTGTTGTTTGCCACTGAGAAGAGCCTGGCTCCATCTTCATGGCACTCACCCTTTATATATTCATAAACATTAATAAGGTCGCCCCTCAGTCTCCTCTTCTCCAAACTAAAGAGCCCCAGCTCCCTCAGCCTTTCTTCATAAGGGAGATGCTCCACTCCCGTAATCATCTTCATTGCCCTACACTGGACCCTCTCCAGCAGTTCCCTGTCCTGCTGGAACTGAGGGAACACAACTGGACAAAATATTCCAGATGGGGTCTCAGCAGGGCGGAGTAGAGGGGAAGAAGGACCTCTCTTGATCTACTAACCACCCCCCTTGTAATACACCCCAGGATGCCATTGGCCTTCCTGGCCACAAGGGCCCAGTGCTGGCTCATGGTCATCCTGCTGTCCACCAGGACCCCCAGGTCCCTTTCCCCTACACTTCTCTCTAATATGTAATTTCCCAACCTACACTGGAACCTGGGGTTGTTCCTGCCCAGATGCAGGACTCTACACTTGTCCTTGTTAAATTTTATCAGGTTATTCCCCGCCCAACTCTCCAGCCTGTCCAGGTCTCTGATGGCAGCACAGCCTTCTGGTGTGTCAGCCACTCCTCCCAGCTTGGTGTCATCAGCAAACTTGCTGATAGTACACTCTATTCCCTCGTCTAAATCGTTAATGAATATATTGAATAATATTGGCCCCAGTACTGCCCCCTGAGGCACTGCACTGGATACTGGCCTCCAACTGGACTCCGCACCATTGACTACCACTCTCTGGCTTCTCTCCTTAAACCAGTTTGCAACCCACCTCACTACTCTATTGGCTAGACCACACCTCCTCAACTTAGCTGTGAGGATGCTGTGGGAGACTGTGTCAACGGCTTTACTGAAGTCAAGGTAGACCACATCCACCGCTCTGCCATCATCCATCCACCTTGTTACATTCTCATAAAAGGCTATGAGGTTGGTCAAGCATGACTTACTCTTGGTAAAGCCATGCTGGCTGTTCCGTTACTTTCCCAGGGACAGAGGTGAGGCTGACTGGTCTATAATTACCCGGGTCCTCCTTCTTGCCCTTTTTGAAGACTGGAGTGACATTTGCTTTCCTCCAATCCTCGGGCACCTCTCCCATTTCCCAAGACTTGGCAAAGATGATGGAGAGCGGTCCAGCAATGACTTCAGCCAGCTCCCTCAGCACCCGCGGGTGCATCCCATCCGGACCCATGGATTTATGGATGTCCAGACTATTTCATTGCTCCCTAACCCAGTCCTCATCGACTAAAGCAAACTCCTCCATTGACCTGGCTTCATCTGGGGTCTCAGGGGTACAGGGCTTCCCAAGACAGCCTCCAGCAGAGTAGACAAAGAAGGCTTTCAGTAATTCTGCCTTCTCTGTATCTTCTGCCACCAGGGCACCCACCCATTCATCAGTGGGCCTACATTGCCTCTGGTATTAGTTTTATCTGCTATGTATTTGAAAAAGTTCTTTTTGCTGTCCTTGACCCCTCTCGCCAGATGTAATTCTAAGGAGGCCTTGGCTATCCTAGCTGCCTTCCTACATCCTCTAACAGCAGCCTTATATTCCTCCCAAGTGGCCAGCCCCTGATTCCATGACCTGTAAACTCTCCTCTTATGCTTGAGCATACCCAACAGATCCCTATTCAACCACGCAGGCCTCCTGGCTCCCTTCCTTGACTTCCTACGTGTGGGGATGCTCTGATCCTGAGCGTGGAAGAAGCAATCTCTGAATGCAATCCAGCTATCTTGGGCCCCTTTTCCTTCAAGCAGTCTTGCCCATGGGATTTCCCCCAGCAATTGCTTCAAAAGGCCAAAGTTAGCACTGCTAAAGTCCAGGGTTGCAATTCTACTTGCTCTTCTGTTCCTGCCACACAAGATGCTGAACTCCACCATCTCGTGGTCACTGCAGCCCAGGCAGCCCTCAACCTTTACTGCTTCGACAAGACCCTCCTTGTTAGTGAGGGTGAGATCCAGCAGTGCACCTCTCCTAGTCGGCTCCTCCACCATCTGCATGAGCCAGTTCTCACCGATGCACTGGAGGAACCTCCTGGACTGTGGCTGGCTGGCTGAATGGTCCTTCCAGCAAACACCAGGGAAGTTAAAATCCCCCACAACAACCAGGGCCTGTGACTGTGAGGCCGCTCTCAACTGCCCATAGAAGGCCTCATCAACTTCCTCAGCCTGATCTGGTGGCCTGTAACAGACGCCCACAACAGTGTCACCCCTGCCAGCCTGCCCCTTGATCCTGACCCATACACTCTCAACTCGCTCCTCATCCACTCCTGGGCAGAATTTAGTACACTGTAGTTGCTCTCTCACATAGAGAGCAACTCCACCACCGCGCCTGGCTGGCCTGTCTTTCCTGAAAAGGGCATAGCCATCCATGACCACATTCCAGTCATGTGAACTGCCCCACCATGTTTCTGTAATTGCCACCAGATCATAATCTCCTGACCGAACACAGGATTCTAACTCCTCCTGCTTATTCCCCATGCTGCGCGCATTGGTGTGCAGGCATTTCAGGGAGCGAGCAGAGCACACCAGTTTATCCCGGGGGGCATAGGAGGCCACCAGGTCCTCATCAGTTTTAGAATGCTGCCCCACTGGGACAAGCCCAGCTACAGCCCCATCCCCCTTCGAGCCTAGTATCTAGGATACTGTCTCTGGGATGCTGTCTCTGGGATGCTGTCTCTGGGATGCTGTATCTAGGATGCTGTATCTGGGATGCTGTATCGGGGATGCTGTATGTAGGATGCTGTATCTGGGATGCTGTATCTAGGATACTGCATCTGTGATGCTGTATATAGGATGTTGTATTTTGGATGCTATATCTAGGATGGTGTACCTGGGATGCTGTATCTAGGATGCTGTATCGGACATGGTGTACCTGGGTTCCTGTGTTTAGGATGCTGTATCGGGAATGCTACATCTAGGATGCTGTATCTAGGGTGCTGTATCCGGGATCCTGTATCTGGGATGCTATAAATAGAATTCTGTATCGCGGATCCTGTATCTAGTATGCTGTGTATAGGATGCTGTGTCGGATAAGTTGTATCTGGGTTGCTGTGTTTAGGATGCTCTATCTGGGATGCTGTATCTAGGATCCTGTATCTAGGATGCTGTATCTGGGATGCTGTATCTAGGATCCTGTATCTAGGATGCTGTGTCTAGGATGCTGCATCTAGGATGCTGTATCTGGCACGCTCTATCTGGGATGCTGTATCTAGGATGCTATATCTAGGATTCTGTATCGGGGATACTTTATCTGGCATGCTGTATCTGGGATGCTGTATCTGTGATGCTGTATCTATGATGCTGTATCTGGGATGCTATATCTAGGATGTAGTATCAGTGATTCTGTATCTAGGATGCTGTATCTATTACCCTGTATCTAGAATGCTGTATCTGGGATTCTGTATTGGGGATCCTGTATCTGGCATTCTGTATCTAGGATGCTGTATCTAGGATGCTGTATCTGGGATGCTGTATCTGGGATGCTGTGTCTAGGATGCTGCATCTAGGATGCTGTATCTGGCATGCTGTATCTGGGACGCTGTATCTAGGATGCTATATCTACGATTCTGTATCGGGGATACTTTATCTGGCATGCTCTATCTGGGATGCTGTATCTATGATGATGTATCTGAGATGCTGCATCTAGGATGTAGTATCAGTGATTCTGTATCTAGGATGCTGTATTTATTATCCTGTATCTAGGATGCTGTATCTGGGATTCTGTATCAGGGATCCTGTATCTGGCATGCTGTATCTGGGATGCTGTATCTAGAATGCTGTGTCTAGGATGTTGCATCTCTGATGCTGTATCTAGGATGCTGTATCTGGGATTTTGTATCTGGAATTCTTTCTCTAGGATGCTGTATCTGGGATGATGTACCTTGGATGCTGTATCTAGGATACTATATCTGGGTTCTTGTATCTCGGATGCTGTTTCTAGGATTCTGTATCTAGGATGCTGCATTTAAGATGCTGTATATAGGATAGTGTATCTGGGATGCTCTATCCAGGATGCTGTGTCTGGAATGCTGGATCTAGGATGCTGTATCTTGCATTCTGTATCCGACATGCTGTATCTAAGGTGCTGTATCTGGGATGCTGTATCTAAGGTGCTGTATCTGGGATGCTGTATCTGGGATGCTTTATCTAGGATGCTGTATCTAGGATGCTGTATCTGGGATTCTGTCTTGGGGATCCTGTATCTGCGATGCTGTATATAGGATGCTGTATCTAGGATGCAATATCTATGATGCTATATCTGGGATGCTGTATCTGGGATGCTGTATCTGGGATGCTGTATCTAGCATACTATATCTGGGATCCTGTTTCTCTGATGCTGTATCTAGAATGCTGATTCTTGGATGCTGTATTTAGGATGTTGTATCTGGGGTGCTGTATCTGGGATGCTGTATCTAGGATGCTGTATCTGGGATGCTGTATCTGGGGTGCTGTATCTGGGATGCTGTATCTACGATGCTGTATCTTATGATGCTGTATCTGCGATGCTCTATCGAGAATGCTGTATCTAGGATGCTGTATCTGGGATGCTGTATCTGGGATGCTGTATCTGGGGTGCTGTATTTAGGATGCTGTATATAGGATGCTGTATCTGGGATGCTGTATCTAGGATGATGTATCTATCATGCTGTGCCTGGGATGCTGTATCTTGGATGCTGTTTCTGGGGTGCTGTATCGGGGGTGCTGTATCGGGGGTGCTGTATCGGGGGTGCTGTATCTGGGATGCTGTATCTAGGATACTGCATCTGTGATGCTGTATATAGGATGTTGTATTTTGGATGCTATATCTAGGATGGTGTACCTGGGATGCTGTATCTAGGATGCTGTATCGGACATGGTGTACCTGGGTTCCTGTGTTTAGGATGCTGTATCGGGAATGCTACATCTAGGATGCTGTATCTAGGGTGCTGTATCCGGGATCCTGTATCTGGGATGCTATAAATAGAATTCTGTATCGCGGATCCTGTATCTAGTATGCTGTGTATAGGATGCTGTGTCGGATAAGTTGTATCTGGGTTGCTGTGTTTAGGATGCTCTATCTGGGATGCTGTATCTAGGATCCTGTATCTAGGATGCTGTATCTGGGATGCTGTATCTAGGATCCTGTATCTAGGATGCTGTGTCTAGGATGCTGCATCTAGGATGCTGTATCTGGCACGCTCTATCTGGGATGCTGTATCTAGGATGCTATATCTAGGATTCTGTATCGGGGATACTTTATCTGGCATGCTGTATCTGGGATGCTGTATCTGTGATGCTGTATCTATGATGCTGTATCTGGGATGCTATATCTAGGATGTAGTATCAGTGATTCTGTATCTAGGATGCTGTATCTATTACCCTGTATCTAGAATGCTGTATCTGGGATTCTGTATTGGGGATCCTGTATCTGGCATTCTGTATCTAGGATGCTGTATCTAGGATGCTGTATCTGGGATGCTGTATCTGGGATGCTGTGTCTAGGATGCTGCATCTAGGATGCTGTATCTGGCATGCTGTATCTGGGACGCTGTATCTAGGATGCTATATCTACGATTCTGTATCGGGGATACTTTATCTGGCATGCTCTATCTGGGATGCTGTATCTATGATGATGTATCTGAGATGCTGCATCTAGGATGTAGTATCAGTGATTCTGTATCTAGGATGCTGTATTTATTATCCTGTATCTAGGATGCTGTATCTGGGATTCTGTATCAGGGATCCTGTATCTGGCATGCTGTATCTGGGATGCTGTATCTAGAATGCTGTGTCTAGGATGTTGCATCTCTGATGCTGTATCTAGGATGCTGTATCTGGGATTTTGTATCTGGAATTCTTTCTCTAGGATGCTGTATCTGGGATGATGTACCTTGGATGCTGTATCTAGGATACTATATCTGGGTTCTTGTATCTCGGATGCTGTTTCTAGGATTCTGTATCTAGGATGCTGCATTTAAGATGCTGTATATAGGATAGTGTATCTGGGATGCTCTATCCAGGATGCTGTGTCTGGAATGCTGGATCTAGGATGCTGTATCTTGCATTCTGTATCCGACATGCTGTATCTAAGGTGCTGTATCTGGGATGCTGTATCTAAGGTGCTGTATCTGGGATGCTGTATCTGGGATGCTTTATCTAGGATGCTGTATCTAGGATGCTGTATCTGGGATTCTGTCTTGGGGATCCTGTATCTGCGATGCTGTATATAGGATGCTGTATCTAGGATGCAATATCTATGATGCTATATCTGGGATGCTGTATCTGGGATGCTGTATCTGGGATGCTGTATCTAGCATACTATATCTGGGATCCTGTTTCTCTGATGCTGTATCTAGAATGCTGATTCTTGGATGCTGTATTTAGGATGTTGTATCTGGGGTGCTGTATCTGGGATGCTGTATCTAGGATGCTGTATCTGGGATGCTGTATCTGGGGTGCTGTATCTGGGATGCTGTATCTACGATGCTGTATCTTATGATGCTGTATCTGCGATGCTCTATCGAGAATGCTGTATCTAGGATGCTGTATCTGGGATGCTGTATCTGGGATGCTGTATCTGGGGTGCTGTATTTAGGATGCTGTATATAGGATGCTGTATCTGGGATGCTGTATCTAGGATGATGTATCTATCATGCTGTGCCTGGGATGCTGTATCTTGGATGCTGTTTCTGGGGTGCTGTATCGGGGGTGCTGTATCGGGGGTGCTGTATCTGGGATGCTGTATCTGGGGTGCTGTATCTGGGATGCTGTATCTAGCATGCTGTATCTGGGGTGCTGTATCTGGGATGCTGTATCTGGGATGCTGTATCTGGGATGCTGTATCTAGGATGCTGTATCTACAATGCTGTATCTATGATGCTGTATCTGGGATGCTGTATCTGGAATGCTGGATCGAGGATGCTGTATCTTGGATGCTGTATACGGGATGCTGTATCCAGGACGCTGTACTCAAAATCTGTATCTGGGATACTTTATCTGGGATGCTGTATCTAGGATGTTGTATCTGGGATGCTGTATCAAGTAAGCTGTATCTGGGATGCTGTATCTGGGATGCTGTATCTAAGATGATTTATTTAGGTTATCTGTATAAATATGTGTACCCTGGACCAATAAAGTCAACTATGCTCTGTCACTCACATTGAGTCGTCTCAGCTTTTTCCTCCGCCGCTCGCAAGCTTTGGTTTGGAAGACATCAGATTTGGAACGTTAAGGAAGCTGTAACTCCCTCGGTGTTTCCTTCTCCCAGCAGTTGCATTTCTGGTTCTGTCTGTCGAGTTGTGCTCCTCTCCCGCACCAGGTGCTGATCGTGGGGCTCAGGGTGAGGGGGGGCAGGGAGGGCGGGGGGTCCGTGGGCTGCAATAAGGTTTTTTGGGGTTTTTGAATCGCATCTGTTGACACGTCATATAAAAACTGATTGCTGCAGTGCTAATGAATGAACAGGATACAGCATCCCAGATACAGCATCCTAGGTACACCATCCTAGATACAGCATCCTAGATACAGAAGCCCAGATACAGCAACCTAGATACAGAATCCCAGATACAGCATCCTAGATACAGAATCCTAGATACAGCATCCTAGATACAGCATCCTAGATACAGAATCCCCGATACAGCATCCTACATACAGCATCCTATATACCTCATCCTATATACAGCATCCCAGATACAGCACCCCAGATACAGCACCCCAGATCCAGCATTCCAGATACAGCATCGTAGATACAGCATCCTAGATACAGCATCCTAGATACAGCATCCCAGATACAGCATCCCAGATACAGCATCCCAGATACAGCATCCCAGATAGAGGATCCCAGATACAGCATCCTAGATACAGCATCCCGGATACAGCATCATAGATATTGCATCCTAGATACAGCATTCCAGATACAGCATCCCGGATAGAGCATCCCAGATACAGCATCCTATATACGGCATCTAAAATACAGCATCCTAGATATAGAATCCTAGAAAGAGCTTCCCATATACAGCATCCTAAATATAGCATCCCAGAATCAGCATCCTAGATACAGCATCCCAGATACAGGATCCCAGATACAGCATCATATATTGCATCCTAGATACAGCATCCTAGATACAGCATCCAAGATACAGTATCACAGATACATCATCCTAGAGAAAGAATACCAGATGTAGCATCCCAGATACACAATCCGAGATACAACACCCTACATACAGTATCAGATATCAAAATCCTAGATACAGCACCCTACATACAGCATCTCAGATATAGCATCCCAGATACAGAATCTCAGATACAGTATCCCAGATACAGGATCCCTGATAAAGAGTCCCAGATACAGCATCCTAGATACAGCATCCCAGAAGATGCATCCCGGATACAGCATCCCAGACACAGGATCCTAGATACAGCATCCTAGATACAGCATCCCAGATACAGTATCCCCTATACAGCATAGTGGATAGAGCATCCAGATACTGCATCCCAGATACATCATCCGAGATACAGCATCCTAGATACAGCATAGCATATAGATCACCTGAGATACAGCATCCCAGATACAGCATCCCAGATACAGCATCATAGATACAGCATTCTAGACATAGCACCCCAGATACAGCACCCCAGATACAGCATCCCAGATACAGCATCCCAGATACAACATCCTAGATACAGCATCCCAGATACAGCATCCCAGGTACAGCATCCTAGATACGGCATCCTAGATATAACATCCTAGGTACAGCAGCCCAGATACAGCATCATAGATACAGCATACTAGATACAATATCCCAGATACAGCATCCCAGATACCGCACCGCAGATACAGCACCCCAGATACAGCATCCCAGATACAGCATCCTAGATACAATATCCCAGATACAGCATCCCAGATACCGCACCGCAGATACAGCACCCCAGATACAGCATCCCAGATACAGCATCCTAGATACAGCATCCCAGATACAGCATCCTAGATACTGCATCCCAGATACAGCACCCCAGATACAGCATCCTAGACAGAGCATCCTAGATACAGCATCCCAGATACAGCATCCCAGATACAGCATCCTAGATACAACATCCTAGATATAGCATCCTAGATACAGCATCCTAGATCCAGCATCCTAGATACAGCATCACAAATACAGGATCCCCAATACAGCATCCCAGATACAGCATCCTAGATACAGCATCATAGATAGAGCATCCTAGATACAGGCATCATAGCTGCAGCATCCCAGATACAGCATCATAGATATTGCATCCCAGATACAGCATCCTAGATACAGCATCCCAGATACAGAATCCCAGATACAGCCTAGTAGATACAGAATCCTAGATGCAGGATCCCCAATACAGAATCCCAGATACAGCATCCTAGATACAGCATCCTAGATACAGCATCCCAGATACAGAATCCCAGATACAGCATCCTAGACACAGCATCATAGATACAGCATCCTAGTGACAGCATCCTAGATACAGCATTCCAGATATAGCATCCTAGACACAGAATCCCAGATACAGCATCCTAGACACAGAATCCCAGATACAGCATCCTAGATACAGCATCCCAGATACAGAATCCAAGATACAGCATCCTAGACACAGCATCATAGATACAGCATCCTAGATACAGCATCCCAGATACAGAATCCCAGATACAGCATCCTAGACACAGCATCATAGATACAGCATCCTAGTGACAGCATCCTAGATACAGCATTCCAGATATAGCATCCTAGACACAGAATCCCAGATACAGCATCCTAGACACAGAATCCCAGATACAGCATCCCAGACACAGCATCCCAGGTACAGCATCCTAGATACAGCATACCAGATACAGCATCCTATATACAGCATCATAGATACAGCATCCTAGATACAGCATCCCAGATACAGCATCCCAGATACAGCATCCTAGATACAATATCCCAGATACAGCATCCTAGATACAGCATTCTAGATGCAGCATCCCAGATACAGCATCCTAGATACAGCATCCTAGATAGAGCATCCCAGATACAGCATCCTAGATACACCATCCTAGATACAGCATCCTAGATACAGAAGCCCAGATACAGCAACCTAGATACAGAATCCCCGATACAGCATCCTACATACAGCATCCTAGATACATCATCCTAGATACAGCATCCCAGATACAGCAGGCCAGATATAGCACCCCAAATACGGCATCCCAGATACAGCATCATAGATATTGCATCCTAGATACAGCATCCCAGACACAGCATCCCAGATACAGCATCCCAGATAGAGCATCCCAGATACAGCATCCTAGATACAGCGTCCCAGATACAGCATCATAGATATTGCATCCTAGATACAGCATTCCAGATACAGCATCCCAGATACAGCATCCTAGATACAATATCCCAGATACAGCATCCTAGATACAGCATTCTAGATGCAGCATCCCAGATACAGCATCCTAGATACAGCATCCTAGATAGAGCATCCCAGATACAGCATCCTAGATACACCATACTAGATACAGCATCCTAGATACAGAAGCCCAGATACAGCAACCTAGATACAGAATCCCCGATACAGCATCCTACATACAGCATCCTAGATACATCATCCTAGATACAGCATCCCAGATACAGCAGGCCAGATACAGCACCCCAGATACGGCATCCCTGATACAGCATCCCAGATACAGCATCATAGATACAGCATTCTAGACACAGCACCCCAGATACAACACCCCAGATACAGCATCCCAGATACAGCATCCCAGATACAGCATCCCAGATACAGCATCCTAGATACAATATCCCAGATACAGCATCCTAGATACAGCACTCTAGATGCAGCATCCCAGATACAGCATCCTAGATACAGCATCCTAGATAGAGCATCCCAGATACAGCATCCCAGATACAGCATGCCAGATAAAGAATCCCAGATACAGCCTACTAGATACAGAATCCTAGATACAGGATCCCCAATACAGAATCCCAGATACACCATCCTAGATACAGCATCCTAGATACAGCATCATAGATACAGCATCCCAGATACAGCATCCTAGATACGCCATCCTAGATACAGCATCCTAGATACAGAAGCCCAGATACAGCATCCTAGATACAACATCCTAGATATAGCATCCTAGATATAGCATCCTAGATACAGCATCCTAGATACAGCATCCTAGATACAGGCATCCCAGCTGCAGCATCCCAGATACAGCATCATAGATATTGCATCCCAGATACAGCATCCTAGATACAGCATGCCAGATACAGAATCCCAGATACAGCCTACTAGATACAGAATCCTAGATACAGGATCCCAGATACAGAATCCCAGATACAGCATCCTAGATGCAGCATCCTAGATACAGCATCATAGATACAGCATCCCAGATACAGCATCCTAGATACACCATCCTAGATACAGCATCCTAGATACAGAAGCCCAGATACAGCAACCTAGATACAGAATCCCCGATACAGCATCCTAGATACATCATCCTAGATACAGCATCCCAGATACAGCATCCTAGACACAGCATCCCAGAAGAAGCATCCTGCATACAGCATCCCAGGCACAGGATCCTAGATACAGCATCCTAGATACAGCATCCCAGATACAGCATCTCCGATACTGCATCCTGGATACAGTATCACCTATACAGCATAGTGGATAGAGAATCCCAGATACTGCATCCGAGATACAGCATCCCAGATACAGCATCCTATATACAGCATAGCATATAGAGCACCTGAGATACAGCATCCCAGATACAGCATCCCAGATACAGCATCATAGATACAGCATCCCAGATACAGCATCTCAAATACAGCATCATAGATACAGCATCGTAGATACAGCACCCCAGATACAGCACCCCAGATACAGCACCCCAGACAAAGCATCCCAGATACAGCATCCCAGATACAGCATCCTAGATACAGCATCCCAGATACAGCATCCCAGGTACAGCATCCCAGATACAGCATCCTAGATACAATATCCCAGATACCGCACGCCAGATACAGCACCCCAGATACAGCATCCCAGATACAGCATCCTAGATACTGCATCCCAGATACAGCACCCCAGATACAGCATCCTAGATAGAGCATCCTAGACACAGCATCCCAGATACAGCATCCCAGATACAGCATCCCAGATATAGCATCCTAGATACAGCGTCTTAGATACAGCATCCCAGATACAGCATCCTAGATACAATATCCCAGATACAGCATCCCAGATACCGCACGCCAGATACAGCACCCCAGATACAGCATCCCAGATACAGCATCCTAGATACTGCATCCCAGATACAGCACCCCAGATACAGCATCCTAGATAGAGCATCCTAGATACAGCATCCCAGATACAGCATCCCAGATACAGCATCCCAGATATAGCATCCTAGATACAGCGTCCTAGATACAGCATCCCAGATACAGCATCCTAGATACAGCATCCTAGGTACAGCATCCCATATACAGCATCCCAGGTACAGCACCCCAGATACAGCATCATAGATACAGCATCCCAGGTACAGCATCCCAGATACAGCATCCTAAATACAATATCCCAGATACAGCATCCCAGATACCGCACGCCCGATACAGCACCCCAGATACAGCATCCCAGATACAGCATCCTAGATACAGCATCCCAGATACAGCATCCTAGATACTGCATCCCAGATACAGCACCCCAGATACAGCATCCTAGATAGAGCATCCTAGACACAGCATCCCAGATACAGCATCGCAGATACAGCATCCCAGATATAGCATCCTAGATACAGCGTCCTAGATACAGCATCCCAGAAACAGCATCATAGATACTGCATCATAGATACAACATCCTAGATATAGCATCCTAGATACAGCAGCCTAGATACAGCAGCCCAGATATAGCATCCTAGATACAGCATCCCAGATACAGCATCCTAGATACAGCATCCCAGGTAGAGCATCATAGATATTGCATCCCAGATATAGCATCCAAGATACAGGATCATAGATACAGCATCCTAGATACAGCATCCCAGATACAGCATCCTAGATTCAGCATCATAGATACAGCATCATAGAAATTGCATCCTGATACAGCATCCTAGATACAGCATCCCAGATACAGCATCTCATATACAGCGTCCTAGATACAGCATCCTAGATACAGTATCCCAGAAACAGGATCCCCAATACAGAATCCCAGATACAGCATTCTAGATGCAACATACTAGGTACAGCATCCATATACAGAAATCCAGATACAGCAACCTAGACACAGCCTCATACATACAGCATCCTAGCGACAGCATCCTAGATAGCATCCCAGATACAGCATCCCATATACAGCATCCCAGATACAGCATCCTAAATACAGCATCCCAGACACAGCATCCTAGATACAGCATTCCAGAAGCAGCATCTCAGATACAGCATCCCAGATACAGAATCCCAGATACAGTATCCTAGACACAGCATCCTAGATACAGCGTCCTAGAGACAGCATCCTAGATACAGCATCCCAGATACAGCATCCTAGATACAGCATCCTCGATACAGCATCCTAGATACAGCATCCTAGATACAGCATCCCAGATACAGCATCCTAGATATAGCATCCTAGATACAGCAGCCCAGATACAACATCATAGATACAGCATCCTAGATACAGCATCCCAGTTACAGCATCCTAGATACATCATCCTAGATACAGCATCATAGAGACAGCATCCTAGACACAGCATCGTAGATACAGCATCCCAGATACAGCAAACTGGCTTAAGGAGAGAAGCCAGAGAGTGGTAGTCAATGGTGCGGAGTCCAGTTGGAGGCCAGTATCTAGTGCAGTGCCTCAGGGGTCAGTGCTGGGGCCAATATTATTCAATATATTCATTAGCGATTTAGACGAGGGAATAGAGTGTACTATCAGCAAGTTTGCTGATGACACCAAGCTGGGAGGTGTGGCTGACACACCAGAAGGCTGTGCTGCCATCCAGCGGGACTTGGACAGGCTGGAGAGTTGGGCGGGGAATAACCTAATGAAATTTAACAAGGGAAAGTGTAGAGTCCTGCATCTGGGCAGGAACAACCCCAGGTTCCAGTATAGGTTGGGAAATTACATATTAGAGAGCAGTGTAGGGGAAAGGGACCCTCGGGTCCTGGTGTTTAATAGAATGACCATGAGCCAGCACTGTGCCCTTGTGGCCAGGAAGGTCAATGGCATCCTGGGGTGTATTAGAAGGGGAGTGGCTAGTAGATCGAGAGAGGTCCTCCTTCCCCTCTACTCCGCCCTGGTGAGACCACATCTGGAATATTGTGTCCAGTACTGGGCCCCTCAGTTCCAGCAGGACAGGGAACTGCTGGAGAGGGTCCAGCGTAGGGCAACGAAGATGATTAAGGGAGTGGAGCACCTCCCTTATGAAGAAAGGCTGAGGGAGCTGGGTCTCTTTTAGTTTGGAGAAGAGGAGACTAAGGGGGGACCTCATTAATGTTTATAAATATATAAAGGGTGAGTGCCATGAGGATGGAGCCAGGCTCTTCTCGGTGGCAAACAATGATAGGACAAGGGGTAATGGGATCAAGCTGGAACACAAGAGGTTCCACTTAAATTTGAGAAGAAACTTCTTCTCAGTGAGGGTGACAGAGCACTGGAACAGGCTGCCCAGGGAGGTTGTGGAGTCTTCTTCTCTGGAGACATTCAAAACCTGCCTGGACATATTCCTGTGCGACCTCACCTGGGCGTTCCTGCTCCAGCAGGGGGATTGGACTGGATGATCTTCTGAGGTCCCTTCCAATTCCAAACATACTGTGATACTGTGATACTGTGATACTGTGATACTGTGATTTTTAGGTGGAGCTCGTTGCCCGGCAACAACCAACCAGAAATCTATGGGGAGTCAGAGGACCCAGGACAGCCAATCACATTTGAGGACGCGGGGTGAGTCATGTGACTGATAGGTAACCAGCCAATCAAGCTTTGAGACCTGGAGGAAAGGTGGTGAGAGTTGAACAGCTTGTCAGTGTTGAGGGGCGGGCTGTGCTGGCTGCAACAATCACACCTGGCGGGAGTGCAGCACATGGATGATTGACAAGAAGTCTGACCAATCATTTGATGTGAGGAGCCAGGGAGAAATCCCAGACCCAGCACCACCATCCTGACAGGGGCTGAAGAGGCCGCAGCCTCTAAGAAGCTCCATCTCTGCTCTCTCATGGCTGGTGGGAAATGCCCCGTGGCGCTGGTCCCAGCAATGGATGCGGAGCCGCTGGCCGCGCAGAGCCCAACCCATCTGGGCTGCTGAATCGTGGAGACATTGCTGCCCGGCTGGAGAACCTGCCTGTGAGAGTTTGCCACGGAGAAGCCATGTGCCCGAGAGCCGGTCCGCTGGAGAACCCGATCGAACAACCAGCGGGGGGATCGAGCTGCCCAGGTTAAAGTGGCTGAGGTAGATTTGCACTGGCAAGATGAAGGTGAATTATTGGTGGCCCATTGGGCCCACAATGCCCCAGGTCATCGAGGAAGGGACGCAACATATGGATGGGCTCGTGGTCGAGGGGTGGACTTGACCATGGACTTAACAGGTTATCCACCATTGTGAAACATGCGCTACGATCAAGCAAGACAAGCGGTCAAAGCCTGTGTAATATGGGGGGCGATGACTGAAGTGTCTATATCACAGAGCCACAATCTCACCATGGCAAGAGCTCTGTGCTTACAATGGTGGAAACCACCACCAGATGGCTGGAAACACGCACCGTGCCCCACGGCACTGCCTGCAACACCATCCTGGGCCTTGAAAAGCAAGTCCTGTGGCGACATGGGACACCATGGGGAGTAACTGAGGGTTCTGCTCACTGCAGAACAGCATTTAGATTTCTTCAAGACAAGCGCAACTTCAAGAATTCAGTGGCAGGTTGACTCTGTTATTTACTGCATGGGGAAATCTGGCAAGCCGAATGCTGCTGGCCTTCTCTCCAGGTGCCTGTACCCGTTCACGAAGCAAACTGTCGGGATTCTTGCCTCCCTGATAACCGCTCGCTCTGGAGTCTGTGTCCTGGAGCTCCGAGGACAAACTCTCAGGTGAGGCCATATCTGTCACAGTTCACACTGTCAGGATTCTTCTCTCCCTGATAACTCTTCACTCCAGTCTGTATTTTCAAGCTTTGAAGACAAACTTTCAGGGGAGCCCTGTATCCGCTTGCAAAAGCAAACTTTCAGGCATTCCTTTCCTGATACCCGTTGGCTCTGGAGTCCATGTTTAAAGCTGCAGTGGCAAACTTCTCTGATTCCACGTGGGCTTTGTTGTGTTCAGCTGTAGACATTGCTTATTGTCCATAATCTTGCAGATACTGTTTTGCCTGGACGCAAATTCCTTTCTTCTCAGCAAAGTGCAATATCGGCCTTATCTTGTAAGCGATCAGTGTAGTTTGTAGTTGCTTTTGGTAGATATGAGCAGCACTTCACAGCTTAAAATTTTAGCAAATACAGTTTACCAAGTAACATGAAGCAAAGAGTATATTAAAAATCATACAACCTTATGTGCATAAAGAATTGATTATATTTAGTGTGCCTCTACTTAAGGTAAATGATTAATATTAAACTCAAATTGGTCTCATCCACTGACCTGTGAGTAGTAAAACCATTACCATACAGCTCACTTATTTAGCAGGGAGAGCTCACAGTGGGCTCATCCAGGCTGTCGTATTTATAGAATGAAGTGATTGACTTGTAGTCAAATTGCATACAGTAGGAAAAGTGTGTCTGAGACTTGTGCACTCACAAGTTCCCGGCGTTCATCTGCTCTTCTGCTTCCCTGTGGGTCTCCTGGCAGGAGTTCTTGGCCTGGGTACGGCTCAGGCCCTTCCCTCCTCCGGAGCCTGGACCAAACTGCTGTGGGTTTGGCCGGGGGTGATTGGGGGATCGAGTGCATCTGCCACCCCTGGCAGCCCAGAGAGAACTGAGCCAGACAACGGGACTCCTTTCCGCAACATCCTCAGAGACGCCTGGAGCAAGGAGATGGCACTGAGTGTGTCTGTGACATCCCCACCATGCACCAGCTGCTGGGAAAATGGAGCAGAGCGATGGACTGTTCAAGACTGTGCTCAGAGCAATGGGTGGTGAACTTCTAGAAACTGGGATGGAAATTTAGCAGCCATGTGCCCAGGGCTGAGCTGGCCTGAGCCTCCCAAGGGGACCTCCTGACCCTCCCCACCCAGGCACAGGGTCACAGTGGGGCCCTTTGTGACCTCACTTGGTGACACCCACTGCCCCGCATGTGATCGGTGCAGCTGCGGGCCCAGCCCACACTGTCCGACAGGACGGTGACGAGACAGGGTGCGAGCACGGAGCCGGCGAGAGCCCCGAGCGTAGCCCACGTCTGTCAGAGAATCGGAGAATCTTCTTGGTTGGAAGCGACCCTTAAGATCATCGAGTCCAACCACAGCCCAGCTCTAGCTGCCCCCAGCAGACTCTCTGCTGCCCCCGGCAGACTTGGAGCAAGGAGCTCCTGAGCGCAGCTCACGTCTTTCCCCGACGAGGAGCACACGGGCGCATCCCACACCTCTCACCGCTGCCTCTGGCAGACCTGCAGCACCGAGGCGTTTTGCTGAAGCGTCCGCCTTCCCCATCCCTAGTCCTTCCCTTTGTCTGAAAAATGGCAGGGAGACCCCCCATCCGACGCAGGCTGGCCTGGCAGGAGAGACCCCCCAGCCGCCCCCGGGTGGCCTGGCAGGAGGAGGTTGGGGCTCCCCAGGAGGTCACATCTCTACCGCAGCCCAACCAGGTGGATGTGGCCCAGCCACCGCAGATCGGTGAGTGAGGGGCCCTGGTTGTTGGGCAGGGTGGGGCCCAGCGATCGCTCCCCGCTCGACACCAGGGTCACGGTTCCCCACACGCTGGCAGGGGGTTCCATGGGTGGTGATTATGCTGCCTGAAGTCCAGGGCTGCTCGGAGCTGGGAGCCGGCCCCAGCACAGCCTCTGCGGGCAGAGGGGACCCAGCTCCTGCTGCAGGGCACGGGCAGCGAGAGGCAGCTGGGCGGGCAGGAGGCAGCCGTGCTGCGGGACGGGGACCTTTCCTGCCCGTCTGAAGCGAGTTCCTCACCCGCTGCACTGGGCGCTTTCCCCGTCCTTGCCTGGCTCCAGCATCGCAGCCCGTCTGCCGGGCACCCTGCAGCCCTGACACGCACGGGGAGACTGTGCCGGGGCAGCGGGCACTGGGATGGACATGGGGCAGAGGTCCTTCTGCTCTGTCCTGCCTGCAAACCCTCTCTGCAGCCCTCCCTGCTCTCCTCCTCTTTTAGATGCTGGCTGGTTACCTGTTTACCAATTCGAAAGGAGACGCATGGACTCCATCGTGTCCTTTGTCAGCAGCCCAGAAAAGGTAACCATGGCTGTTTGGAAGGCAGCTGAGCCGGTGTCTGCTGACAGGGGTTCTGCTGCGGGTGCTGGAGGGTGCTGGCTGGGCAGAGCTGCCTCTCCCATGGCGCTAATTGGCACTGCACCCCCATGCTGTGGTGCCGCTGGCTGTGTGTCCCCATCTCACACTCCCTGTTTGTCTCTCTGTCCCCTGACTGCCAGGACGAGGAGCAGAAGATGGAGTTTCTTAAATGCATTGCCATGATCTTCAGAGCCGCAACATACGACGACTTGTCCCAGGGCCTAGATCTCTTCTGCCAGGGATACGAGCTGGCAGAGAATAACAAGGTGAGTGGAAACCCGGCAGCACTGGGGAAGTGGGCAATGCCCCCGGCACCGGCACCCTGTGAGGACAGCGTTGGCAGGGCTGGAGGCTGGTGGTGCTGGGTGCTGGCAGCTGCAGGTCCCATCCCGGCTGTGCTGTGCAGGTGCTGCTGGAAGAGGAGCCCAGGGACCAACTGCCTGCAGTGGTGCAGCGCATTGCCTCATTTGCCATGGCTGAGATGAGGTACCTGCCCATCCTTCCTGGGAACTCCTGCCCCAGAGCCCCCTGTCCACCTGTACGAGACCTCCAGGCACTGCTCCCAGCACCAGTGTCCTACTGGCCCCTCTCTCTTTGTAGCTTCGTGGAGGAGGTGCTGGAAGGCAAAGACATGAGCCACATCCAGGCCTGCTTCTCCAACGTCTTCATGCTTCCTTCAAAAGAGGAAATGAGGGGCCTGAAACCTTACCTCTACTTCATGGTAAGTGCTGGGGGAGCTACAGGAGCCCCGGTCCCTCTGGGCTGCTCTCTGGTCACCCCGTGCTGTGCTATGACCAGAGATCCCAGACAGGCTTTACTTTCTCACTGTTGTCCCTTCCCCCGTTCCTGTGGGCCTGGCCACGTCCAGTGCCATGGGCTGCTCTGCCGCCAGCAGATTATTTGCCCCTGGGTCTCTCCCAGGTGCAGCGAATCAGCACACGAGTCCTCCCTTGCTCCTGGGAGTTCAGATCAGTCTCTTGGGGTGAGAGGGATGGCAGGAAACATGGCCACGACTCGTTGTCTTCCTTGCAGACCATGAAGGCTGTGGACAGCGTGCTTGTGGCATTGGCGCTCAACTCTCCTGCCTCCGAAGTCAACGAGAAGATGCAGGATATCTTCCAGGTCTGGGGTGTATGAAGAGTGGGCTTCACAAGGGCTGTTCCTCACCCTGGGGATGGGGTGTCCACTGTGGAGGTGACAGTCCCACCCCGTGCCGTGCAGAGAGCGCTGCTGGGAGGGTGCCCACCTCCCCGGGGAACCAGGGGCTGCCCGCCAGGCTCTTCCGCAGCACAGTGGCTGCAGAGGATGGCATCTGCCTTCCTGCCTGGCCACAGGCCGGGCCCAGGGCTATTGGCCCAAGCCTGCCAGAGGCCTGAGGGCAGGAATCCCATTACAGGCTTTGTTCCAGATCATAGGAAGCCTTAATGGACTGGACCAGTGCAACCCTGGACTTGAGCAGTGCTGCTTCTGCTGGAGCGGTGGCTGCTCCCAGGGCTCACCAGCATTTTCTCTCTTCCCAGATGCTCTTGACGTTCACCACCTCTGAGAGGGCATCTGTGCGGGAGAGGGCTGTGGGCAGGATGAGGGTGCTGAGCTTCTTGCTGGCCAACTACTCCTCACTGAAGGTAAGGACCAGGCACTCCCTGCTCTGCCAGGACCCAGATCTGCCCCAGTCCTGTGTTGGCCGGGACTGCCCAAGGAGCACTGAGGGAGCCCAGGTCTGGCAGCTCTGCCCACATGGGGCTGTTCTGGGAGACGGGCTCTGCAGGGCCCTGCAAAGCTCTGACCACCCTCAATCCAGCCCTGGGCACACTCTTGGGTTCAGGGCTTTGGCCCCACATACCCTCAGCCCTTCTGCACTTCCTTTGCCCTTGTCCAGGCTGATCCAAATGAGGATGGAAGTGATTCCTGTGCTGAGATCGAGATGCCAATCCTTGGACAGCTGCTAGGACATCTCCTCCTATTCCTGTCATTCAAGGAAGAAGAGACCAGCTGTTTGGCTTTGGACACTCTTTATTTCCTCTTCCAATTCAAGCGTCAGCAACACTGTAAGAGAAGCTGTGGTGGGATATAACCCTCTGCACAGCCACATCAGCCAGTACCTCTGCTTGTCTTCCTGGGTGTTGTGATGGACCCTTCTCCTGCTTGCTAGAGACAACACCATGTCACCAGCACTGTCCCTCCTCTGCTCCTGCCCCGCAGCACTGCAGCCATGCAAGACGTCTCCCTCATCACTGTTATTCCAGCCATGGGGGACTGAACTGTGGGACTTCATGCAGAGCTCTATGGTCTTGGAGTTTCCAGGGCCAGGAGCATTCGCACACGTACACTGGAGGCGGGTCAGCCTTTCGGTGGCCCCGCTCTCCACCACCTCCTCCCCTGACTGTTGGTCATAACCTCCCTCCTCGGCCATTCCAAGTTCAAAGCTCTTTCCGGTACTCAGGAAGCTGCTGTGTCTTACCAACTGTTGTGTATTTCCCTGCTTTTTAGGTGCGACACTGCCAGAAGAGAATGCACAGCTCCAGGAGGACTGGGAAGCCAGTATCACCTCCTTGACCTCTTCGCCCAGTGCTACTCACATCACCAAGGTAATGAGCTCCTATCTTGCTGGCACTCTTGTTGGTGGCACCAGCAGGGGACTTGTGAGAGCAAAGGCCTCCACAATCAGGGGGCTGGCAGGGCCTCCCTGTCCCTGCTGAGAGGGTTCCTGCTGTCCCCGAGCAGGGACGATGCGAGGGCTGCTCTCCAGTGTCCCAGCAGCAGCCCCAGTCCTGATGGCCACCAGCCCTGGTTCACGGCAGGGCCAGCAGCCTGTGCCCAGGACCCCAACCCTCCCCCCTCTCCCCGGGCCTCTCTTCTCATCTTCCCATGCAGTCACTGCCGCCCCTGCTGCCAGCTTTGCTGTGGGCACTGCCGCAGCACCGCCGGGCGTCTCTGCAGGGCTGCTGGCACTGCCCGGCTACGCAGCAGCACCGGGGCACTCGGTGTGACTTGCCTTCGCTGCCTCCCTTCCTCCCTTAGCTCTTTGAAGAATACCTCCAGCCTTCTGAGAGGACAGACATGGTCCTGGTGTTCATCAAGGCGATGAGCGACTCCAGCACCTTTGACAAGGAGGTGGCCAGAAACATGCTGGGCATGGTCAAGAGAAACTGCGATTTCTGGCTGGTGGATGTAAGTGGCCTTTGGCTGGATTGTCCTGCCCTTCGGCCCTGTCAGGCCTTGTTCCTCCCTCCATCCATCTCTTCCTCTCAAATCCCAGTAAAGTGAAGCCACCTGAAGGCGGCAGAGAGGGATGGGAAGGACATCTGAGGAAATGGCTGCACTCCAGTGGCAGCACCATCCTCACCTGTGTCTCCTCCAGGTGCCAAAGATCACAAGCTGCATCCACAAAGCCCTGCGGTGCATCAACACGGCACCAGCCCGGCGGAGTGTGATGTCCCTAATTGTCTGGATGGCTGACAAGTGCCCTGGGGAGGTGGTCTCGACGCTGCTGACAATCACACCACCAGGAGACAGGTACTGGCCCCAAAAGCCATGAGGGCTTGTTCCCTGTGGGGAGAGGGGCCCAGAGATGCTCTGGCTGCCAGCGCCAAGGGATCCTGCAGGACACCCCCGAGGAGCAGGACCCTCCATCCCACCACGCTTTCCAGTGCTGGGGGTCAGCCAGGCCCGCAGCAGCCACAGCTGAGCAAGCCAGCCCAGAGCCCCCCACTGCGCTCCTGCCAGCCCCACGGGAGCACCAGCTCAGCCTCTGCTGCTGCCCAGGGCATCCCAAGCGTCCTGCAGCGCGGAGCCGGACACGCTGCTGTGGCCCAGGCTGCCCTGCTGACAGAGCGCTCTCTTGCAGCACTGCCCTGGCACTGTGGGAGGTGATGTTCTCCGTGCCCCAGACCCTGCAGAACGTGTTGAAGGAGCTGCTCATCCAACTGCAGGACCGGCACTATAGGGTCTTTTATACACACTGGGTGGACACCGCCATCCTTCGCTTGGCTGTGAGTTACTGGGAGAAGCTCCTGGTGCCCCAGGAGCTGCACGGTGCCAGGAGCCCCAGCAGCTCTGCCGGTCGCTCACTGCTGGCTTGCTTTCAGATACTGGCCAGCAGTGACCTGCAAGATGAGGAGTTTGCTCCAGTGTACCTAGTCATGAGGTTTCTGAGGCAACGAAGACCAGCGGTGCTCTCCCTGTTGCTCAGGGCCATGATGACGCTGTCACAGAGAGGAGAGATGGTGAGTGGGGTGTCGCCAAGGGCAGCCGTGTTGGCAGCCAAGGGCCGGGGCAGTGGGTTCGGGCTTGGCCTTGGCTGGCAGTCAGGCGCTGGGGTGCCTGATCCAAAGGCCCTTCCTGCCATGGTGGGGCCTGGGGGCTGCCTGGGGAGCTCTCCAGGCATCGACCTGGTCCCAAGACGGAAACTCTCTTCTTCATACAGGCCAGAAAAATGGAGGTCATGCTGCCAGACCTGATGTGGGTCCTGCAGTACGGCAATAAGGCCATCAAGATGAAGGCTCTGGTCATCTTCAGAAACGTGATGGCTCAGCTGGAGAGGGAGAAGGCCAGTCCCATCGCTGTGCGGCTGGCAGAATTTCTCCTGCCCTTCTTTGATGACGTAAGGCTGATGTATAAGGCTGATGTATAAGGCTGATGTATAAGGCTGAGCCCCGCGGGTGGGCACTGGACAATGACAGCTGCCCTTCAGCCCAGCCACTCAAAGCAGGGGCTTCTCCTCTGCTTTCTCCCCGGGGCTCTTGCGGGATGGTTTCTGCGTTCTGCAGCCCAGCCCAGCTTCTCCCTGCCCACTGCTCCCACAGCTCCTCCCCACCATGGCTGCTGAGGCTGCTGGGGGTGCTGGCTGGCTGGGAGAGCACTTTGAGGCACAGGCACTGCCTGAGCAAGTCTCACGAGTGGCCTTTCATGGACCCAGGGCCGCAGATCTGGCCACAACTGCAGTGTGCACAATGCCGCCCTGGAGCATCTCCCCTCCCATCAGCCATGCAGGAGCTTCTGCTCCCCGTGGGCAGAGAGCTGCTGGTGCTCAGGTCCTACTGTGCTGCTCCCTCCCAGGAACTGAGCCAGCTGAGAGAGATCTCCATCAGCCTCTTCAGAGACCTGATGAAGATGGTGGTGGGGAATGACAAGAGAAAGATGAAGAACATGGTGCGACTTGGCCTGCTCCCTCTCTTCTTCCGAATGAGTGACCAAGTGCAGAGCGTGGCCAAGGTACAGATTTAAAGCCGAGCAGTGATGCAGGGAAGAGACCCCTGGGCGTTTGGGCCAGGGCATGTCACCACTCCCTAAGGGCAGAATCGCCCCAGGAACAAAGCCCAGAGCAGGGGGACACCAGGTCTCCTGTCCCAACCGTGGTGCCATCTCCCAGCTTCTGCTGTTCCATAGGTTGCCAGGGAAGCCCTCCTCGGTGCAGCAGAGCTGCTCAGGTGGAAACAGCTTGAAGATCTGGTGCAGGCACAGCAGAAATGGAGGATTGGAGAGAGCTTGGTGAGGACAACCCCCAAGGCCCAGGGCCCAGGCTGGATGGGGCTGCCCCACATGTCTGGGCTGTGGGCTCTGCAGATGTGCCTCCCCTGCTCTGCTGCAGCCCCGAGCTGCATCCTTGTTCCCTGTCCTCAAGAACAGAGCCCCCAAGGACTCTTCTCTGTGTCCCGCTGCCCTCCCCGCACCCCGCAGGAGGGAGGGCTCTCAGCACCCCTGGGACTCCTCAGCCTGTGTCGCTCTCTCAGCCTCAGCCCCACAGGGCTCCTGGCTGGAACACGGGAATGGCCGGAGGGGAAGAGGAACGTGGGTTCCTGGAGGAGAGACTGATCCAGCCAAGTGGGGAGGGACAGTGACGTGCTCACACCCTTGTGCTCTCTGCAGCTGGAGCAGGACAGGAGCAGGGCTGAAGAATACTTGAGTCAGAGCCTGCTGTACCTGGGGGATGCTCAGGCCAGCTTGCGAGAGGCCGCCTTGAGGTTCATCGGTGAGTCACAGCCCCCGGGTCCCTCTTTCGGCAGCCTGGCCCCAGTCCCCGCCGCTGCCCTGGCACAAGGAGCAGCCCTGTGGCTGCCAGAGCCCCGGCTGCCCCGTGCAGGGCCTTGGCCTCCCCTCCCAGCCCTGCCCATGCAGGTGGCCTTGGTGGGCACCTTGCCCGGTGCCACCATCTCGGCTCCTGCTCTCCCCTGGGCTCAGCCCTGGTGAGGGGAGGGAGCAGGGGCTGATGGAGCTCTGTGCCCAGGGCTGGCTGTGCGGCACCTGAGGGACCCAAGCAAGGAGAGTCTGTCTGAGATCTGCAGAGGTGAGTAGGGAGCGTGGTTGGGAGGGGATGCCTGAGGGTCTCTGCAGACATGGGAGCTCATCTGGGTTCTGGTTCTTTCTGTTGCAGCCATTCAGCCCTTGGAGCAGGACAACGAACCCTCCATCTGCTCCCTGGCAACTCAGACTATTGTCACTGTGTGCTCTTCATGGAAGCGGCCAAGATCTCGATGGACCCTGCGAGCCCTGTGCTGCTGGCGCTAAACCAGGTGGAGGAGCAGCTCTTCTTGACGAAAATGGCTGGATTTTAATAAAGAGCCCTTCTTGAAGTTGGGTTGTATGTCTGCCTTTTCCAAGGATCCCAGAACCTCTCTGAGTGCTCCGGTACTTTTGAGAGCACAGCCCAGGATCATGGGCAAGGGTGACGGAGCAGACAGGAGCACTCGCAATGAGCCATTCCAGCAGCTGAGATGAATCTCACTGAGCCACTGAGATTTGTTCCTGGAGTCACACACAGAAATGTCAGGGTCGGTCAGGCATCCATGCCTGAGCTGGCCTCGTGAACTCCTTCTGCACCCAGGGGTGTTCAGAGACAGAATCTTTCCCTGTTGCACACAGAGGCCGTAGCCTTGGTTTCCCTCTGGCCTCCTGTTGCCACTTCCAAAGGATGGGAGGCACCTCAGGCCTGTGGTGTGTCACCCTGCTCTGCACTCAGCTGAGATGTCCCACGGCATTAGGAATGGACATGGGGACCTGAGTTCAAGGAAGCACAACCCATTGCTGCATTCAGGCTGTTTCCCATAGGATGTTTCTGCCAACATGAAGTGACCTCAAGACACTGTCTGTCCCACAGGCCCTCATGGAGCTCTGGAAGACAAGCACTGCTGCTCCCTGGCAGTGCTGCCATGACGGACTCTTTCCCCTCCTCCCATGTACACAGGAACTGTCCCTGCAGCTCCATACAGGCCTTGCAGGAAGGATATAGTGAAAAACAAGTAAATAAAAGCCCTTTATTCTGTTTAAAGACAAGGAGAGCACGGCTTCTCATTTACACAGCCAGTAGTTATAAAAGAAAAGCAGACAGAGAATTAAGAAAGGGGATGACAACATTATCTCAATTAAAAAACAGCCAACAACAACAGAAAATCCAGATGACAGGCTGAGCCTGTAATTAGTTACATTAAAACTCCAATGCAGAAGTAGATGGGCAGTTTATTGCTTCAGAAAACACTAAGATACGAGTTTCCACACAGCATCCTTGACCCCCTGGTTCCTCATGCTGTAGATGAGGGGGTTCACTGCTGGAGGCACCACTGAGTACAGAACTGACACCACCAGGTCCAGGGACTGGGAGGAGATGAACGGGGGCTTCAGGTGGGCAAATGAACCCGTGCTGACTTAGAGGGAGAGCACGGCCAGGTGAGGGAGGCAGGTGGAAAAGGCTTTGTGCCGTCCCTGCTCAGAGGGGATCCTCAGCACGGCCCTCAAGATCTGCACATAGGACACCACGATGAACACAAAACACGTAAAACCTAAACAGGCACTGACCACAAGAAGCCCAAGTTCCCTGAGGTAGGAGTGTGAGCAGGAGAGCTTGAGGATCTGGGGGATTTCACAGAAGAACTGGCCCAGGGCATTGCCCTTGCACAGGGGCAGTGAAAATGTATTGGCCTTGTGCAGCAGAGCAGTGAGAAACCCAGTGGCCCAGGCAGCTGCTGCCATGTGGACACAAGCTCTGCTGCCCAGGAGGGTCCCGTAGTGCAGGGGTTTGCAGATGGCAACGGAGCGGTCACAGGACATGATGGTGAGGAGACAATACTCTGCTGTGATCAAGAAGAGAAACAAAAAGAGCTGTGTCGCACATCCCAAGTATGAGATGGCCCTGGAATCCCAGAGGGAATTCGCCATGGATTTGGGGACAATGGTGGAGATGGAGCCCAGGTCCAGAAGGGCGAGGTTGAGCAGGAAGAAGTACATGGGGGTGTGGAGGTGCTGGTCCCAGGCTATGGTGGTGATGATGAGGCCGTTGCCCAGGAGGGCAGCCAGGTAGATGCCCAGGAAGAGCCACAAGTGCAAGAGCTGCAGCTCCCGTGTGTCTGTGAACGGCAGGAGGAGGAACTGGGTGATGGAGCTGCTGTTGGACATTTGCTTTTCCTGAGCATGGGGCGCTGTCATGAGGAGAAAAAAGACAGTGAGAAGCCAGGGAAGAGTTCTGCGACAAAAATGATACCAAGTCCCATAGACCCTCCCCTGTCACACACAGACACCCTTTTCTTTTCCTAGGAGAACTTTCTCCAGCACTGTGGCTGGAGCCCTGTTCGGTGCTGGAAAATGTGCAACCAAGAGCACGGCCTCTGCCCATGGGCTCACGTTAAGTCAGCCCAGCTCTGCAGAAGTGGGGCCACAGGAACAGTGGGGACTGTCCTGGTTCTGCTAACACAGAAGGGCTGTCAGCACTTGCTTTCCCAGTCATAAGGAACAGAGATGGTGAAGGTAGTTTGGGCTTTCCAGGATTTTTACATCTCTCTCCATATTCACTGCAGAGCACCCTCAGCATTTCTGCTGCACTCAGGGAGAACAGAGCGAGTCCTGCAAGACCAGAGGATGCCTGTGGGTCAGTGCAGAGTGAGGGCAGCTGCTCTGTCCCTCTGTCTTGCTCCAGCTGCCCTGGGCTGGCACCTTTCTGAGATGGAGCCTGATCACACTCCCATGTTACCCTGAAAAGCCACCAGGCACTGCTGAGAGCAGAGGGATCCACCTCAGACCATGACAGGTCTCACCCTTTCCTAAGGTCTCAGCACCCAACGTTTAGTCCAGGACACACACAGCTCATTCCCCAGCCCCACAGACTGCATTGCCCACAGCCCACTGGTCAGAGCAAAGCTGGGACACGTGTGCCCGTGGACACACCTGCAGGAAAGGACCCACAAGCTCAGGCTGTGACTCTGCAGCTGAAACTGCCATCCCCAGAGAGCCTGACAGCAAGAACAAGATCCCAACAGCAGTGACCCAGAGCAGGGGAGCGAGAAGGAAAATGAGGTGAGGGTGGGTGTGAGAGAGGCCAGGGCAGAGGCAGCCGGGCACTCAGACAGCGTCACCCTCCCCCAGCTGTGCAGCCACCTCCCAGACACCAACACTGCCGGGCAGCTGCTCTCAGCCCCTGTGCTCTGCAGAGGAACTGGAGCTCTGGCTGCACAGGAGCTGCTTCATGCCTTGGAGCGCCCGGCCCTGAGGGCAGAGGCTTTGCTGGGTGGGACAGGAGCCCAGGGGGCTGCTCACAGGAGGGATCTGCACTGCAGGGGATCACAGGCACTTTTCTCTGTTCTCCCTCCCATAACCATTCCGGGTTTGGTTTCCTCTCATTTCTGATCATTTCCCTGCTGCCTGGAGATTCTCCCCTGGGAGGTGTTTCCCTGTCAATGTCTCTTCCCTGTCAGTGCTCACAGACCATCCCACCCTCTGTGCCCTCCCCCTGGCCCTGCAGATCCTGCCTGTTCACAGGGCACTGCCTGGGGGCATCTTCCTGTTTGCAGGCTGGAAAACAGGACAGGTCAGACTAAGGCTGACGGGTCCAGCCAAGGTGATGCAGGTGCTGTGCACAGGCAGAGGGGTGGGGAAGGGATGTCATGAGCCTTCTGGCAGATGGACTGATCACTCACAGTTGCAGTTCAGGAGTCTCAGTAACTTGTTTAGGCATGAGAGCTCATTTTCATTTTATTCTTTCCTGCACCCCCCAGCCCTTGGGAGAGGAAACTGAAAAGACACGCTCAGGACAGCTCCTTATCTGTCTGTTAATCCTTGCATTGATCTTTTCATTGGGGCATCCACTTGGAAAAATCCTGCAGGTGATCTGGATGTGTGAGCAACCCTGACCCACACAGCACCCTCTCCACTGCATGACCCTGCCCTACCAGATCCTGATCCTTCCCGACACAGCTTCTCCCCTCAGTGTTGTTGGGATCTCCCGGGCAGGCTGAGCACTGACCCTGGCAGGCGGCAGAGTCCCTGCCCGGCACAGCCCTGGGGTGCAGGGACCCTGCTCTGCAGGACAGCCCTGGGCACCCCTGCCTGCACAAAGAGCTTCTCACACCTGGAGTCATCCTCAGCAGGAGGCAGCTGCCATGTGTTATCCCTCTGATGGTTTAAGGAGGAAATCCCTGCTCTGCTGCAGGTCCTCCTTATCTATACAAGAAAGTCTCTAATAGTTCAAATGCAGTCTTTCCCCTTTGCACACAGGTGCAGGAGTCACTGTGTCTCTCTGACCTCCTGCTATGACTCCAAGAGGCTGGGAGACACTTCAGCCCTGCCATTTGCCACCCTACTCTGCACTTACATGAGATACATTAAGAATGGACAGGGGATCTTCTGTTCCAGGAAGCACAGCCCAGTGCTACATCCAGGTGGTTCCCCAAGGGATGTTACTCTCAACATGAAGTCACATCAAGACACTGTCTGTCCCACTGACCTTCATGGAACCCCAAGGAACAGCTGATGGTGTTTCTGCTCACCTGGGTTCATCACCTCAGAAGCACTTTATGGATTTGTTTACATCTCGTCTGTACAATGCAAACATAGATATCTGATCTACCCACTAGTTGTGCTTCCAGGGAGGAACAAAGAACCTCTTCAAACTGAAGTGAGAAGCCAGTGCTGGAAATGGTGGTTGTGAGGGGCCAGTCCATGATGATTGACCTGCAGCAGGTTCTCTAGGGTGTCCAGTGGACATGGGCACAACCACTCAGTGAGAAAATTATTTACATTATATATGCTATGCAGAAGATTACGGGAAGTTTATTGCTTCAGAAAACAGCCATTCATTAGTTGCCACACTGAATCCTTGATCTCCTTGTTCCTCATACTGTAGATGAGGGGGTTCACTGCTGGAGGCAACACCGAGTACAGAACAGACACCACCAGATCCAGGGATGGGGAGGATATGGAGGGGGGCTTCAGGCAGGCAAACATGACAGTGCTGAGGAACAGGGAGACCACGGCCAGGTGAGGGAGGCAGGTGGAAAAGGCTTTGTGCCGTCCCTGCTCAGAGGGGATCCTCAGCACGGCCCTGAAGATCTGCACGTAGGAGAAAAAAATGAAAACAAAACAGCCAAATGCCACTGAGAAAGAAATCACAAGAAGCCAGACTTCCCTGATGTAGGTGTCTGAGCAGGAGAGCTTGAGGATCTGGGGAAGTTCACAGAAGAACTGGCCCAGGGCATTGCCCTTGCACAGGGCCAGTGAAAATGTATTGGCCGTGTGCAGCACAGAATAGAGGAACCCAGTGGCCCAGGCAGCTGCTGCCATGTGGACACAAGCTCTGCTGCCCAGGAGGGTCCCGTAGTGCAGGGGTTTGCAGATGGCAACATAGCGGTCGTACGACATGATAGTGAGGAGCCAATATTCTGCTGAAGCTAAAAAGAGAAACAGAAACACTTGGGCAGCACATCCTGTGTAGGAGATGGCCCTGGTGTTCCAGAGGGAATTGGCCATGGACTTGGGGACAATGGTGGAGATGGAGCCCAGGTCAAGGAGGGCAAGGTTGAGCAGGAAGAAGTACATGGGGGTGTGGAGGTGCTGGTCCCAGGCTATGGTGGTGATGATGAGGCCGTTGCCCAGGAGGGCAGCCAGGTAGATGCCCAGGAAGAGCCAGAAGTGCAAGAGCTGCAGCTCCCGTGTGTCTGTGAACGGCAGGAGGAGGAACTGGGTGATGGAGCTGCTGTTGGACATTTGCTGCCTGTGGGCATGAGGACCTGTCATAGGAGGAAAAGATAGTGAAGGTTTAGATGAGACTTCTCTGGGAATCATCAAAACCATTTCCCACAGACCCTCCCACCCTGTCAGACAAAGAGACACTTCTCTTTTTCCAGGAGAACGTCCTGGCTGAGCCCTCGTTTGTGCTTGATGAGTGTGCAATGAAGAGCAGGGTCTCTGCCCAGGGGCTCCTGAGGACTCAGCCTGGCCCTGTGTGATCGGGTGGGTAGGGGCCAGTCCTGGGGTTCAGCTTTGTCAGCTGGAACCGCTCCTGGTGCAGAAGGGACTGTCAGCATCTGTACCCCCAGGCCTGAGAAACTGATTTTGAGAGGTCTGGCGTTTCTACAGCTCCTTCTTCGCTCCCGCCCTGGGGAGTGTTGTTGGGTGTCAGAAACCCTCAGCATTTCTGCTGCACTCAGGGAGAACAGAGCGAGTCCTGCGAGACCAGAGGATGCCTGTGGGTCAGTGCAGAGTGAGGGCAGCTGCTCTGTCCCTCTGTCTTGCTCCAGCTGCCCTGGGCTGGCACCTTTCTGAGATGGAGCCTGATCACCCTCCCATGTTACCCTGAAAAGCCACCAGGCACTGCTGAGAGCAGAGGGATCCACCTCAGACCATGACAGGTCTCACCCTTTCCTAAGGTCTCAGCACCCCACGTTTAGCCCAGGACCCACACAGCTCATTTCCCAAACCAAAAAGCATTTTATCCATTTTATCTGTTGTAGAATCTTTGCTTTTCTGTGGGGCTTTCAGATACACACAGATGCTGTAGGACAGGTTTGCATTGTGGAGGGAAGCTCACAGCTTGGAAGGAAACCCCAGGGAGATATCCAAGTGTCCTGATGATGGCATTTGATTGAGGGAGACTCAGCTCATTCCCCAGCCCCACAGACTGCATTGCCCACACCCCACAGGTCAGAGCAAAGCTGGGACACGTGTGTCCATGGACACACCTGCAGGAAAGGACCCACAAGATCAGGCTGTGACTCTGCAGCTGAAACTGCCATCCCCAGAGAGCCTGACAGCAAGAACAAGATCCCAACAGCAGTGATCCAGAGCAGGGGAGCAAGAAGGAGAATGCGGTGAGGGTGGGTGTGAGAGAGGCCAGGGCAGAGGCAGCCGGGCACTCAGACAGCGTCACCCTCCCCCAGCTGTGCAGCCACCTCCCAGACACCAACACTGCCGGGCAGCTGCTCTCAGCCCCTGTGCTCTGCAGAGGAACTGGAGCTCTGGCTGCACAGGAGCTGCTTCATGCCTTGGAGCGCCCGGCCCTGAGGGCAGAGGCTTTGCTGGGTGGGACAGGAGGCCAGGGGGCTGCTCACAGGAGGATCTGCACTGCAGGGGATCACAGGCACTTTTCTCTGTTCTCCCTCCCATAACCATTCCGGGTTTGGTTTCCTCTCATTTCTGATCATTTCCCTGCTGCCTGGAGATTCTCCCCTGGGAGGTGTTTCCCTGTCAATGTCTCTTCCCTGTCAGTGCTCACAGACCATCCCACCCTCTGTGCCCTCCCCCTGGCCCTGCAGATCCTGCCTGTTCACAGGGCACTGCCTGGGGGCATCTTCCTGTTTGCAGGCTGGAAAACAGGACAGGTCAGACTAAGGCTGACGGGTCCAGCCAAGGTGATGCAGGTGCTGTGCACAGGCAGAGGGGTGGGGAAGGGATGTCATGAGCCTTCTGGCAGATGGACTGATCACTCACAGCTGCAGTTCAGGTGTCTCAGTGACTTGTTTAAACATGAGAGCTCATTTTCATTTTATCCTTTCCTGCACCCCCCACCCCTTGGGAGAGGAAACTGAAAAGACAGGCTCAGGAAAGCTTCTTATCTGTCTGGAAATCCTTGCATTGATCTTCTCCTTGAGGCATCCCCTTGGAAAAATGCTGGGGGTGATCTGGATGTATGAGCAATCCTGACCCACACAGCACCCTCTCTTCTGCAGAAGCACCTTTCCTGCCTGATAGGGTTTGCTCCTCCACCACATCTTCTCCCCTCAGTGTTGTTGGGATCTCCCGGGCCGGCTGAGCGCTGACCCTGGCAGGCGGCAGAGTCCCTGCCCGGCACAGCCCTGTTGTGCAGGGACCCTGCTCTGCAGGACAGCCCTGGGCACCCCTGGGTGCTCCCCCTGCAATCACCCTCAGCAGAAACTGCCATCATGCCCTGTCCCTCTGACAGTGCAGCAGGGAAGCGCTGGTCTGGACAATATTCTTGTCCTCTACATGAGAAATACTGTGAGAGAGACCTGACAGATCCTGTAAATTGTGGGATGTATCATCTTTAGGAGATCCCTCCAGGAAACGCAGCTGCATTGTCCTACAGCCAGAGACTTACCGTGTTAGAACTGTGAAGATTTGTCACTCAATGAGCCCTCAGCAACCAAACCCCTACATTGCATTTCCCATCTCTGTGCCTGTCTCCTGTGCCCTCGGTGCTGCAGGCAGAGCCCTCAGCCCTGCTGCGTGTGCAGAGGAGCTGCTCCTGGGCAGAGCTGTCTCTCTGCAGCGCTGCCGCTGCCATGAGCTCCCTGTGTCCCAGGAGCCCAGCCCGGCTCAGCAGCACAGGAGCAGCACATGATGTCCTTTTCTCTGTCCCCTCTGGGCACATCCAGCTCTCCCTGGGGCTCCAGTGGCACAACTTCAAAGCTGAAGTAATCAGTGATGTTGATTCTCTCTCCTCTTCAGAGACACTTCTTTCCAGCATTGTATTTTTCATGTTAAAAAATAAATTGGTATGACAACCATCTTTCTTGTCCCATCATTAGACAGGACACAAGGAATGTTACAGCAAAGGATCTAATTTCTCCAGGCTAGGGGAGGAATATCTTCAGTTGAATGAACTTAGGCATTTTGTTCTGGTTTTACACTCCCAGGTCTAGAGAGACACTCATCAGTCTTTGGCCATGTCATGTCTGTGCTCTGATTCAAAGCCTTTGCACACATGGGCTCTTGGACACTTGGTACCAGGTTTCTTGTGGCAGGTCAGAGCTGGGCTGGTGCCACAGCTGGGGTGGCTCAGCCCAGATGTGAGGCAATGTCCTCAGCCAGGGACCTGACTGGGGGAGCTGGAGCTGTCAGTGCTGCAGACAGAGGTGTGACACGGATGGAATGAACTGCCAGGCAGGGTGGCAGGAGTGAGTTCATCTGGTCTGCAAGGACAGCAGCCACCAAGCACACCAACAGTCCAGATCAAAGCTCAGTCCAGACCTGTAAGGCAATTCAAGGGCCCCATAATGAGCTGTTACTACTGCAGGAACACTTAAAGGACAAACAAAGACCCTGTGTGGTGACTGATGAATTTAATAAGGGAAAGAGGTGAGAAACCCTGTGTTGTCTTGTCCTCCCTCTTCACCAGTCATGTGTCCCAGGCCTCTGTGGCTGGAGTCAGAACAACCAACAGTGCATGGGGATCAAGTCAGGGGTCACTGGAACTAACACAATCCTCTCCAGTCTATGGGACAGCAGGGGCAGCATCCCAGGAGCTGGGACAGCAGGGCGATGACACAGTGAGGCCACTCTCCACCATCTTGGAAAGCTCATGGAGACTGGGGGGACTCCCTGACCACTGGCAGCTGTCACACAGCGTGTGCACTTTTCAAAATGGCCAATGGGTGAGCAGGGAACTAAGGGCTGTGCCCCAGAGCATGTCCACTGGAACCCCATTTCTGGGTGTCTGGAAGAGAAGGTGACGGGGTTTATCCAGGGCAGGTTGTGCCTGTCCATTCTCTTTGCTTTCTGTGAGGAAAGGACAGGGTTGTGGATGTGGGGAGGAAAACAATGGCATTCAGCATCATCCCCCACAATATTCTGTGTCATTGTGTGAGTAGATGCGTAAAAACAATCTGGATGGTTGGGCTCGGAAAGGTGCTGTAGAAAGGGAGAAACTTTCCAGTCCTGAGGACAGTCCAGCACTGGAAGCTGTTTCCCAGGAGTGCGCACTCACTCTGTCCCAGAAAGTGACCAAGACGTGTTTGGATGAAGTCCTGAGCAATCTGGTCTGACCCTGCTGTGAGCAGGAGGTTGGTCAAGACGCCTCCCAAGGTCCCTTTGAGCCTGAATGACACTGTCCTTTCATACCCTTCGTGTTCTAAAATTAGACAAATCTCCCAGGTTCTCTCTGACCACAGAAATTATTCACATGAGGTGCAGGGCTGCTTTACAAGTGTCCCCAAACAGCCCTGACCACATCTTTTGCATCCCTTTTCATTTGCCCCCACTCAGGGTCTTCTTTTTTTGCTCTATTCATGCCCACCTTGTTGATTCTTTCAGAACAGGTTACTGAAGAGGTTTCAGCATCCACGCACAGACTTTGAACATCAGCCATGCAGCAATAATTCACTCATAATTCAATCAGAAGCGTGTAGCTGTGAAGGGGACAGTGAGGTCAGTTCTGTCTCTGGAGGTGACAGCCCAGCAGCAGGGACATGGCTGGGAAAGAACCTCTGCCCAAGAGCCCACAGGCCCTACCCAGGAAGAGAGACAGGTTGTCATGTCCATCCCACCTGAGTACATGATATGATATCGGCAGGAACATGGTCGTGTCTATCAGAGAAGCTGAAAGGCCAGCAGCACTCATGGGATTTAGAAGATCATGGTGAGGTTGCTTCTCTCTGGTCAGGTGAAAGACCACAAGAAGCCTAACGGGTTGGGTTCCCTGCATCAAGGGCAGTTTGTGAGATGGTTGAGCTTTCCTTGGTAACAGGAAAAAGCAGCAGAGGAAAAAAAAAGTAAGAAAGTACAATTTGGAAGGTGGTGGATGGATATCAGGAGTAAGAAATGTCGCTGGAAGGGCAGTGCTGTGGGGCAAGAGGTGACCCAGAGGGAGCTGGATCAGCCCATGGTTTGTGTGCCAAAGAGCAGCCAGTGAGGGTGCAGACACAGCAGTGAAGGTGCAGAAATGCTGGGTGAGAGCAGGTGGGGAAGCGAGATGGGTGTCTGCAGGCTGCAGGGAAAGAGGGGCAGGGGTAGCACCGTGTAGAACAGCCTGTGGTGGAGATGGCAAAGGGCGCTGTAAGGCTGGAAGGGACCCACAGAACCCAGGTCTGTGTCCCCTTGGCCAGGGCAGTTGTCTCTGCCACTGAGGCCCAGGACAAGACATGTTGTCCTCATGGCACTGGGGCCTCGTTGCCTCCTTGCAGCCCCATGGGCAAGCTGGAAGTTGTTGTCCCAGTGTTGTCCTTCCCTGGGCCTTGCACACCCACATCCCACGGTCCCAGGAAGAGCCCTGAGCCGCGTGTGAGGGACAGGATCCCCCTTCCCATTGCCTGGAGCTCATGGATCCTCCTTTCTGCTTCAGAAAGCAAACCCAGGGGTTTCTGAGCATCAGAGGTGAAGAAAAGACCCAAAGGAGACCTCATGGTGGCTACAGCTTCCTCACAAGGGGAGAAGGAAGGGAAGGCACTGATCTCTTATCTGTGGTGACCAATGACAGAACCCCAGGGAATGGCAGAAGATGTGCCAGGGGAGGCTGAGGTTGGACATGAGGAATAGGTTCTGCCCCCAGAGGTGCTGGACACTGAACAGGCTCCCCAGGGAGGAGTCACGGCCCCAACCTGACAGTGATCAAGAAGAGACTGGACAACATCCTCAGCCACACCGTGTTACCTGTGGGTTTGTCTTGTGAAGATACAGGAGTTGGACTCAGTGATCCTTGTGCACCCGTCCCCACCCAAGAGATTCTATTATTAGATTAAATACTAGGTCAAAAGTCTATGTTTCCATTGTACAGATGAGTTGCAAACATACACATCATGTGCATGTCCGCTGTGTGCATAAGGTGAGATGAACTCATCAGGTCTTTACAGCATTTAACATGGTTTTGACATATTGCGTACTTCCCTGTGGCTACCCTTTCTGCACAAACGATTATAAAAGGACATAAAAAAAGACAACCATTTAGTGAGACATGGCCATAAAGGGGCTGTTATGGACAAGAAAGCTCACCATGAACTCTGCAGAGAGGGAGGAAGTTCATAATAAGCACCAGGAAGAACCCAGAAGCTCGAGGCCTCTTCTGAAGAGCGGGAGGCCTGAGCAGCCATGATTGGCCATTGTAGGTGTGGGAGAGGGTCAGGGCATGTCAGGGAGAAGCAATGAGATGGCTGATGGCTTCAGTGAACCCTTCCAGCCATGTCTGAGCCCAGAAATGGAAAGCAGTTGATGTCTGCAGGTGGAGGAGGAACAGGAGGAAGATCTTCCTGGGAATACGGAAGGAAGAAAGGCTTCTCTTGGGCTAATCATGTATGGCAGTGCCATTTGCATGCTGTGGGCATGGCTGTGCCTGGGAGATGGGGAATGGCTGCTGCTGGGGTGGCTGTGCTCAGTCATGGCCCATGAGCTGACCCTGCTCTGTTCCTCTCTTACACTGCCCACACTTGGATGGTCCTCAGGAATCATCCATGAACCTGGTGGATCCATGAACCTCCTGCAGTGATGGGTATGGATCCAAATAGGGGATTCAAGCAAGTGTGAGATAGGCACATTGAGGTGATTGGTGACCATTGCCAGGTGTATGAAAGAAGCTGGATGAGTTGTGATTTGCTCACAGGCATTTCCAACTCCACAGAAAACCAGAGCCTTGCAGTTAAAGCAACAGGAGTTGACATAAAACCCACACCCAAAACACAAAACACTCACAGTGACCACAGGAAAAGCCTTGAAAAACATTGGAGAAAAATCCACCAGGTCCCAGGGGTCAAGGCTCAGCCATTCTGGTGATGAACAAGCATCAAGGGCTGACATGGCATCAGAGCCACCTCCACATGGCCCTCACCGCCTGGAACCAGTGTCTCCAAGTGTTTCCTTCAGCAGCCTCCAGGGACAGGGACCTGCACTGGTTGTTTCCTTCACAGCTGTGTCAGTGATGGCCCTTCATGGGGTCCAAACACCCTCAGAAACTTGGGGTTTGCTTCTGCCTTTCACTTCACTAGAGGTTTGTTCAGTTTCAGTAGCTGCAGTTCAGAATTACGACACCAGAGAGCTCACTAACATCGAAAATGCTCTTACAAGCCAAGGCTTTGTGCATCATTTTCCTAAAGGCTTCGAGTCTGGTGTGGATGATTAGAGAGATTTCAGGAATAGCCAAACAGAGAGCATTTCCATAATAAACAGCAATAAAGCCAAATTTCTTCTATTTCCTTCCCTGCTCGCCCTTTCCTCCCTTTCCAGAACAGGTTGTATCAGCAGCCTCCAGTTCATATTGATGTGGAGCGGCTCCTGATAAAGAGTGAATATGTCAGAAAAGTGGGTGACTAAATCACCATGTGAGTGAGGAGACAGGCCAGGACAGCTCAAGAGGAGTCACACTCTTCTGGACCAAGAGGTGGGTGTTCCTGGCAATCTCAGGTGCCACAGCACAGCGATACTTGTGTTCAGGAGCTGGTCAAGTGACCCATCTCCTGTTCTGTAATGGTGTCTGAGTTTGCTCAGGTCACCCCTGACTTGAGCCCCATCCACTGCTGGGTGTTCTTCAGACTCCTGCCTTCAGGAACAAAGTCCAGGAGACCTTGCTGGTGAAGATGGAGGCAAAGAAGCCATGAAGAACCTCAGTCCCATCTGATTCTACTCTTATGAAGTTGAGCAGCAGGCCCATGATCACCCTGTCTATTCTTCTACTGCAAGTGAAGCTCCGTCAGCTCATCTTGCTGCCATTCAGGTATAGGTATCAAGTCCAGGGTAGCTTTGGCGTATTCTCTGCATTCATGGACAAGGTTTCTAAATTCCTCCTTTGCAGCTTCACCTGCCCCCAACTCCCCTGTGCTGCCTTTGTGCCCTGCAGCTCCAACAGTTCAGGCAAACAGTCTCAAGAGATAAATGGTTCTTTTCAAGGGTATTTGAAGAGATCATTCTTGTGCTTGCAGCAGGCTGTTCTGTAAGGCTGATCAGATTTCCTGAGGTCCTTCACCCTTCAGACCTACTTCCATGTCACCAATTTGCCCACCATCCCCCAGTATGTCAAAGCCTTCTCCTCTGGAGCCCACCAGCTTGTGCTCTGCTGCTGGCCTTCCTCCCTCCCCTCTGGTGCCTGGGACCCCACTGTGTCCTGGTCACAACAGCCAAGGTGGACACTGATGTTCACATCCCTCACCAGTTCTTCCTTATTTCCCAGTTACAGATTCAGATGAGCATCACTCTTGTTGGCCCACCAGGCAGCCACATTTAGAAGTTGTCCCAAGATCTTCTAGAATGTTGGCACCTACAGCTTTGACTGATCAATGAATGCCAGGGCAATTGCAGTTCCTCATAGGAACCTGCTCATTGACTGCAGGATTCCTCAGGTTGCTGACAGAAGATCTTTTCCATTTCTTCTCCATGATCAAGTAGTTTGTAACACCGAACATGTTGTCACCCTGTACTTGGTTTACATGGAAAAGTCTTGGAAGTGGGGCTGAGTATAGGTGTGCTACAGTTGTCACCGCTCTGAGAAGACAACAGGAGTTTGATCAGTGTCAGTCAGAGCCGATTTCAGCTGCTCCAAGATGGACCCAGTCCTTGCCAAATCTGAGCCACTCAGTGATGCTGGCAGCACCTCTGGCATATTGTATTTGAGAAAGGGTAAAAAACGCTGCACTACAGCAGGTGGGAGAGAGGAGGGAGGAGATGGGAGAGAAAAGCACTGCAGACACCAAGGTCATATCCCATAGGACCCAAGCAAGTCCCTCAGCAGGCCAAATCCTGCTCTCCTGAAATCCTGCTCTTGGCCTTGTTCTCATCTCCCAGGAGCCTCAGCTCCACTTTCCCATCCCTGACTGTTCCATCCTGACCAACTCTTTCTGGTTTGTAAGTGTGAAGTCCCACAGGGCACCACACCCCACTGACTCCTCAGTCACCCGTGTCAGGAAGATGTTGTCAATGAGCTCCAAACCCTCCTGGATGGCCGGTACCTTGCAGATATTGGGATATCTCAGGTCTGCCATGAGGACACGGCCCTGGAAACATGAGGCTTCTTTCATGTGTCTGGAGGAGGCCTCATCTCATTCCTCTTCCTCATCAGTGAGTCTGTAGCTGATGTCCACCCACCAAAACACAGCCCATGTTGTTCTGCCCTCTCATGCTGACTCCTCAACCTTCAGCTGACATTGTCTGTCCCCAGAGAGAGCTCCACGTATTCCTGCTGCTCTCCCACATGAAAGGAATCAACCCCTGTGACTCCAGAGCTCTGACATTATGAGTATCAGACACCCAAGACCCCAAATTTCCTCCAGGAGGTGGTATTTGTAGTGTCCAGTAACTCCTCACGCTGTTCTCTTGGGAGACACACCCTCATCAGGATAAACCATCTGCATGCAAACATTAACAGCTGAGCAAATGGAGCTTCAGCCAGGGGAGAGTCCAGACCTTGCAAATATCTGGTATTTGCCCATCAGGAAGCTCTGAAGTTTGACAAGTTGAAGTCTCCAGTTCTGTATCAGGGCAGGACAATAACCTCATCCATCAGGACAGAGCAGGACCTGACATGCTGAGCAGTGACCCTGAGGAGAAGGGCCTGGGCAATACAAGGGCTGCCACATGAGCCCCTGGAGAGGCAGATCCTCTGCCTCACTCATTGCTCGGGGCCCTTGCTGGTGCACGGTGATGTGGGGTGTGTGATGCTGCGTGAAAGACAATGGTGTGACAGTTCCCACCCTTACTGGGGGTGTGCAAGGAGGCCTTGAGCTGCCCCCGGTGTCTGAGGACAACATGTTTCTTCACAGGCCTTGTTGGCAGAGATGATCGCCATAGCCAAGGAGACAAAGACTTGGGTTCTCTTGGAAACATCAAGGACCACCACACCAGCCTGTGGGTGCACGCTCACCATGAACAAGGCAGCTGCACACGGGGCTGCATGAGGAGGAGCGTGGGGACCCAGACACCTGCAGTTCTCGTCCCATTCGGTTCAGCACTGGTGTGACCCACACACACGGGTGTGTGCCAGTGTGCGGCTTCCCAGTTTGGAGCAGCAGGGAGGAACTGGAGAGTGCAGGGCTGTGCCAAGGCAGGTTCAGCACCTTGTGCACATGGTGTGGGGTGCTGAGGGACCTGGGCTGCTTTGGCCCAGCAGCGCTGGGGAGGCTGCAGCAGTGCAGGAGTAGCCTGAGAGTGCTTGAAGGGCGGTTTCAGAGGTGGTGGAGGTTTCTTCATAGTGGGAAAGAGCTTGAGAAAGAAATAATGGCCCAAAGTGCAGCTGGGGAGGTCCAGGCTGGACATGGGCAGAAAGGAATGTGATGGAAGGGCAGTGCTGTGGGGGAGCAGGTCAGCAGAGGGAGTCTGCATCAGCCCAAGGCTTTGTGCTTCAAGGACCAGCTGGGGAGGATGGAGAGATCTCAGCAAAGGAAGGAAGATGCTCAGACAAGAGCAAGGTGGGGCAGCAGGGGGGATGTCTCCAGCCTGCAGGGACAGAGGTGCAGGGGATGCCACAGCACAGGACAGGCTGTTGTGGAGATGATCAAGGGATGGAAAGAGGCTGAAAGCCCCACCAGACATGAGCTCCTTCTCCCCTTTGCTATGGCTGTTGTCTGCACCTCTGATGCCTGTGAGGAGACACCTTGTCCTTCCAGCACAGGGGCCTCATGGCCTCCTTGTCCCCAGCCAGGAACCTGGGAGGTGTGGGACCATAGTCCTGCCCTTGGCCTTGCACAGCCTCACATCACACTGTCCCAGGAAGAGCCCTGGGCAACGTGGGAGGGACAGGATCTGATTTCCAAAGTGGGGTCAGGGCTTGGCCCTTTGATTAATGAAACACAACCAGGTTTACTGAGCATCAGAGCCACCTTTTCTTTGCTTTTCCTGACCTTTCATCTCTGCCTCCAGTTTTCAGCTCTAACCAAACTTGGATGTTGTTTCTCAGTAGGTTCCCTCAGTGGGACCCATTAATACTACAGGAAACTTTGGAGTTTGCATCTGAGTTTGACTTCCAGAGAAGTTTCTTCAGCTTCTCCTCAGAGTCTGAGGTCCATGGACTCAGCACCAAACCCACCAGAGGGGTCATTAAAGCGCCTTGGGCTGCTCCTGTGCTGCTGGGCTGGGCTGGGCTCCTGGGACACAGGGAGCTCATGGCAGTGGCAGCGCTGCAGAGAGACAGCTCTGCCCAGGAGCAGCTCCTCTGCACACGCAGCAGGGCTGAGGGCTCTGCCTGCAGCACCGAGGGCACAGGAGCCAGGCACAGAGACATTAAAGGTGGTCAGGACTGGGAGGATGACTGAGAGCTCACTGGAGGAGAAACCTTTGCAGCCCTTGCCATGGTAAGTCTCTGGGTGCAGGGCAGTGCAGCTGTAGCTCCTGGAGGCCTCTCCTGAAACTGGCACAGGCACAACTTGTGGGGTCTGTAAGGACGGGGCTCTTGTCAGGCCATGTTGAACAGCTGTGAAGCCGGGTGAGCACCCAGGGGTGCCCAGGACTGTCCTGCAGAGCAGGGTCCCTGCACCCCAGGGCTGTGCCGGGCAGGAACTCTGCCGCCTGCCAGGGTCAGCGCTCAGCCTGCCCGGGAGATCCCATGGCAGCAGCTGTGGGTGGAAGGAGCGACCCCCGGCAGGGCAGGCAGGGAGCTTGTGGGGTTGAAGGGGGCTGTGTGGGTCAGGGCTGCTCAGAGCTCCAGATCCCCCCACAGACATGGCAGAGGGTCCTTCTGAACAACAACATTGAGACAGGAACAGCTGCAAGGGAAGGAGTCTGTGCTTTCAGTTTTCCACTCTTGGTTGGCTGGGTGTGCAGTGGGAGATGGGGATTTATTTCTCTCTTTGGAGCAGACACTGAGACCCCAGTTCTCGTTAGGACTGGTCTGAGCTGCTCCTGAGCCCCTGCAGGCACAGAGCTGCCCCTGGGCAGTGCCAGGAGGTGTGAGCAGGACAGAGCTGAGCACACAGCAGGTGGGACGGGGTCTGTGACACTGACAGGGAGCAGACCAGGGACAGAGACACAGCTGCAGGCAGCACAGACATGGGCAGGAAGAGTTAACTGCTACCAGAAATGCTGGGGATGGGATTTAGGAACCTCTCTCACATGCTCTCAGTTGGAGATACATTTCCAAGTGCAACCCCTGGTCTCCTCTCCTGCCCAGCAGACCCTCTGCCCCAAAGCCATGGGGTCCAGGTCACGCGTCTCCACCTCAGCAGCTGGACCTCCAGGTGAAGGGTTCCTGGAACGTGGTACTCAAAAAAGGTGCTAAAGGTACTTGCTCTCCAGTGTCATTATGTGAGTGGCAGCAGCACAGCCGGGTCAGGAGAAGGTTCCACAGCATGCCCGTCTGCCTTTCTGTCCTTGCTTTGTTTCTCGGGAACACTGCAGTGTCCTTCTCTGTTTCTCCACCTGTCCCTGGTGCTCTTGCTCTCTGGGGTTGGGGTGTAAGTGTCGGTCACTTCTTGTTCTGCACCAACTAAAGAGGTTTGCCCCAGATGTATGTTCATGGAAACCAGATGCCCAAGCTGTCTTTTAAGCTGTGATGAACAGTTTTTTCTCACTTGGTAGAAAGAGAGAATGAGCTGAAACATCCCTCCATCAGGGAGGGGGTTTTCCGTGAGAAACAGCATGTTTATTTTCCTCAGAGAAGTCTCCCCTAACTTGTCACTGCCTTTTCCTCCTTTCACAGGTCCTCATGCCCACAGGCAGCAAATGTCCAACAGCAGCTCCATCACCCAGTTCCTCCTCCTGCCGTTCACAGACACACGGGAGCTGCAGCTCTTGCACTTCTGGCTCTTCCTGGGCATCTACCTGGCTGCCCTCCTGGGCAACAGCCTCATCATCACCACCATAGCCTGGGACCAGCACCTCCACACCCTCATGTGCTTCTTCCTGCTCAACCTCGCCCTCCTCGACCTGGGCTGCATCTCCACCATTGTCCCCAAGTCCATGGCCAAATCTCTGTGGGACACCAAGGTCATTTCCTATGCAGGGTGTGCTGCCCAGGTCTTTCTGTTTGTCTTTTTAGTTTCAGCAGAGTTTTACCTTCTCACCATAATGTCGTACGACCGCTACGTTGCCATCTGCAAACCCCTGCACTATGGGACCCTCCTGGGCAGCAGAGCTTGTGTCCACATGGCAGCAGCTGCCTGGGCCACTGGGTTTCTCAATGCTCTGCTGCACACGGCCAATACATTTTCACTGCCCCTGTGCAAGGGCAATGCCCTGGGCCAGTTCTTCTGTGAAATCCCCCAGATCCTCAAGCTCTCCTGCTCACACCCCTACCTCAGGGAACTTGGGCTTCTTGTGGTCAGTGCCTGTTTAGCTTTTATGTGTTTTGTATTCATTGTGGTGTCCTATGTGCAGATCTTGAGGGCCGTGCTGAGGTTCCCCTCTGAGCAGGGACGGCACAAAGCCTTTTTCACCTGCCTCCCTCACCTGGCCGTGGTCTCCCTGTTCCTCAGCACTGCCATGTTTGCCAACCTGAAACCCTCATCCATCTCCTCCCAGTCCCTGGATCTGGTGGTGTCTGTTCTGTACTCAGTGGTGCCTCCAGCAGTGAATCCCCTCATCTACAGCATGAGGAACAGGGAACTCAAGGAGTCTGTAAGGAAAGTGATGACTGCTTTTCAAAAGCTGTAATGAAGTGACTTCCTGCTTCTGCATGTCACTTGTAGTAGCTTTTCTGCTTTGTTTTTTTATTTTTATTTTTTTTTTCCCCTTTGGTGTGTGCTTTTCTTGTTTGTATTAATGCTATCCACAAGCAAAATTATCACTTCTTATGGCTGTGTCCATATCTACCTGTCTGGTGTGTCCCATAGTCTTTGTCTAAATAAATAGCTGTACTCTCTGTGTGTATAAATGAAATAAAGGACCCCGCACTGACTTGTTTGGCCAGAATCCTCTATCCTCTCTCTGGGATCTCTGGGGCTGCAGGAGCCATGTCTGTGTGCTGAGGGGGAGTGAGTAGGAGCCACCCTGAGCTGGGTCTTCCTCCCACCCTGATCAGCATGACCCTGCGCACTCACCCCATGGCCCTGGGCACCACAGCCCACTTGCTCTGCAGAGCAGCACCGCCAGGTCGGAGCTGTATGGAGCGTGGGAAGGGGGGCAGGAAGAGCTGGCCAGGTCAGCATAGCTCAGCTGTCTTGGGAAAGGGCTCTGTGGGGAGATGGGATGTTCCAGGAGAAGAGTGGGGCACTGTATGTGTGCAGGAAAGACATGGAAAGAGAAACCCTTTGCTGCAGGTGGCAGCTTGGGGCAGGTGGCCCTGGCACTGTGGCAGCAGGACCTTCCTGAGGATCTCCTAGGCCAAATGTCTCATGCTGTCCTGGGGAGCCAGTCTGGACCTGGGTCTGGAGCTGCCTGTGCTGGAGACCCACTCAGCTTGCTGGCTGGATGAACATTCTCACTGTCCTTCATTCTCACTGGTCCCCACTGCTGTGGGACCAGTTCCAGTTCCAGTGTGGCTGCTCTGCCGGGCTCGGCTGGGGAGAGGGCAGGGGGGTGGCACAATTCAGGAGGGGGTGGGAGGGCTGAACTGGCAAATGCCCCAGAGAAGAAAATACCAGTGAACGGCTGAAGTGTGTGAGTGTGCAGGGCTGGTACACAGCAGTGTCCTCTCCCAGCCAGGCCTCCTGGGAGAGCCCTGAAGCACCAGCAGAGCAGGGGCTGGTGTGTGCCCATGTTCATGGGACAACCTGGGGAAACTGGCCCAGGACAGTCATCACAGACAGCTGCTCAGTGTCTGGAGCACAAGTGTGATGAGGAGCGGTTGAGAGAGCTGGGGCTGTTCAACCTGGAGAACAGGAGATTGAGGGGAGACCTTCTCACTGTCCACAGCTGCCTGACAGGAGGTTGCAATATGGCGGGTCTTGGTCTTTCCTCCCAAGTAGCAAGTGATAGGACAGGAGGAATTGGCCGCAATTTGCACAAGGGGAGGTTTAGATTGGATATTAGGAAAAAAGTATTTCTCTGAAAGGGTTGTCAGGCATTGGAACAGGCTGCCCAGGGCAGTGGGGGAGTCACCACCCCTGGAGGAGTTTAAAGGTGTTTAGACGAGGTTCTCAGGGACATGGTTTAGTGTGAGAGCTGGGCTATGGTTGGACTCAATGATCCCAAGGCTCTCTTCCTATCAGAGTATTCTATGTTTCTGCCTCAGCTGAGAGTCCACAAAGCCAACTGAGTTATGGACACCTGGCACAACCCTGACATTTGTGTGTGTGAGTCTGGGAACAAACCCCACTGACCCAGTGAGATTCACCGCAGTTGCCCTGTGATTCTGGATTGTGTTTTCAAAATGACAGTGCAATCGAGGAGGCCCTGGCATCCGTCAAACCCACCTTCAAGAAAGGCAGGAAGGAGAATGGGGAGAATCACAGGCTGGTCAGCTTGTCTGTGTCCCTGGGAAGGTGATGGGACAAGTCCTCCTGCAGCCATCTGCAGGCACTTGAAGGACAAGAAAGAGACTTGTGAACCAAAATGGGCAGGGGATAGACAGGCATGTTGTATGTATGAAATTGGGCCAGGCCTTGGACATGGTCTCTTGTGGTGTCCTTATAGAACCTCACCTGGTCACCCTGCTTTGGGAAGGAGATGTTCAGGGCTCTCTTCAAACCTGACTGACTATGATCCATTGAGTCTTTCCCCTGGACATGTTTTTGAAGATAGAATATCTGCAGAAAAGAAAAAAACAGCACAATAACCAGCAGCTCAAAGATGCCCTCTGGAAAGTCTGATCTTAGTCTGTTATGAAGCAACAAACTGCCCATCTGCTTCTATATCGGAGTTTTAATGAAACTAATTATAGGCCCAGCCTGTCATCTCTATATTTTCTTGGTGGTGTTTTTTAAATTGTGATAATGCTGCCATCCCCTTTCAAATTGGTTTTCTGCTTTTCTTTCATAATCACTGGCCATGCTCTTTGTGTATTTAAAGAAAATAAAGAGCCCTGTAGTGACTTTTCATGGGATCCTTTCACGAAGGCCTGATTGGAGCTGCAGGGACAGTTCCTGTGTGCATGGGAGGAGGGGAGAAGAGCTGGAAGGGAGCAGCAGCGCTTGTTCTTCCAGAGCTGTTCTGGTTCCACTCCCACACTCTCCTTCTCATCCCTGGTGTTGGTGCAAGGCCTGAGTGCTCTGGCAGCTTGGTCACCGTCCTGCTGTGTGTCAGTGCTGTGGGTGCAGGCAGGGACAGGCAATGGGCACTGCTGTGACAGAGCTGGCCTCACAACAGCCTTTCCAGATAGAAAGGTGATCTCCTATGGGCAGTGCATGATGGTTTGGCTCTTCTTCCTAACCTTCTCTCAAACATATGAGCAAGAAAATGGTCACAGATGAAACCACCAGAGTACAGCTGAACAGTGTGTGTGTGCAGGGCTGGCACACAGCAGTGTCCTCTCACAGCCAGGCTCCTGCCAGAGACCTGCAGGACCAGCAGAGCAGGGGCTGGGCTGTGCCCCTGTGCACTGGACACCCCAGGGAAGCTGCCCCAGGGCATCGTCATGGACTGGCCCCTCACAACCACCATTTCTAGCTCTGGCCTCTCTCCCCCACTCACATAGGTTGCTCTTCCCTCCACGGAGGGACACGGAATGAGTAGCTCAGAAGTCCATGTCTGCATTGTTCTGATGAGATGTGAGCACGCACATCATGGATGTGAGATGAGATGAACCCAGGTGAACACTAACAACATCAGCTATTCCTGGGGGTTCCATGAAGGTCTGTGGGACAGACAGTGTCTCAAGGTCACTTCACGATGGGAGTAACAGCCCATGGGAAACTACCCACTGGGATCTTCTTCCTTGAACTGAGGTCCCTGTGTCCATTCCTCATGATGTGGGACATCTCAGATGGGTGCAGAGCAGGGTGACCCACCACAGGGCTGAGGTGTCTCCCATCGTTTGGGAGTGGCAACAGGAGGCCAGACAGACACTGTGACTCCTGCTTCTGTGTAAAAGGGAAAGACTCTGTCTCTGAGCATCCCTGGGTGCATAAGAATTCCTGAGACTGGCTCTGATGGACCTCTGGCACTTCTGTGTGTGACTCCAGGAACAATCCCCAGTGGCCCAGTGAGATTCATCTCAGCTGCTGGGACGACTCATTGCAAGTGCTCCTGTCTGCTACATCACCATTGCCCGTGATTCTGGATTGTGCTTTCAAAAGTGACAGCAAAATCAGAGAAATTCTGAGGTCCTTGGGGAAGGAAGATGTCAAACCCATCTTCAAGAAGGGCCTGAAAGAGGATTTGAAGAATTAAGGGCTGGTCAGCCTACCTCTGCCCCTGGGAAGGGGATAACCGGCATCTTTGTGCACCAGTTTCTGGAAACCTGAAGGACAAGGAAGGCATTGCTGAACCGAAATGAGCGAAAAACCCACTGAGTCCCAAGAAATGCTCTGGACCCATTCCAGAGCTTTAGAGCCCCAGGAAAGAGCTCAGTGACAGTGCAGCCCAGCCAGTTGCATCTGTGTCCCTCACTGAGCAGCACAACCAGTGTGCAGTCACCCCATGGTCCTGCAGCCAACCTGCTCTGCAAAGCATCAGTGCCAGGTTGGGGCCCTGTGGGGAGCACAGGATGGGGCCAGGAGCACCAGAGCAGATCAGAGGAGGGATGGGGGAGATGAGACAGGAGCTGACCTGGGCTGGAAATTGCCTTGGGGAGAAAACTGCTGGTGTTCAGCTGCCCCAAGATAACACCCAGAGTTAACGGTGCAGGGCCAGAAGTCCTTGCTGTCCTGGTGCTTCACCAGGCCTGGGAAATAGCTGGAGAAGGATTGGTGTCCTCCACTTGCCATCTCTTAGTGCATTTTACCTCCTAAAGGGTGTAATGGAAAGCAAGTCTGGGACCCTGTGTCCGGACCTGCACTGCAGAAAGTATTCACCCAGAAGCCACACCATTTTGCTCTGGTACTTCAGTCCTGGTGCTCATCACATGTCCTTGAGACAAACTTATGCACCCCTCTTGTCAACCTTACCCCAAAAGTCACCCCTAGACAAGGTTCCTGAGCTGGGGCTGAGCTGGAGAACTGGGGTCCAGCTGTGACCAGAGGAAGGACAAGGCCTGTCCTGGGTCCTTTAAAGGGCTGGCAGCCTCTGTGATCTCCACCAGAAAAGGCAGCGTGCAGGAAACAATAGACGATCCCCATGCCCATTGGAGGCCCTTAGGAAGAGTTCCTCTCTCCAAATATCCAACCCAGCTTGCTGCTGCATGAACAACCAGGAGAAACTGCCCCTGGACCCTCATTCCAGACCCCATCTCCTCCACCCATACAGGCAGTGCTCTCCCCCTTGTCACTGAGGTGGTTCCAGGGGACACAAAATGGGAAGAGATGTAGGGTAGGGATATGGTGTCCTTCAGTGCTCCTCATGGTGCGTCCTGCTGGGCTTTGTGCCACTGGTCACAACCCTCTGAGCCTGGATGTTCAGCCAGTTCTCAGTGGTGCTAAACAGGAACATGCCCATGAGCACATTGGGCTGCACTGGGAGGAGCGTGGCCACCCAGACAAGGGCAGTTATTGTCCACCATGACTCAGCACGGGTGTGGTCACACCTGGAGCCCTGTGTCCCAGTGTGAGGTTCCCCATTCTGGAGGAACGGGAGGAGCTGTCGTGTGGCCAGAGAAAGTCTGGGTCATGTGTGGAGATGTTGAGAGACCCAAACTTCTTTAGCCTGGTGAAGTGGAGCCTGAGGAAACGTGCTGGTTTTAATGAAATTGAGTTAATTTTCTTCATCCATTTTGAACCTCTCTCCTTCACAGCCAGTACAGTCTCTTGTTTAGGTTTACTATGAGAATAATGAGATAATGCTGTTTCTTCCCTGGGATAGAGTTCGTTTTGTCTTTTAGCAGCTTTACAGTGTTTGCCATTTGCTATGAAAGGAATGTCAGAACTCACTGATATCTTAGCTGTTGTCAGGGAAACCAAGGACTCCTTCGGCCATCCAGTTGCAGATGCAGATTGGCAGGAGCGGACACAGACAGGATAGCACCTGGATTGACATGCAGGCTGGTCAATGAAATATTCCCTATGATTAGCGTCATGCTCAGTCTAAAGCTGGAGCCGGCTTTTAGGCTTGTTACATCAGTTAAATTGGGTTTTCCAGCTGGTTTGGTCAGTTCCATTCAGAAGTTTCATTCTGTCAGGAGTTCGATGTCAGTTCGGCCTTTTGCCGTTCTGCCATTTTGCCGCTGGCCTTTGGGCCTTTCTGCCTGTTGCCCTTTTGCTCTCTCTTGCTGGGATGGGCTGTTCAGGACCAAGGTGCTCCCTTCTGCAGGACTGGCTGCTCCGTGTGACTGGAGTTACACGGGGGATAGCACTGAGTATATTTTCTTAATTTAATTTATCTATTGATATTTAATTAACCTGGACTATTGTCAGTGAAACCAAGGACTTCTTTGGAGTCCAGCTGCATGATCAAATTGTCAGGAGAGGGCACAGACAGGACAGCACCTTGATTGACATCCAGGTCAATCAATGAGCTATTCTCTACCACTAGCGTCATGCTCGGTATACAGCTGGAGATGCCTTTTCCAGCCAGCTAGTTTTGGTTTTCCGGCTACATTGGTTAGCTCTGTTCGGAAGTTCCATTCTATTGGGAGTTCAGTGTTAGTTCAGTTTTACGATGTTTTGCTGATTTTCAGTTGGCCCTTGGGCCTCTCTGCCTTTTGCACTCGTACTTTCTCTTGCTGGGATCAGCTGTTCAGGACCAGGGTGCTCTCTTCTTTTGGGCTGCCTGTTCAGCACAATGGGAGTTACGTGGGGGTTGCACTGAGTGTCATATATTTTACTTTATGTATATCTTAGTATAAGTATATTATTAGTAGTAGTGTATTATTTTTATTTTCTTATTAATTTTTTGTCTAAACCCACAAGTTTCTCCCTTCCCATTCACTTCTCTCCCTTATCCCACCTGGGGACTGGGAGCAGGATGTGAGCAGCTCTCATGGTCTTGGTTGGTGGCTGTGGTAAAACCATGACAAGAAAGGGCAGTAGTAGCTTCAGAAAATTTGAAAATCACTTTCCAAGATGGTGTCAATATTTAATGTTTTTGTTGTTGTTGGGAAACAGCATGAGAAAGGAAAACCATCAGAAACTGCAGCTATGGAGGTCCAGAGTGGAGCTCAGGATAAAGAAATGTCATTCTGAGTGCAGTGCTGTGGTCATTCAGAGGGGCTCTGGATCAGCCATGGCTTTGTGTTTCAAGGAACAGCTGGTGCGGATGGAGAGACAGCAGCACAGCTGGGGACACATTGGGCTGAGAACAAGGTGGGGAACCGCATGGGGTGTCTTCAGCCTGTGGGGAAACAGCCAGAGTTCTGCCACAGTGCAGGATGGACCATGGTGGACATGGCCAAGAGCACTGGCAAGGCTGGATGTCCCTGAAAGAGCCAAGGTCTTTGTCCCCCTGGCTATGGCTGATGTCCCTGCCACCGAGGTCTAAGAGGAGACACATGGTTGTCATGGCCATGGCACCCCATTGCCTCCTTGCACCCCCATGCAGGCCAGGAGGTGTCACACCATTGCCCTGCACTGGGCATTGCACTCCCCACATCCCCAGGAAGAGCCCTGAGCCACCTGTGAGCCACGGGTTTCTCCATTCCCTTTGGTTATCTTCCATATCGCACTTAATAGTTTGGGGGAGTACATGAGCAGCAGTTGTGGTCTTAGTTGCTGGCTGGGGTAGAACATTGACACTGAAGGATAGCAGTGGCTCAAGAACTCTTGAAAATCACTTTCCAAGGTGATGGCACTTTTTTTTGTTTTTGTATTGGGAAACAGCATGAGAAAGGAAAACCATCAGACACTGCAGCTCTGGAGGTCCAGAGTGGAGTTCAGGATAAAGAAATGTCATTCTGAGCGCAGTGCTGTGGTCATTCAGAAGGACTCTGGATCAGCCATGACTTTGTGTTTCAAGGAACAGCTGGTGAGGATTGTCCTGCACTGGGCATCGCACTCCCCACAGGCCCAGGAAGAACCTGACCCACAAGTGAGGGACAGGATCTCCCTTCCCAGGGGCAGGGGCTCAAGGCTTGGCCATTGTCCTTCATCAGACAAACCAAGGGCTTTCTCAGCATCAGAGCTGCTGCACTTTGCCTTTGCCTGATGCAATCACTGCCTCCAATTATCTGCTCTAACGAGTCCCTGGGGAGGCTTTGTCAGTAACAGCCCTCAGTGGGGCCATTAATGCTTCAAGGTACTTTGGAGTTTGTTCTGACTTGGACTTCTTGAGCAGATTCTTCAGCCTGTCCTTGGTATCTGAGGTTCATGGACTCAGCACCAAATGCGCCACGGGGCTCATTAAAACACAGAAAGCCCTAACGAGCGATGTTTCTTTCCCTAATTTCCTTCAAATCTTCCAGACTTGTAGAACTAACTGGAGAGGTTTCAATGGGACACTTGCTGATGAAGATTTCAAAGAAGATTTCATAAAGGAGGGTTTTTTCTTTCCAGGGTGTTTTCTATCATTTTTCAGTGTATAGAAGAAGTGACAGCAGCATTCTACACTGGACATTGATCCCGAGGGTCTCCTGAAGACATCTGGACAGGCAGGAGAACAGTCCTTGAGGCTGGACACTGTATGGACAGCCTGGCTCCTCACCCACACCCCCAGTCTGCCGGTTCCCTCATTGGCCACCAGAGATTGCATCACTTTTCCTACATCAGTTTAATAAACAGCAAAACACTTTCCTCAGCTGTGTGTGTAAGCTGGATCTGATGAGGTCCAGCATCCACAAGGGACACCCACACAAGAACTGGTTTAGACAGAGAGACAGGAGAGGATAGAAATAAACACAATGAACGTGTTGACTGCCATGTTAATTAGAGCTCTGAAGAACGGGGCAAGTTTGTAACTCCCTGAAGCTCAAAGCAGAAACCAGACAGCTGAGAGGCCACTGAATGACCAAAGAGCAAGTGGAGGAGAAACCTGAGAGCACTGGGAAGGGCAAATGTCCAGACAGTGCTGGAAAGTTGTCCTTGGACAGGGACATTTAATCAGGAGAGGTGGGAACCCCTGAATGACAAGGGAGATGAAATAATAGAGTGTTGGTAATAGAAGTACAGGGGAAGACCAATATTTCTTCTCCTTCCCTTAGTACATCTTTCATCAGCTGTCTCACCATAAACAGCCAGGGCCATTTTAGGGGCCCAGTGTACCTGAGGTGCTGGCCTGGGATTGGCATCTATCACACAGGACCTGGGGAGACCAGAGCACCTTGAGTGCAGGTGGAGCCTGGGCAGGGGTTCCCGGGGCATCTACACTGGCACCAGGTGTTTGTGTCCCTGGAGCTGAAGACATTTGTGTCCTAAATCCATCCCCAGTTCTGGAGAACTCTTTCCTTTCCAAAGAAAAGAAACTCCCCTACAAAGACTTTTAAATAAATAAGTAAGTAAGCAAGCAAGTAAATAAGTAAATAAATAAGTAAATAAAAAAGTAAGTAAATACGTGAATAAATAAATAAATAAAAGCAAGTAAATAAGTAAATAAATACATAAATAAATAAATACATACATACATAAAAAGAAAATAAGAAAGAAAGAAAGAAAGAAAAAGAAAGAAAGAAAGAAAGTATGTTGACACCTTCCTTTGCTTTGGATCTTTGTCTTCATTTCTTCTTATTTTAATATCCATTGACATCAACTGACATCTGATGGGCCTGCAGGCATGAACCAAGATCATGTTGTGTCTTGCACAGCGCCCCATGCCCTCTGAACCTTCCCTGCCCAGGACTCCTCACACGTTGCCCAGAGCGAGTCACACTGAGGGGTTGGCTGGTTCACTGGCTGAGATGTTGGTTTAGATGGTCACCTACAGCACAGGTGGATCCTGCCCCATCATCGCCTGCTCTGTTTCAGTCTGAAACAGAGCCCAACATCACAATGGGATCATGAGAGAACTGAGGTTGAAGGGACCTCAGGAGTCTGCAGTCCAGCCTGTCACCAACTGGTCACACCAAGGTGTTCAAGCCTTGATTCAATCAGAGCTTTAGCAGGACTAGAGAAGTGATCATCCCTTTGTACTGGGCACTGGTGAGGCTGCACCTTGAATCCTGGGGGCAGTTTTAGGCCGCTCATGGCAAGGAAGACATTGAGGTGCTGGAGGGAGTTCAGAGGAGGGTGACAAGGCTGGTGAAGGGTCTGGAGCACCAGTCTGATGAGGAGCGGTTGAGGGAGCTGGGGGCTGTTCAGCCTTGAGAACAGGAGGCTGAGGGGAGACCTTATTACTCTCTACAGCTGCCTGAAAGGAGGTTTTATCGTGGAGGGTGTTGGTCTGTTGTCCCAAGTAGCAAGTGATAGGACAAGCGGAAATGGCATCAAGTTGCACACGGAGAGGTTTAGATTGGATGTGAGGAAAAAATTCTTCAGGGAAGCCACCACGGATGTTCCTCAGGACTCAGTCCTAGGGCCAGGTCTGTCCAATATTTTAATCAATAATCTGGATGCAGGAATTTAATGCACCAGCAGCAAATTTTCTGATCATACCATCCTCGGAGGTGCTGATGACTATCCTGAGGGACAAGGAGCCTTGCAGAATGATCTAGATAGATTGGAGCATTAGGCAATGATCAACGGCATAAAATCTAACAAGTCCACATGCCGGATTCTGCACCTGGGATAAAGTAATGCCAAGGACAAGTCTAATGGGGAGAGGATTGGCTGGAGAGCAGCCCTGCAGAAAGGAGCCTTGGGGCGCTGGTTGACAGGAGGCTCAACAAGAGTCAGCAGTGTGTGCCCTGGCAGCCAAGAGTGCAAATCCCATCCTGGGGTACATCAGACAGAGCAGAACCAACCGCTCAAAGGAGGTGATTATCCTGCTGTATTCAGAGTTGCTGTGGCCTCACCTTGAGTGCTGTGTGCAGTTCTGGCCCCACGATTTGACAAGGATGTTGAAGTATTCCAATGCGTCCAGAGAGCAACAAAGCTGGTGACCGACCGGAAGGCATGTCCTCTGAGGAGTGGCTGAGCAATCTGGATTTCTCTAGTTTGGAGAGAAGGAAGCTGATGAGCAAGCTCCTTGCCCTCTAAAAGTTCCTGAGGAGGGAAGTGTATAGGGAAGTGCTGGTCTCTTGTCCCTGGTATCCAGTGACAGGACATGTGGGAATGGTGCAAACCTGGGTCAGAGGAAGTTCAGACTTGACCCTCTACTGAGAGTGTGGTCAAATACTGGAACAGACTTCTGAACGATAGGATGAGGGGCAACGGGCACAGCATAGGAGGTCCCATCTGAATATTAGGAAAAACCTCTTTACTGTGAGGGTGCCTGATCACGGGAACAGGCTGTCCAGAGAGGTTGTGGAGTGTCCTCCTCTGGAGACATTCAAAACCCGCCTGGACACCTTCCTGTGCCATCTGCTCTGGGCGAACCTGCTTTAGCAGGTGGGTTGGGCTAGATGATCTCCAGAGGTCCCTTTCAAGCCCAACCATTCTGTGATTCTGTGACAGCTGGTTGATGCGCCAAGCCTCAGCATTCAAGAGGCATTTGGCCAATGCACTTACTACCCTGTTTTAACTTTAGATCAGCCTTGCAGTCATGCAGTGGGACTAGATGGTCATTTTAGGTCCCTTACAGCTGAACTATACCTCACCTCCCTTCTTTCCTTTCTCCTCCTTTCCCTAGCAGGGGGAAGCTGCAAAGCCCCCCCACCACAGCCCCACCCAGCACCCTTTGCAGGAAGCCTTTGGGGTGCTGGCCCCAAGGCAGCCCCGGTGCCCAGGAGTTCCAGGGCCTGTCCCTGCCCTTGGTGTCCACGTGCTGGGCACAGCTGCTGGCTGTCCCTGATGCCTTCTCTGCCCTTTGGCTCTCCAGGACAAAGCTCCTGCTCTTTTCTCCAGTCATGGCAGAAACCAGCCCTGCAACCAAGAGAAGAGCCCTGGTAGCTGTCCCCTCTCTGCACCAGAGCTGATGTCCATGAGGCCCCACAGCGAGGAGGACCAGGCTCACAAAGCCTTTTCTGAGGGGATAACAGGATGGTTTCAACCACTGCAGCGTGGAGAAAATCCCCAGTGTGACCAGAGCCATAGGCTGCGCTGGACAGTGCCAACAGACCGCCATGGAAATAAGACTCGCTTTGAATCCATTCCCAAAGCACAGCCAGGCAAATGATGACTCTTCCCAAATGAGCAAAAAGAGTCCATTGCTGCTACTGCAGTCATGTTTCCTTTTCTACCCAAACCAAGATCCACAGTTGGCCATCTGTACAGGGGATGCAAAATGCACTTTAGCCGCAGGGTAAACCTTCCACACCTCCTGTGTGACTTGCACCTTTCTCGGAGTTATTTGCCTACCTTGATTGGTGGGAAGAGGTTCAGAACTTATGGAAAGCCTTTAAGAGATACTCTTTTGAGTACTCAAAGAGTAAGGATGCTGCTGCCATTTTGGACATTTGCACAAAAAGTCATACACACATGGGATAGTGTGTGGTGTGTGACATGGATTTCTTTTTCTCCTTGTTCTCCTTTTTATTAATGCCGAGATCTTCGCGTTGGAAAAAACATACCTAAACAAAAGAATCTGAGAACAAAAGTCCTGATCAGAGAGAAGGTCCATCTTGGCCAAGACTCAGTCTCCAAAGCTGCCAGCCATCCGTGTCTACAGGGTCTTGCGGTGCTCAAAGGCCTCAGTGGCTGGGACCGGCCTCCCTGGGGACCATCTCCTGCAGGGGCCCAGGGGCCGTGTCTCAGCTCAGCCTGGGACCTCTGGTGCCTGCCTGAGCCATGTTGTAGGTGTGTGTGCCTGTCTCTGCCCCATCTCCTGGACGGGCCTGGGCCCTGCCCTGCAGAGAACGGCTCTCCTGGATGGAGTCCTCAGGCCTGGGCCAGAGCTCATCGTGCTCCAGGCACAGCTACTGAGCACAACCATGCTGTGCTGTGCTGTGCTGCTCTATTCTGTACGCTCACAAGGAGTCCAATAAAGATGTGACTGTTCGACTGAAATGCCAGACAGGTTTTAGATCCAAAAACAGTTTCAGGGACACATACATAAAGGATACATCTGGAAACAGAATTATTTTTTTTTAATATTTATATTTATTTTATTAAAATTACAAATGTTAATAGAAGAAGGAGAAGAAGGAGAGCTGGCTCCTGCTGCAAACTTGCCCTGGGAGAAAGAACCCGAGAAAGCCAGGGCACGAGTGGTGCCTTGGAGGGCAAGAGCAGTGGGCATGAACCGAGCCAAAAGGGCCCAGAGGAGCTCTGACAGGTGGTCATGCTCAATGCTGCAGAGGAAGGCAAAAAAACCCCGGGGACCAGGGCCAGTCTGCCCCGGGGGAAAATTCCTTCCTGACCCCAACACTGGCGATCGGCTGTTCCCTGAGCATTTGAGCGAGACCTGGCTCCTCGGCCCACAGGCTGGTCATGCCTCCCAGAAGACCACAGAATAATAGAAGGATAGAATGATAGGACGATGATGTCTTCTCTTCTCTCTTCTCTTCTTTCCCTTCTCTTCTCTTCTCTTCTCTTCTCTTCTCTTCTCTTCTCTTCTCTTCTCTTCTCTTCTCTTCTCTTCTCTTCTCTTCTCTTCTCTTCTCTTCTCTTCTCTTCTCTTCTCTTCTCTTCTCTTCTCTTCTCTTCTCTTCTCTTCTCTTCTCTTCTCTTCTCTTCTCTTCTCTTCCTCATCCTCTTCCTCCTCCTCCTCCTCCTCCTCTTCCTTCTCCTCCTCTTCCTCCTTCTCTTCCTGTTCCTCCTCTTCCTCTCTTCTCTCTTCTTTCTTCTCTCTCTTCTCCTCTTGCTTCACCTCTTCCCTCTCTCTCTCTCCCTCTCCCTCTTCTTCTTCTCTCTCCCTCTTTTCCTTCCCCCTCCTTTCACTACCAGTGCATGCTGGGGAAATCCCTGACAAACACTTGGAACCTTGACCAGCTTACCAATTCGCTCCATCACCTTGTGCCAACGACGCATCTACCTTCTGGTGGCCGGGAGAGCACCGGGCCCCCTTCAAACCACTCTGCATTCCACTTCCTACAGCTGCTGACCCTAGCTCCCCACTCCATCAGGACGGTGAGCTCTGCAGTGCTCCTCAAGAAGGCATTCCCTTCATTTTGCTACTGCTATCCAGCTGAAAAGGATGATCATCCATCAGATGGACCTGGAAGGTTGCCCTGCTGGGAGATGGCCTTGCAGCAGAGAAACTCCAGCTGCCTCGTCCAGGTCTTCCTCCTTCAGCCCCTGTCAAGAGATTCCACCGGCTCCTCAAGGACTTCCTCTCCGATGTCTTCAGGCTGCCTCCAGGCCAGCTCTGGCAGCAGACACGGGACGCTGCTCCCTTTTATACTGCCCCGGGGCATTGTGACCTCAGCATTGCCCCGTGGTCGCATTGTGACATGGAGGTGACATGGGCCCCCAGTGTCCCACCCCACCCACTGCCCATGCACCCAGCACTCTGTGGAGGAAGGACTTCGGGGTGCTGCTGGCCCCGAGGCTGTCCTTGTGCCCAGGAGGCCCAGGGCGCTGTCCCTGCTCTTGGTGGTCACACACTGGGCATGGCTGAAACCACCTGGGAATGGCGGTGGCATGAAATTACTGAGGAGGTTATTCAGATACAAAGGAACTTCTTCTCTTTGCCTTTAAAGTTACTAAAAGAAACTATGAAAAACAATCCTCTAGTACATGATGGTAATGAATTGCTCTGCGAAAGTGCTGCCATGGGTGCAGGAACCTGCCAGCCTACGTCTATTCCATTAAAGAATCTCAACATTTTGGTGCCGGCTCCATGTGTTTGGCATGTGGCCTCTCTCACCTCCTAGATGTCCAGGTAGGAAAACAGGTGGGGGAGCAGGTCTCAGCTAAACCCCAGGGCACCTGCTATGGAAAGCGTAGGTGTGAAAGCATAGGCATAGCCTCTGGGCTCAGGCACCAGGTTCTGTGGGCTGGCAGATGGCTGCCTGGCAGCTCAGACATGGTAATTATCCCTAATTAAAGCACTTGGGGTAATGCAAGGTGGTGCCGTGTTGGAAGCGCTTCATTAACTGCAGAAGAGTAAAGACATGCCCATGGGCAGATCCTCTGCTGCAAAGGGGCATTGTTCCTGTTGTAGCAAAAACAAGCCCAGCGATAATCTTAAGCCCATATTGGCATCAGTAGCCGGTTGTAAGAAGCGGCTAAGAAGAGTAATCGGGCTGCAGATGATAGCGAGGGGCCGCATTCATCCCCAGGGGCATCATCAGGGGAGGAAGTGACCGTTACCCGGTCTTTTTCTCCAAGTGAGCTGAGAGAGTTGCGAAAAGACTATACTCGTAAAGATGGTGAGAATGTGTTAACCTGGATGCTCTGATGCTGGGATAACGGGTCTGACACAAGAGAACTGGAGGGCGGAGAAGCCAAGCAGTTGGGATCTCTGTCAAGGGATTCCACCCTTGATGGAGCAATTGCCAGTGAGCCCAACCCCACGGCCCTCTGGACCCGACTCTTGACAGCCATCAAAACAAGATTTCGTAACAAGGATGACTGTCAATGCACATCAAGGAAATGGAATGCTATGGAGCGAGGTATCCAGTTCCTGAGAGAGTTAGCTGTGCGAGAGATTATCTGTTTTGGGCCAGATAGCCAGGAGGGGGTGAATCCAGATAGAGTTGAGTGTACACGGTCTGTGTGGCGCAGATTCTCACAGAGTGCACCAGCTCCATATGCTAAGATATTGGCAGGAACGTTCGTGTCAACTGGCGGTAGACAAAGTGTTAATGACATGACTGAGTGGCTCCGGGAATTTGAGGAAAACCTTTCTGATCCCCTAGGGGCTTATGTCTCTAGGGTGGAGAAACTGAGTGAAACGACTGTTGACTGTTTTGAAAAGCTGTTGAGAGGAATGAAAGCACTCAGGGAACACACACATGGCTCTCAATTTGTACGAACCAATGCTTCAGCTATTAGTAGAAAGCATTTCCAATATCCAGAGAGAGAGAGAGAAAGCGTTTCCAGTCCCCAGAGAGAGAGAGAAGGCGTTCCCAATCTCCAGAGAGAGAACACAGGCAGGCCACCAGCAGAGGTTTGCTGTGGTCCTTCCTACGTGAGCAGGGAGAAGATATGAGTAAGTGGCACAGTAAACCTACTGGGGAACTTCAAGAACGAGTGCATGAGTTAACAGGGCAGGCTTCTAGGAACAGGGCTGCCCCGGTTTACAAAAGAGATTCTGGTGCTCGTGAAGGAACCTCTAATTCACAGCGAGTGACCGTGGAAGACCGAGATTAGAGGTGCCCTGCCTCCAGCCAGGCGGAGGAAAGGGATAACAGAGTTTACTGGACGGTACAGATAGGATGGCCTGGTACAACACACCCCCAGGAGTACAAGGCTTTGGTGGACACTGCTGCTCAGTGCACAATAATTCCTTCAGGCTGTAAGGGGACACAACTCAACAGTATTTTTGGAGTGACTGGGGGATCACAAGAGCTGACTGTTGTAGAGGCTGAAATGAGCTTAACTGGAAAAAAATTGGCAAAAGCATCCCATTGTGACTGGTCCAGATGCTCCGTGCATCCTTGGCATAGACTACCTCAGGAGAGGGTATTTTAAGGACCCAAAAGGGTATAGGTGGGCATTTGGTACAGCATCTGTGGACACTGAGAGAATTGAACAGCTGTCTGATTTTCCTGGTCTTTCAGATGACCCTTCTGTTGTAGGACTGCTGATGGTTGATGATCAGCAGGTGCCAATTGCTACCACAACGGTGCGTTGTCGACAGTATCGCACCAACCGGGACCCTTGGATTCCTATTCAGAAATTGATTCGTCAACTGGAAAGCCAGGGTGTGATCAGTAAGACTCGCTCACCTTTCAATAGCCCAATTTGGCCAGTGCGTAAGTCTAGCGGAGTGGAGATTAACTGTTGACTACTGTGGCCTGAAGGGGGAAGGGGGGAAAAGGGTGAAGGGAAACCTTCTCCCACGGTTTTGATTGTCTCCCCATGATCAAACCACGACAAAAACAAAGAATCAGCGTGGTGAGGCTGTCGAGTGGCCCTTGGTTTGTCCTGCAAACAACCTCTGAATGCGGATTCTTGCAGGTGTAGCGGAGCAGGCAGCAGCATCTGAGTAAAGCTCTGGGGGACGGGGTCCTGTGTGCTGGGGACAGCTTCCCTCGCCATTCTCTGCTCCCTCCTCCTTCAAGCAGGGGCTGCCCCACGCCGCGCACAGCCAGTCCCAGCCAGGCCCGGAGGTGGGTGTCTCCATGACAACCGCCCGGGCTCTGTGACGTCATAACCAGAGGCCATTGTGACACGGGGTCGACATCACCAGAGGCCATTGTGACACGGGGGTCCCCGCCCTGACCGTGGGGGTATTTAAGGAGCGAGAGCCCTGGGGTGCTCACTCCCAGGAGAGCAGCTTCTCAGGAGCAACAGCTTCTCAGGAGGCAGCAGCTTCTCACGAGGCAGCATCTCCCCTGGGTGCCCGTTGCGGCTCTTTGATAGAGGAGACCCAAGATGCCAACTGACAAGGAGGTGTCCTGCTCCTCCTCCTGCCCGCAGATCGGCCACAGCCTGGGCCAGAACACCCTCCAGAGCACCTGGGTCACCCCCTCGGTCCAGGAGCGCTTGCAGGACCACCATAAAGGTCCCCAGGAGGGGTCTGGCTGGCCTCGCAGCACCAACAGCGAGGCAGCAGCAGAGGCAGAGTGCCCGGCACCTGCCCCACAGGGCGCCACAGCCGACGACGCGGCTCTGTGGGACACAGCCCAGCGCATCGTCAGTGAGGCCGTGCGCAGGGCTGTGGCTCAGATCGTGGCAGCTGGCCAGGAACCAGAGGAACAGCAGGACCTGGCCCAGCACATGGACTTGCAAGACGAGAACAGCAAAGAGGGGTGCCAAGGCGGAGACAGCATCCACAGCACCTGGATCAACCCCTCGGTCCAGGAGCACCTGCAGGACGCCCCTGCAGGTCCCCAGGATGGGTCTGGCTTGACCAGCACAGACACGGAGGCGGCAGCAGAGGCAGAGCGCCCGGCACCTGCCCAGCACAGCCCCACAGAGGACGATGTGGACCTGTCAGACATTGTGGAGTACATCGTCAGTGAGGCGGTGCGCAGGGCTGAGGCTGAGATCCAGGGACCTGGCCAGCAACCGGTAGAACAGCAGGACCTGGCCCAATGCACGGATGTTCCAATGGCAGCACCAGCACCTGCAGGACTTGAAGCCATTGAGGCTCATTTGGCAGGAGAGGATGAGAGACAGGCCAGCACAGCCCCTCTCGTCCCAGCTGCAAAGGAGGAAGAAGAGAACACGGTTTCTCCAATGTCTGCAGAGCATGGGGGAGAGACCAGCGCAGACATCGCCTGCCCAGCGCAGGGCCCGGCTCCACGGCGACGGCCTTCCCGGTTCAGGAGGGCGCTCCGGGCTCTGCGCAGGGCTTTCCGCTGCAGCTGCACCGCGGGACAGCAAGAGGAGTAGAGCCGCGACCGCGGCGTTCACCTGCCCTGAGGACATGGTGCTGCCAGCCTCTGCTCGGCCTTGGATTGTTTTCAAAATCAATAAAGCCAAAAAAAAAAAAAAGACAAATTTTCCCCCTGTGCTCCTCTGTTCCTGCTCCACCTCGGGACAAAGAAGGCTGCAGGAAATCTCTGTCCTCGGGGTGTCCCGACCTTGGTTGCCGGAAGCCCTGGGCTGGTGCTGCCGCAAGCCGGCAGTCTGGCTGGATCCCCCTCAAGCTCCCTTCCCACCCGCCTGTCTCCAGTTCCAGTCCAGGACTTGGAACATTTGAGATCTATTGCCGACTTGGCCTGGTTGACCTGCACCGTACGGCATCCCCTTCGTCTCACAAGGAACCTGCCCATTGCGGGGGTGTTTCGGAGCACCTGCATGAGCTGATACAGGCGAGACCCTCCAAACCCGCATGTGGTCCCTCTCCTCCACCGAGGGTCTTCCAAGTCAGGAAGAGCCGGCTGCTCGCTCCCTTGCTGGAAATCTGAGCCGTGACCCATCTCTGCACAAGGCTCTGATGCACAAGGCTGCCAGCGTCACGAGAGCACGTTCAGGCCTGAGACACTGGGGAGAAGCGCCGCAAACAGTGCTGGTCTTGACAAGAAATCCACCCGCTCAGAGCTTCGTCTCAGATGCGAGTTACTCTGCCCTGGGTTTCTGGGGCCCAGAAATGGAGGGAGGCTCAGGTATAAACCCAGTTAGCCAAGAGCCGCAGCAGCTGCTGATCCCTGTGTGGCGCATTGCAAACCAGCCATGGCTGTCTGTGGCTGCTGCATGGCCCGGGCTGCAGCCTTCGCAGCATCCTCCTCTTCCCCAGCACCCCCGTGCACTGCAGAGACCCAGAGCTGATTGCAATGGCTGGGGCAGCACCGGGCAGCAGCAGCATCTCTCTCCCCAGCCTCCAGCTGCCCAGTTGCCCTGCAGGGAATTTCTGCCGGGGAAGGGCAGAGTTGTATTGCGATCGGCCGGGGGCTCAGGACAAAGCACAGCACCGCCACGTCCCCGGAGCAGAGCCCTTCTTTTCCTGGCTTGGACTGGTGTATTCCTCCTGCTCACAGCGCGGTCCTTCTCTGGGAGAAGGTGACGCCAGCACTTTCAGGGAAATTGGAACGTCATGATGGAGTGGACGTGAAACAGCCTCACTTCCCGAAAAGCCAAAGGAGTAAAACTGACATGGAACAAAGCAAGTAACTTGCCACAGCTGTCCAACCTGCGCTTCTCAGGCGGGAGGTGACCGGCGACATGTTCTGGTGCTGCGGTGCTGTGCCGCAACAGTTCAGTTGGGGCCGTGGCCAGAAAGGTAGTGATGCACATCTAGAGATACCCACATCGTTCTGTGGGAAGCATCTGTTTCCTCGGCACGATTTGGAACACTTTTGACACACGGGACTTGCTGGGCCCTAAATCACAGTTGCGTTGACTCCTCTAAGGCTCCCAGTTCCAATTCAGCAGGTGCCCAGTTCAAGGTGTTGACTCAGCAATGTGTACTTCACTTTAATCTGTATTATGTATTATGTATTATGTATTATGTATTATGTATTATGTATTATGTATTATGTATTATGTATTATGTATTATGTATTATGTATTACCAACAGTAATTTGCCAACAGGAGGAGTTCTTGCTAAATGAACAGCAAAAGCCATGCTGAAAAATGCAAGGGAGCAATGAGGGAGGGCTGGAGTCGTGCTCGGGAGCTGTGTCCGTGCGGGAAGGTTTATGTGTCTCGCTGGGTAGTGCCCAGAGAGTTGGTCTGATCGCACCGCAGAGCTCCCGGAGACATCAATCTGTTTGCTTCTTTCCTACACCAAGCTTTAAAGGCTGGTTTGGATAGTCAAATGGGATTCAAACGTAACGTTCCTCCAAGAAGGCCTTGGGTAAGTCATTTCCCAAAATTCCAACTTCTTTTCCCAGGGAGGCTGAATTTCCTCCATAGCAATCAAATGATCAGGTTTTGCACAGAAGAGTTGCTGTGGTTCTAAGCGTCTTTATTTTGTCTATGCTGCCTTAAAGAAGCAGCTGATCTGCCTTTTGCTTTTGGTGATGGAAGTCGGGAATGGCCAGCGCTGTGCTTCGTGTCAGGATGGTTTCATTCTCGAATTATTGAATCGTTTGCCGGATGCAACTAAAAGAAGAACACCTCCATCTCTTCCAGGGCCCTGCTCTTTAGTCTGCTCTCAACATCACCAGCAAAGAGCTGCTGCTTCTCTTCTGCACGGGATGTTTGGACATCTCTTTGCTAGAGGGACAAGGTCCCTTCGATCAAGAGACTGAAGCAGAAGCATCAGAAATTGACATTCCTCCAAGTTTTCCCCCAGTGCCTCAAGTTCCAAAGCAAAGAGAAGGGCATGGCGGTGGTGCCATTTTCTACCCCAGGGATAAAATTGTGGCAGGAATCATAGTATGGAAGATCTTCTACAGGATGCCTATTGCCGGCAAGGTCAGTGCAGGACTGGTGTGCTGAACAGTGAGTCTTGCTTAGATTGGGGATTTTCTTGTGGAAAAATCCATTTGCCCATTTAAAATGATGAAAAAGAAATGGAGATGCTCTGTTTGGTAGGATACTTCCAAGAAACTTGTAGGTTGGTTGTGCTTTAGTTGTCAGCAGTGCAGGTCAGAGCGGCTTCACAGTATCACAGTATCACAGTATGTTTGGGATTGGAAGCGACCTCAAAAGATCATCCAGTCCAATCCCCCTGCTGGAGCAGGAACGCCCAGGTGAGGTCGCACAGGAACATGTCCAGGCGGGTTTTGAAAGTCTGCAGAGAAGGAGACTCCACAACCTCCCTGGGCAGCCTGTTCAGTGCTCTGTCACCCTTACTGAGAGAAGGTTTTTCTCAAATTTAAGTGGAACCTCTTGTGTTCCAGCTTGATCCCATTGCCCCTTGTCCTATCATTGTTTGCCACCGAGAAGAGCCTGGCTCTGTCCTCGTGGCACCCTCCCTTTATATATTTATCAGCGTTAATAAGTTGACCCCTCAGTCTCCTTCAAACTAAATAGACCCAGCTCCCTCGACCTTTTTTCATAAGGGAGATGCTACACTCCCTTAATCTTCTTTGTTGCCCTACGCTGGACCCTCTGCAGCAGTTCCCTGTCCTTCTTTAACTGAGGGGCCCAGAACTGGACTCAGTATTCCAGATGGGGTCTCACCAGGGCGGAGTAGAGGGGAAGGAGGACCTCTCTCCATCTACTAACCACCCCCCTTCTAATACACCCCAGGATGCCATTGGCCTTCCTGGCCACAAGGGCACAGTGCTGGCTCATGGTCATCCTGTTGTCCACCAGGACCCCCAGGTCCCTTTCCCCTACACTGCTCTCTAACATGTAATTTCCCAACCTATACTGGAACCTGGGGTTGTCCCTGCCCAGATGCAGGACTCTACACTTGTCCTTGTTAAATTTCATCAGGTTATTCCCCGCCTAACTCTCCAGCCTGTCCAGGTCCCGCTGGATGGCAGCACAGCCTTCTGGCGTGTCAGCCACCCCTCCCAGCTTGGTGTCATCAGCAAACTTGCTGGCAGTCACTCAATTCCCTCGTCCAAATCGTTAATGAATATATTGAATAATATTGGCCCCAGTGCTGACCCCTGAGGCACTGCACTAGATACTGGCCTCCAACTAGACTCCGCACCATTGACTACCACTCTCTGGCTTCTCTCCTTAAGCCAGTTTGCAACCCACCTCACTACTCTATTGTCCAGACCACACCTCCTCAACTTAGCTGTGAGGATGCTGTGGGAGACTGTCAAAGGCTTTACTGAAGTCAAGGTAGACCACATCCACAGCAAACTGCCTCAAATCCCGTGCAAACTGCCTAAAATCAGCACTGGGTTGTGGTTCCTTTAACCAATGTTGCCATGTCCATTCCTCATGGCGTGGGACATCTCAGAGGAGTGCAGAGCAGGGTGACACACCACAGGGCTGACGTGCCTCCCATCCCTTGGCAGTGGCAACAGAAGGCCAGACAGACACTGTGACTCCTGCCTCTGTGTGTAAAAGGGACAGACTCTGTCTCTGAACATCCCTGGGTGCAGAAGGAGTCCAGGATGCCAGCTCAGATGTAGATGCCTGACAGACACTGACATTTCTGTGTGTGACTCCAGGAACAAACCCCACTGACCCAGTGAGATTCATCTCAGCTGCCCTGGACAACCTCATTGCAAGTGCTCCTGTCTGCTACGTCACCCTTGCCCATGATGCCGGGCTGTGCTCTCAAAAGTGCCACAGCAATCAGAGAGGTTCTGGGGTCCTTGGAAAAGCCAGACATCCAACCCAACTTCAGGAAGGGCTCTTTATTAAAATCCAGCCATTTTTCCGCAAGCAGAGCTGCTCCTCCACCTGGGTCAGCGACGCCAGCAGCACAGGGCTTGCAGGGCCCATCGTGATCGTGGCTGCTCCCTTGGACTGCTCAGGATGGCAATGGTCTGAGCAGCGAGGGAGCGGACGAAGGATTTACTGTCCGTCTCCAAGGGCCGAAGGGCTGCAACAGAAAGAAGCAGAGCCCAGATGATCTCCCACATCTGCAGAGACACCCAGGCATCCCCTCCTGACCAGGCTCCCTACTCACCGCTGCAGATCTCAGCCAGCTTCTCCTCCTCCCTTCGGTCCCTCAGGGGCCGCGCAGCCAGCCCTGGGCACAGAGTTCCATCAGACCCCTGTTCCCTCCCCCTCATCAGAGCTGGCCCCAGGGGATACCCCAGCGCTGACATAGCGGGACTGAGCAAGGCAGCCACCGAGCCCACCTGTGTGGGCAGGGCTGGGAGGGGAGGCCAAGGCCCTGCACGGGGCAGCTGGGGCTCTGAAGCCACAGGGCTGCTCCTTGTGCCAGGGCAGCAGTGGGGACTGGTGCCAGGCTGCCAAGAGAGGGACCCGGGGGCTGTGACTCACCGATGAACCTCACGGCCGCCTCTCGCAAGCTGGCCTGAGCATCCCTCAGGTACGGCAGGCTCTGACTCAAGAACTCAAGAGCCCTGCTCCTGTCCTGCTCCAGCTGGAGAGAGCACAAGGGTGCGAGCATGTCACTGTCTGCAGCCCACCCCGAGCTGGCTGGACCAGTCCCTCCTCCCAGTAACCCAGGTTTCCCTTTCCCCACAGGCCACTCCTGCCCCCCAGCCAGTAGCCCTGTTGGGCTGAGGCTGAGAGACAGACACAAGCAGAGTGGTCCCAGGGGTGCTGAGAGTCCTCCTTCCCGCCAGGCCTGGGGCAGAGGGAAGAGCCCTTGGGGGTTCTGTTCTTGAGGACAGGGAACAAGGGTGCAGCTCGGGGCTGCAGCAGGGCGGGCGAGGCACATCTGCAGAGCCCACAGCACAGACATGTGGGGCAGCCCTCAGTCAGCCTGGGCCTTCGCTGTTCTCACCAAGCTCTCTCCAATCCTCCATGTCTGCTGAGTCCGCACTAGGTGTCTGAGCTGCTTCCATTTCAGGAGCTCTGCTGCACCAAGGAGGGCTTCCCTGGCGGCCTGCGGAACAGCAGAAGCTGGGACATGGCACCCACAGTCTGCATAAGGAGACCTTGCGTCCCCCCATTCTTGGCCTTGTTTCTGGAACACCTGCCCTTTGGGGGCAGCGACATGCCCTGGCCCAAACATCTGGGGCTCTCTTGGGCACAGCCCTGGGGGACAGAGACTGAGGCTCAAAGCTCGAGACCCAGCACCTGCAGGGACAGCTGAGGAGCCCGTAGGGATGCGCCGGTTCAGGCCTCGGTGGCCACAGGCTGCTGCTGAGCCCTGTGACACCAGCTATGGCAGGTGGTGGAAATGGCCATGGCAGCTTCTCTACCGCTACTCGTGCTGGGTCTGTAAGGACCCTTCCTATGGGCTGGAGGAGGCTGCCAGTTGCCAGCAGCCCTGTCCCCTGGTGCCCAGGCCACCTGTCTGCTGTCAGCACACCCCTCTCTGCCTCAGTGCTCAGCGTGGAAATCTGTACCTTGGCCACGTTGTTGTTCTGATCGCTCAAACGAAAGAAGAGGGGGAGCAGTGCACGGTGCACGTAGCTCTTAATCCTCTTCTTGTCGTGCGCCATCACTGACTGCACCCGCTCTCTGAACAGGCAAATGGAGAGCTCTCGCAGCTGGCTGGACTCCTGGGAGGAAGGAGGAAAGCCGGACTTCAATCCCAGCAGCTCTCTGCCCGTGGTGAGCAGGGGCAGTATCGGGGCTGACGTGAGGGGAGATGCTCCAGGGTCAGGTTGTGCAGAAGCCCAGAAGCCATCCCACGAGAGCCCAGGGGAGCAGAGCCTGTCTCAGTGCTGTTCACGGGGCTGGGCTGAAGGGCAGCTGTCACTGCAGGCTGCCCACCCCCAGGGCTCAGTCTCCGTCATCAGCCTTACATCATCAAAGAGGGGCAGGAGCTTATCCTCCAGCTGCTCGACAGTGGGCCTGGCCTCTTCGCTCTTCAGGTGTCCCATCACGCTGCAGAAGAATGTCAGCACTCTCCTTTTCACTTCTGTGTTGCTGTGGTCGAGCAACCCCACAACTTGTGGCAGGAGGGACTGTATTTTTCTTGCCTGTGTGAAAAACAGTTTCATTTTTGTGAAAGGATCAAAGACCACCCTGGCAAAAAAGCCAGTCACTGAGTACCAGCCTCCTGTCCAGCTTCATGGCAGGTGGTGGCACAGGAATCTCTGTGGCAGCCTCCTGGCAGGTGGTGGCCATGGGCACAGCCACGGAGATACAGGAGAGCAGGGCCAGGGCAGGGAGGGTTGAAAAGCAATGACTCCCTGTGTCCTGCTCAGCCGTCCCCTTTTCCCACAGGCCCCCATGGGCAGATGTCTTGGAGAGACTCCGTGCCTGGAAAGCTCCCCAGGCAGCCATCAGGCCCCAGCACGGCAGGGAGGGCGTGTGGAGCTCTCACCCACTGCCTGACCCCCAGCCAAGGCCAAGCCAGCACCTCACCCAATGCCCCAGCCCCACCTGCCAACATGGCTTGCTTGACACCGCCCCACTCACCATGTCAGGTCTTTCTGACCCATTGATGATGCCTTTGGGAAACATGGAGTCTATGACCAGGAGTCTTTTGCGCAAGTTTTTTAAGATCTTCTTCAGAGGCCGGGGTGTGGAGATCACCATGTCCCACATGTCCAGGGCAGTCCTGCGAGAGAGCGCTCTGTCAGCAGGGCAGCCTGGGCCACAGCAGCGTGTCCGGCTCCGCGCTGCAGGACGCTTGGGATGCCCTGGGCAGCAGCAGAGGCTGAGCTGCTGCTCCCGTGGGGCTGGCAGGAGCGCAGTGGGGGGCTCTGGGCTGGCTTGCTCAGCTGTGGCTGCTGCGGGCCTGGCTGACCCCCAGCGCTGGAAAGCATGGTGGGATGGAGGGTCCTGCTCCTCGGGGGTGTCCTGCAGGATTCCTTGGCTCTGTGCCCCTCTCCCCACAGGGAACAAGCCCTCGTGGCTTTTGGGGCCAGTACCTGTCTCCTGGTGGAGCGATCCTCAGCAGCGTTGTGAGCACCTTCCCAGGTCTCCTGTCAGCCATGAGCAGAAGCAGGGACGCCACGCTCTGCCGAGCTGGTGCTGTGTTGATGCCGTCCAGGTTTTTGTGGATGCATCTCATGATCTTTGGCAGCTGGAGGAGATAAGGTGAGGATGGCGCTGTCACTGGAGTGCAGCCACTTCCTCAGCTGTCCTTCCCATTCCTCTCTGCCACCTTCATGTGGCTTCAGATTCCTGAGACACCAGGGGTTGGGGGTAGGGATGGAGGAAGGAACAAGGCCTGACAGGGCTGAAGCCTGGCAGGGCAATCCAGCCACTGGCCACTTACATCCGCCAGCCAGAAGTCAGGGAATTCCATGACCATGTCCAGCAAGTCTGTTGCCCGCTTCTTGTCAAAGATGCTGGAGTCTCTCATCGCCTCGATGAACACAAGGACGATGTCTGTCCTTTCAGAAGTTCTGAGGTATCTCGCACAGGACTATGGGAGGAAGGAAAGAAAAGAAGGAAGTAAAGCCAAATCACACCGAGCGCCCTGATGCTGCTGCTTAGCCAGGCAGTGCCAGCAGCCCTGCAGAGACACCCGACAGTGCTGGTGGCAGAGCCCGCAGCAAAGCTGGCAGCAGGGGCGGCAGTGACTGCACGGGGAGGATGAGAACAGAGGCCCTGGAGTGAGGGAGGAGGGTCGGACTCATGGGCACAGGGTGCTGGCCCTGCCGTGAACCAGGGCTTGCTGGTGGCCAGGAGGACTGGGGCTGCTGCTGGGACACTGGTGCCAAAGCCCGGAACCCACGCGTGTGTCCAGGGCTGGCTCTGTGGGTAGTCAGGGCTTTGCAGGCCCGTGCCGGCCACAGCTCCCAAAGCAGCTGCCTGGGCAGCAGCCCCGCATGGGGCAGCTGCAGGCTGCTCTGGGGTGCAGGGATGGGGAGGCGGCCTGGCTGGAGGGTGCCTGGCTCCTTACCGCCAGTGTGGGATGTCTGAATAGCGCAGAGCTCATCTTCTCAATCCTCCCCACAGCCCTCTCCTGCACACATTCTCTCTCAGAGGTGGTGAAGGTCAAGAGCATCTGGGAAGAGAGGAGCTGCTGGTGAGCCCTGGGAGCAGCCACCGCTCCAGCAGAAGTAGCACCGCTCCACTCCTGGGCTGGACTCTGTTCTCAAGCAAAGCCTGTAGTGGGGTTCTGGCCCTCAGGCCCCTGGGAGGCTTGGAACAAACGCCCCGGGGCAGCCCTGTGGCCAGGCAGGGAGGCAGATGTCACCCTCTGCGGCCACTGTGCTGCAGAAGAGCCTGGCGGGCAGCCCCTGGTTCCCCGGGGAGGTGGGCACCCTCCCGGCAGCGCTCTCTGCACGGCACCGGGTGGGACTGTCCACTCCAGAGTGGACACCCTGTCCCCAGGGTGAAGAACAGCCCTTGTGAAGCCCACTCTTTGCACACGCCAGACCTGGAAGATATTCTGGAGCAGCTCGCTGACTCTGGAGGCTGAAGAGCCGAGCACCAATGCCTGCAGCATGTTGTCCATGGCTTCCATGGTCTGCAAGGAGACAACGAGTTTGGGCCGTGTTTCCTGCCATCTGTTTCACACACGGGGGACTGATATGAACTCTCAGTGCCAAGAGGCAACTCCTGTGCTGATTTTCTGTGTCTGGGAGAGACTCAGGGGCAAATAATCTGCTACGGGCAGAGCAGCAATTGGCACTGGATGTGGCCAGGCCAACTGTCAGCAGATGAAGGCATGAGGGTGTGAAAGCAGAGCTGAGACCAACCCTGCCTTGTCTTTCTGGTTATATATCAGCATGGGGTGAACAGGGAGCAGCCAGAGGGACTGTTGGGTCCTGCAGTTCACAAAGCACTTACTTTTAAGAAGAGATAACGGCCCATGTCCTGCATTTTCTCTTCTGGAGGAAGCAAGAAGACACTAGAGAAGCAGGCTTGGAGGAGGCTTGCCTCCTTGCCCTCCAGCGCCCTCTCCACTGCACTGCAAAGAGAGAGGAGCCAGTCACACTTTGGTATTTGGAGCAGTGCCTCGAGATCTCGTGCAGGGTCCCCGGGAGGGATGGGCAGGTACCTCAGTTTGGCAATGGCAAGCATGGCGTTCCACCGCACCGCCGTGCGCAGTTTGTTTCTGGGCTCCTCTTCCAGCAGCACCTGCAGAGCACAGCCGGGATGGGACCTGCAGCTGCCAGCACCCAGCGCCACCAGCCCCTGGCCCTGCCCAGTGCTGTCCTCACAGGGTGCCGGGGGCATCGCCCCCTTCCCCAGAGACGCCACGTATCCCCTCACCTTGATATTCTCTGCCAGACCATATCTCTGGCAGAAGAGATCTAGGCCCTGTGGAGGGCCGTGGCGCTTGCTGTTGTAGCACAGGTCACAAATGTTCTGAAGAAAGGGAATCTTGTGGCTCTCCTCCTGGCAGCCAGGGGACAGAGAGACAAACAGGGAGTGTGAGATGGGGACACACAGCCAGCGGCACCACAGTATGGGGGTGCAGTGCCAATTAGCGCCCTGGGAGAGGCAGCTCTGCCCAGCCAGCACCCTCCAACACCCGCAGCAGAGCCCCTGTCAGCAGACACCGGCTCAGCCGCCTTCCAAACGGCCATGGTTACCTTTTCTGGGCTGCTGACAAAGGACACGATGGAGTCCACGCGTCTCCTTTCAAATTGGTAGACAGGTAACCAGCCAGCATCTAATAAAGGAGGAGAGCAGGGAGGGCTGCAGAGAGGGTTTGCAGGCAGGACAGAGCAGAAGGAGCTCTGCCCCATGTCCATCCCAGTGCCTGCTGCCCCAGCACAGTCTCCCCGTGCGTGTCAGGGCTGCAGGGTGCCCAGCAGACGGGCTGCGATGCTGGAGCCAGGCAGGACGGGGAAAGCCCCCAGTGCAGCGGGTGAGGAACTCGCTTCAGACGGGCAGGAAAGGTCCCCGTCCCACAGCACGGCTGCCTCTTGCCCGCCCAGCTGCCTCTCGCTGCCCGTGCCCTGCAGCAGGAGCTGGGTCCCCTCTGCCCGCAGAGGCTGTGCTGGGGCCGGCTCCCAGCTCCGAGCAGCCCTGGGCTTCAGGCAGCATAATCCCCACCCATGGAACCCCCTGCCAGCGTGTGGGGAACCGTGACCCTGGTGTCGAGCGGGGAGCGATCGCTGGGCCCCACCCTGCCCAACAACCAGGGCCCCTCACTCACCGATCTGCGGTGGCTGTGCCACATCCACCTGGTTGGGCTGCGGTGGAGATGTGACCTCCTGGGGAGCCCCAACCTCCTCCTGCCAGGCCACCCGGGGGCGGCTGGGGGGTCTCTCCTGCCAGGCCAGCCTAGGGCGGGTGGGGGGTCTTCCTGCCATTTTTCAGACAAAGGGAAGGACGAAAAATGGGGAAGGCGGACGCTTTGTCAAAATGCCTCGGTGTTGCAGCTCTGCCAGAGGCAGCGGTGAAGGGTGTGCGATGCGCCCGTGTGCTCCTCGTCGGGGAAAGACGTGAGCTCAGGAGCTCCTTGCTCCCAGTCTGCCGGGGGCAGCTAGAGCTGGGCTGTGGTTGGACTCGATGATCTTAAGGGTCGCTTCCAACCAAGAAGATTCTCTGGTTCTCTGACAGACGTGGGCTACGCTCGGGGCTCTCGCCAGCTCCGTGCTCGCACCCTGTCCTGTCACCGTCCTGTCGGACAGTGTGGGCTGGGCCCGCAGCTGCACCGATCACATGCGGGGCAGTGGGTGTCACCAAGTGATGTCACAAAGGGCCCCACTGTGACCCTGTGCCTGGGTGGGGAGGGTCAGGAGGTCCCCTTGGGAGGCTCAGGCCAGCTCAGCCCTGGGCACATGGCTGCTAAATTTCCATCCCAGTTTCTAGAAGTTCACCACCCATTGCTCTGAGCACAGTCTTGAACAGTCTGCTGCACCGCTCCATTTCCCCAGCGGCTGGTGCATGGTGGGGATGTCACAGACCTACTCAATGCCATCTCCTTGCTCCAGGAGCATCCATCTATGGGGATGTTGCGGAAAGGAGTCCCGTTGTCTGGCTCAGTTCTCTCTGGGCTGCCAGGGGTGGCAGATGCACTCGATCCCCCAATCACCCCCAGCCAAACCCACAGCACTTGGGTCCAGGCTCCGGAGGAGGGAAGGGCCTGAGCCGTACCCAGGCCAGGAACTCCTGCCAGGAGACCCACAGCGAAGCAGAAGAGCAGATGAATGCCGGGAACTTGTGGGCGCACAAGTCTCAGACACTTTTCTTACCGTGTGCAATGTGACTACGAGTCTATCACTTCATTCCATAAATACGACAGCGTGGATGAGCCACTGTGAGCTCTCTCTGCTAAATAAGTGAGCTGTATGGCAATGGTTTTACTACTCACAGGTCAGTGGATGAGACCAATTTAAGTTTGATATTAATCATTTACCTTAAGTAGAGGCACACTAAATATAATCAATTCTTTATGGACATAAGGTTGTATGATTTTTAATATACTCTTTGCTTCATGTTACTTGGTAAACTGTATTTGCTAAAATTTTAAGCTGTAAAGTGCTGCTCATATCTACCAAAAGCAACTACAAACTACACTGATCACTTACAAGATAAGGCCGATATTGCACGTCGCTGAGAAGAAAGGAATTTGCGTCCAGGCAAAACAGCACCTGCAAGGTTATGGACAATAACCAATGTCTACAGCTGAACACAACAAAGCCCACGTGGAATCAGAGACGTTTGCACTGCAGCTTTAAACATGGACTCCAGAGCCAACGGTTATCAGGAAAGGAATGCCTGAAGGTTTGCTTTTGCAAATGGATACAGGGCTCCCCTGAAAGTTTGTCTTCAGAGCTTGAAAATACAGACTGGAGTGAAGAGTTATCAGGGAGAGAAGAATCCTGACAGTGTGAACTGTGACGGGTACGGCCTCACCTGAGAGTTTGTCCTCGGAGCTCCAGGACACAGAGTCCAGAGCGAACGGTTATCAGGGAGGCAAGAATCCCGACAGTTTGCTTCGTGAACGGGTACAGGCACCTGGAGAGAAGGCCAGCAGCATTCGGCTTGCCATATTACCCCATGCAGTAAATAACAGAGTGAACCTGCCGCTGAATTCTTGAAGTTGCACTTGTCTTGAAGAAATCTAAACGCTGTTCTGCAGTGAGCAGAACCCTAAATTACTCCCCATGGTGTCCCATGTCGCCACAGAACTTGCTTTTCAAGGCCCAGGACGGTGTTGCGGGCAGTGCCGTGGGGCACAGTGCATGTTTCCAGCCATCTGGTGGTGGTTTCCACCATCGTAAGCACAGAGCTCTTGCCGTGGTGAGATTGTGGCTCTGATATAGGCACTTCAGTCATCGCCCCCCATATCACACAGGCTTTAACCGCTTGACTTGCTTGATCGCAGCACATGTTTCACAATGGTGGATAACCTGTTAGGTCCATGGTCAAGTCCACCCCTCAGTCACGAGCCCATCCATATGTTGCGTCCCTTCCTCGATGACCTGGGGCATTGTGGGCCCAATGGGCCACCAATAATTCACCTTCATCTTTCCAGTGCAAATCTACCTCAGCCACTTTGACCTGGGCAGCTCGATCCCCCCCTGGTTGTTCGATCGGGTTCTCCAGCGGACCGGCTCTCGGGCACATGGCTTCTCCGTGGCAAACTCTCACAGGCAGGTTCTCCAGCCGGGCAGCAATGTCTCCACGATTCAGCAGCCCAGATGGGTTGGGCTCTGCGCGGCCAGCGGCTCCGCGTCCATTGCTGGGACCAGCGCCACGGGGCATTTCGCACCAGCCATGAGAGAGCAGAGATGGAGCTTCTTAGACACTGCGGCCTCTTCAGCCCCTGTCAGGATGGTGGTGCTGGGTCTGGGATTTCTCCCTGGCTACTCACATTGGTCAGACCTCTTGTCAATCATCCATGTGCTGCAGTCCCGCCAGGCGTGATTGGTGTAGCCAGCACAGCCCGCCCCTCAACGCTGACCCTCCAGGCCTCAAAGCTTGATTGGCTGGTTACCTATCAGTCACATGACTCACCCCGCCTCCTCAAATGTGATTGGCTGTCCTGGGTCCTCTGACTCCCCATAGATTTCTGGTTGGTTGTTGCCAGGCAACGAGCTCCACCTGAAAATGAAACTGTGGGCCCTGAACGAAGGCCTTGCGTGATAAAAGACACGTTGGGACTCTAATCGTGAGGATTTGGCCCCAAGAAGGAGGCTCTGGACACTCAAAGGGACGGGCAGATGCTACAGATGGCGCTTTGGGCCTAAACACGAGGGGACCCTCTTGGTTCCCACCCGAGCTGGGTTTGGTGCCCGTGACCCCACGGAACAGACACCCGTGCTGTCCGGAGTGGCCACGGAACAGACGGAGTCCAAAGCCACGGCCTCCAGGAGCTCAACAGGCTGTTGTGACATTTCATGGACGGTTCACAGGGGCGGCCCATGGACTGCGGGCAACTGCCTGTGTTTGGTATCAAAGGGCGGGAAGGGGAGCGGTGGTTGGTGAGGACGTGTTGGGTCGTGTGGGACCTGAGCCCGACATCCATGGGGTGGAACAAGGGGTGCAGAAAGGACCGTCGTGGTGGCGACACTGCTCCTGCGTGGAGCTCCAGAGGCTGCAGGGGGAGTTCTGCTCCACCGGGGACCAGCACAAGCCAGTGGCCCGTTCCTGTCTGTCACTGCTCGGGGGCTGTGACCCCAGCAGCACCTGCACAGCAGCAGTGTCCTCAGTGCCAGCACCGGCTCTGTGCTCTGTCTGCCCCTCTGTCCCCATCTCCCCGTGCTCTCCTCCCTCCCAGGCACCTTTTCCACCTCCTCAGGACCCACCGAGGCCTCTGTCTGTCTATAGAGACTAAAAGGAAAGAAAAACTCTCCACACTGATGCCATCAAATAACCGCATGAAATAAAAACATTTTTAACGGGAAGGGTCACCCTAACTTTTCCCTGTCTGAATGTTTATAATAAATGTACTGCACTTAAAAAAAAATAGTGTAGGAAGCAACTATTTTGCAAATATAATAGGCCCAGGCAGGATCTCTCAGCAAAGCACATTTTAATAATGATTTTGCAAGACCGGATGTTCTACCTAAAGGCAGGCACATCAAATAGGGCAAAAAGCCCCTGCTTATATCTCCCCAAAATCCCGGCCGCAATTTTCCTCCCTGTTCCCCACTGGTTGGTACTGCAGGGTTTACAGACTCCCTCAACGCATACAATAACCCTTCCCCTTATCGATATGGATTCCTGGTACTTTGGCTGCACTTCTCCTAAATTGACTTGTCAATACAAGTATCAGTATATATACAGGTATCAGTATATATTCCAGGAAAAGACTGTTTTACATAAAGGATTCATAGTCCGATGTCTCTTGGTCCGTCCCCCTAAATTAACTTGTAAATACAGGTATCAGTGTATATACAGGTGTCAGTATATATTCCAGGAAAAGACTGTTTTACATAAAGGATTCATAGTCCGATGTCTCTCGGTCCTTCCCCCTAAATTAACTTGTAAATACAGGTATCAGTATATATACAGGTGTCAGTATATATTCCAGGAAAAGACTGTTTTACATTAAGGATTCATAGTCCGATGTCTCTTGGTCCTTCCCCCCTGTTGGGCTCAGGTGCCAGGTCCTCAGTGATGTAAAAACAACAATTCTTCGTTAAATGTTCCTTAAAATAGTGCAGCTTTAGTTTCTATCAGGAGGGCGTGTTCTTTGTGCCGTTGACATTTCACGCATATTATACCAATTGATTTATTCTCCCTGTTCAGTTCTTTCTACGCATGTCTTGTTATGTCCATAGGGAACCATCCAGAATTTGTACTTAGTTTGATATTGTTAGGTCAGCTGCTGCTCCACATTATCTAATCTTTCATTTTCCAGTGCTCCCCTGTTGCATCCTTTGGCAGACGATGTTCTTGTCTCCAGGTAGATCATCCTTCCCACATGTAGTTTGGATGGTCCCTAGCTGATCCATGGTGCTTCATGTGTTCTAACTTCTGCCTTCTGCACCATGTGGTGACGTATGTGTTTGTGTGGCAGGTGTTACATCAGAAACATTGTCCCAGACAGGTCACTGCATCTCTTTCTGTTCTCCCTCTGCTGTCACCATGACTGTACCAGCTGTCTGATGTGCTTTCTGACCTCATGGACCCTCTGGTCCTGCCTCCTTCCTGCTGTTCAAACTTGTTCCTGCAAGAGAAGTGACAACCAGTCAGTGTCTCCTCTGTGGTACCTGGACCTTCCAGAGCGGGACGGCTGGTGGGAACTGTCACCATCAGCCAAGGCTCTGTGGGAAGTCTTCTCCTGGCACAGGAACAGCTGCCCCACGGAGAACAGCAGCACTGGCAGTGACTCCTGGGCCATGTCCAGCTGGGCAGAGATGATCTGAGGGCAGGTTGGCAGCAGACCCTGAGGCTGTGCCGGGGGTGGCCACATCTGGCTCCTCCCATCAGCATTTTGGAAAGTCCCTTCCAGCTGTGAGCGCCAGGCTATGGACACGTGGCAGAAAGAGCCCCCGCCCCCAAGGGTCCCAGCCCCCCACTGGCCTCTGTCCCCAAACTACTCAGACTTGTAAACAGACTCTGCCTCTACCTGAATTATCTTCAGTTTTAAGAAAGAAAACAGACTAAAGTGTACTTCTGGATGAGCATGGACCAGGTTCGGGATCAGGACCAGGGGTGCTGCAGGAGCAGGTGTCTCCCAGCACAGACAGGCCAGGGGGACCTGTCGACCCCAGCACCCCTGGGCCCCAGCATGGCCCAGTTCAGCAGCCCTGGGCCCGAGGCTCAGCCCAGGGACAGCCCCACAACCAGGGTCAGAGCGGTTCCTGCTGCTGCCCCGAGGGTCACCAGCTCCAGGCAGCCCTGAGCCAGAGTGCAGGTGTCTGAGCTGGGCTGAGCTGGAAGGGGCTGCAAAACAGCTCATCGGAGGAGGCGATGGAAGAAGGTGCCGTGTGTGTGGCACCGGGGGTGAACCGACACCCTCAGTTTGGTATCTGGACCCGTGCTGGGCTCACACATGGACTAAGCCCCAGCTCAGAGCACAAATTGCTGTTCCCAGCCCTGGGTGCCAAGCGCTGGTCCTGCTCTCTCCTCCCTGGTACAGCCCGAGCGCACGACTGCCCTGTGGCCTCTATGGGTCTCTATGGTCTCTATGGGTCTCTATGGTCTCTATAGGTCTCTATGGTCTCTAAGGTCTCTATGGTCTCTGAGGGTCTCTATGGTCTCTGTGGGTCTCTATGGGTCTCTATGGTCTCTATGGTCTCTATGGTCTCTAAGGTCTCTATGGGTCTCTATGGTCTCTATGGTCTCTATGGTCTCTATGGGTCTCTATGGTCTCTATAGGTCTCTATGGTCTCTAAGGTCTCTATGGTCTCTGAGGGTCTCTATGGTCTCTGTGGGTCTCTATGGGTCTCTATGGTCTCTATGGTCTCTATGGTCTCTATGGTCTCTATGGGTCTCTATGGTCCCTATGGGTCTCTATGGGTCTCTATGGTCTCCATGGTCACTATAGGTCTCTATGGTCTCCATGGGTCTCCATGGGTCTCTATGAGTCCCTATGGATCTCTATGGGTCTCTGTGGCCTTGGGCCTTGGGCAGCTCGGGTCAAAAGGAAGGACAGACTGGTGTGGGTATGGGATCTTTAAGTGTCCTGGGACTGCTTTGCTCATCACTCTGTAACAGTTCCTGGGCTATTCAGTCCATAGGTGCCCAGAGAGGCAAAACAGTTCATGAACCAACTTTCCAATTAAGGTTTCCTTCTTACAAAAACACACACTTCCATTTTCTCATCGGCAAAAGACTGAAAGTGGAAGCTGAAGCAGCATGTGCCTCTTGTGAAAACAGGTAACAACAGATGGTTCCACTCAGTCAATCCTTAGTTGCTTCTTCAATAGGAAAACTGTCCATTAATTTAATCTCTAGTGTCCAGGCAGGGCCTTGCTGATGTTCCTGTGTCGCAGCAAGTGTGTGCATGTCAGGCTTCCTGCAGGTTTGTGGCTGAGTTTTCCATTTTCCATAACAAGGACAATCTTGCTGTGTGCTCCTCAAGTCTCCCATAAGCTGGTGGTTGAGAGAAGGATGGGGAGCTCCAGTGAGCTCAGAGAGGACCAGGCAGCATCACAGGCAAAGCCGACGGGAACTCAACTGGGTGAACATTAATGGAATTTATTGGTAGAAGAAACAGGAACGTCTCCCCCATCTCTGGGCGGATCACCGTGCACCCCGAACCGATACAGGCAGGTGTAGTCCGGGTGGTCCCAGTTGCTCAGCACTTGCAGCCTGATGTAATTCACGACCCCAGGGAGCTCGTTCTGCAAGGACAAGAAGAAATGAGTCGCCTTTTCCTCTCTGGCCCGTCAGCACTGACAGAAGTGCTGCAGCGACGGCCTCGATCAGCAGCTTCATTCCCGCTGCCCTGCGGGGGCTTTGACCTGTCGTGGTGCAGACGTTCTTATCCTGGCCCAGGATGTTGCAAGTAGGATGTTGTATTTTGGATGCTATATCTAGGAGGGTATACCTGGGATGCTGTATCCGGGATGCTGTATCTAGGATGCTGTATCTAGGATGCTGTATCTGGGATGCTGTATTGGGGATCCTGTATCTGGGATCCTGTATCTAGGATGTTGTATCTGTGATGCTTTATCTAGGGTGCTGTGTCTAGGATGCTGTGTCTAGGATGCTGTATCTAGGATGCTGTATCTGGGATGCTGTATCTGGGATGCTGTATATAGGATGCTGTATCTGGGAGGCTGTGTCTGGGATGCTGTATCTAGGATGCTGTATCTGGGATGCTATATCTGGGATGCTGTATCTGGGATGCTGTATCTGGGATGCTGTATCTATGATGCTGTATCTAGGATGCTGTATATATGATGCTGTATCTGGGGTGCTATATCTGGGATGCTGTATCTAGGATGCTGTATCTGGGATGCTGTATCTGGGATGCTGTATCTAGGATTCTGTATCTAGGATGCAGTATTTAAGATGGTGTATATAGGATGCTGTATCCAGAACGCTCTATCCGGGATGCTGTATCTAGCATGCTGTATCTAGGATGTTGCATCTCTGATGCTGTATCTAGGATGCTGTATCTGGGATGCTGTGTCGGGGATGCCGTATCTGGGATGCTGTGTCGGGGATCCTGTATCTGGGATGCTGTATCTAGGATGCTGTATCTAGGATGCTGTGTCGGGGATCCTGTATCTGGGATGCTGTATCTAGGATGCTGTATCTGGGATGCTGTATCTGGGATGCTGTATCTGGGATGCTGTATCTAGTAAGCTGTATATAGAATGCTGCACCAGGGATGCTTTATCTGGGATTCTGTATCTGGGATTCTGTATCTAGAAGCTGTATATAGAATGCTGTATCTGGGATGCTGTATCTCAGAATATGTATGTGGGATGCTGTATCTAGTAAGCTGTATACGGGGTGCTGTATCTGGGATGCTGTATCTAAGATGCTTTATCTAGGTTATCTGTATAAATATGTGTACCCTGGAACAATAAAGTCAACTATGATCTGTCACTCACATTGAGTCGTCTCAGCTTTTTCCTCCACTGCTCGCAAGCTTTGGTTTGGAAGACATCAGACTTGGAACGTTAAGGCAGCTGTAACTCCCTTGGTGTTTCCTTCTCCCCGCAGTCGCATTTCTGGTTCTGTCTGTCGGGTTCTGCTCCTCTCCCGCACCAGGTGCTGATCGTGGGGCTCAGGGTGGGGGGGGCAGGAAGGACGGGGGGTTCGTGGGATTGAATAAGTTTTGTTTGGGTTTTTCAATCGCCTCTGTTGACACGTCGTATAAAAACTGATTGCTGCAGTGCTAATGAATGAACAGGATACAGCATCCCAGATACAGCATCCTAGATACAGAATCCTATATACAGCATCCCAGATACAGCATACTAGATACAGCATCCCAGATACAGCATCCTAGATACAGAATCAGAGATACAGCATCCCACATACGGCAGCCCAGATAAAGCATCCCAGATATAGATACAGCATCCCAGATACAGCATCCTAGATACATCATCCCAGATACAGCATCCCAGATAAAGCATCCCAGATACACCATCCTAGATACAGCATCCCAGATACAGCATCCTAGATACAGCATCCCAGATACAGCATCCTAGATACAGCATCCCAGACACAGCATCCCAGATAAAGCATCCTAGATACAGCATCCTAGATACAGCATCCCAGATACAGCATCCCAGATACAGCATCATAGATACAGCATCTTAGATACAGCATCCCAGATACAGCATCCCAGATACAGCATCATAGATACTGAATCAGAGATACAGCATCCCAGATACAGCGTCCCAGATACAGCATCCCACATACAGCATCCTAGATACAGCATCCCAGATACATCATCCCAGATACAGCATCCTAGATACATCATCCTAGATACAGCATCCCAGATACAGCATCCCCTATACAGAATCCCAGATACAGCATCCTAGATACAGCATCCCAGACACAGCATCCCAGATAAAGCATCCTAGATACAGCATCCTAGATACAGCATCCCAGATACAGCATCCTAGATACAGAATCCCAGATACAACATCCCAGATACAGCATCCAAGAGAGAGAATCCTAGATAAAGCATCCCAGATAGAGCATCCTAGATAAAGCGTCCTAGATACAGATTCCTAGATACAGCATCCCAGATACAGAATCCCAGATACAGCATCCCAAATACAGCATCCCAGATACAGCATCCTAGATAAAGCATCCTAGATACAGCATCCCAGATACAACATCCCAGAAACAGCATCCTAGATATAGCAACCTAGATACAGCATCCTAGATACAGCATCCTAGATACAGCATCCCATTTACTGCATCCTAGATACAGAATCCCAGATACAGCATCCCAGATACAGCATCCTAGATACAGCATCCTAGATACAACATCCCAGATACAGGATCCCCAATACAGAATCCCAGGTACAGCATCCCAGATACAGCATCCTAGACACGGGCATCCCAGATAGAGCATCCCAGATACAGCATCATAGATACATCATTCTAGATATAGCATCCCGGATAGAGCATCCCGGATATACCATCCTATATACAGCATCCTAGATACAGAATCCTAGAAACAGCATCCCAGATAAATCACCCCAGATACAACATCCTAAATACAGCATCCAAGATTCAGCATCCCAGATACAGCATCCTAGATACAGCATCCCAGATACAGCATCCCAGATACAGCGTCCCAGTTACAGCATCATAGATACAGCATCCCAGATATAGCATCCCAGATACAGCATCCCAGATACAGCATCCTAGATACAGCACACCAGATACAGCATCATAGATACAGCATCCCAGATACAGCATCCCAGATAAAGCATCCTATATACAGCATCTCAGATACAGCATCCCAGATACAGCATCCTAGATACAGCATCCTAGATACAGCATGCTTGATACAGCATCCCAGATACAGCATCGTAGATACAGCATGCTAGATACAGCATGCTTGATACAGCATCCCAGATACAGCATCCCAGATACAGCATCCCAGATACAGCATCCCAGATACAGCGCCATAGATACATCATCCTAGATACAGCATCCCAGATACAGCATCCCAGATACAGCATCCTAGATACAGCATCCTAGATACAGCATGCTTGATACAGCATCCCAGATACAGCATCCCAGATACAGCATCGTAGATACAGCATCATAGATACAGCACCCCAGATACAGCATCCCAGATACAGCATCCCAGATACAGAATCCTAGATACAGCATCCCAGTTACAGCGCCATAGATACATCATCCTAGATACAGCATCGCAATTACAGCATCCCATATACAGCAACATAGATACAGCATCCCCGATACAGCATCCCAGATACAGCATCGTAGATACAGCATCCTAGATACAGCTCCTCAGATACAGCATCCTAGATACAGAATCCTAGATACAGCAACCCAGATATAGCATCCTAGATACAGCATCCCAAATACAGCATCCTAGATACAGCATCCCAGATACATCATCCCAGATACAGCATCCCAGATACAGCATCAAGATAAAGCGTCCTAGATACAGCATCCCAGATACGGCATCCCAGATACAGCATCCTAGATACAGCATCCTATTTATAGCTTCCCAGATACAGTTTCATAGATACAGCATCCTAGATACACCATCCTAGTTATAGCCTCCCAGATACAGAATCCCAGATACAGCATCCCAGATACAGCATCCTAGATACAGCATCCTAGATACAGCATCCCAGATACAGGATCCCCAATACAGAATCCCAGATAGAGCATCATAGATACAGCATCCCAGATGCAGCATCCCAGATACAGCATCCGAGAGAGAGCATCCTAGATAAAGCATCCCCGATAGAGCATCCTAGATACAGCTTCCTAGATACAGCATCCCAGATACAGCATCCCAGATACAGCATCCCAGATACATCATCCCAGATACAGCATCCCATATACAGCATCCTAGATAAAGCATGCTAGATACAGCATCCTAGATACAGCATCCCAGATACGGCATCCCAGATACAGAATCCCAGATACAGCATCCCAGATACAGCATCCTAGATACAGCATCCTAGATACAGCATCCCAGATACAGGATCCCCAATACAGAATCCCAGATACAGCATCCCAGATACAGCATCCTAGATACAGCATCCCAGATACAGGATCCCCAATACAGAATCCCAGATACAGCATCCCAGATACAGAAACCCAGATACAGCATCCCAGATACAGCATCCTAGATACAGCATCCTAGATACAGCATCCCAGATACAGGATCCCCAATTCAGAATCCCAGATACAGCATCCCAGATACAGCATCCTAGATACAGCATCCCAGATACAGCATCCCAGATACAGCATCATAGATATTGCATCCTAGATACAGCTTCGCAGATACAACATCATAGTTACATCATTCTAGGTATAGCATCCCGGATAGAGCATCCCGGATACAGCATCATAGATACAGCATCCCAGATGCAGCATCCCAGATACAGCATCCCAGATACAGCACCCCAGATACAGCATCCCAGATACATCATCCTAGATACAGCATCCTAGATACAGCATCATAGATACAGCACCCCAGATACAGCATCCCAGATACAGCATCCTAGATACAGCATCCCAGTTACAGCGCCATAGATACATCATCCTAGATACAGCATCCCAATTACAGCATCCCATATACAGCAACATAGATACAGCATCCCAGATACAGCATGCTTGATACAGCATCCCAGATACAGCATCCCAGATACAGCATCGTAGATAAAGCATCCTAGATACAGCTCCCCAGATACAGCATCCTAGATACAGAATCCTAGGTACAGCAACCCAGATATAGCATCCTAGATACAGCATCCCAAATACAGCATCCTAGATACAGCATCCCAGATACATCATCCCAGATACGGCATCCCAGATACAGCATCAAGATAAAGCATCCTAGATACAGCATCCCAGATACGGCATCCCAGATACAGCATCCTAGATACAGCATCCTATTTATAGCTTCCCAGATACAGTTTCATAGATACAGCATCCTAGATACAGCAACCTAGTTATAGCATCCCAGATACAGAATCCCAGATACAACATCCCAGATACAGCATCCTAGATACAGCATCCTAGATACAGCATCCCAGATACAGGATTCCCAATACAGAATCCCAGATACAGCATCATAGATCCAGCATCCTACATACAGAATCCTATTTATAGCTTCCCAGATACAGTTTCATAGATACAGCATCCTAGATACAGCATCCTAGTTATAGCATCCCAGATACAGAATCCCAGATACAGCATCCCAGATACAGCATCCTAGATACAGCATCCTAGATACAGCATCCCAGATACAGGATCCCCAATACAGAATCCCAGATACAGCATCCCAGATACAGCATCCTAGATGCAGCATCCCAGATACAGCATTCTATATACAGCACCCCAGATACAGCATCCTAGATACAGCATCCTAGATACAGCATCCCAGATACAGCATCCTAGATAGAGCATCCCAGATACAGCATCCCAGATACAGCATCCTAGATACAGCATCCTATATACAGCATCCTAGATACAGCATCCCAGATACAGCATCATAGATACAGCATCCCAGATACAGCATCCCAGGTACAGCATCCTAGATACAGCATCCTAGATACAGCATCCCAGATACAGCATCCCATCTACAGCATCCTATATACAGCATCCTAGATACAGCATCCCAGATACAGCATCATAGATACAGCATCCCAGATACAGCATCCCAGGTACAGCATCATAGATACAGCATCCCAGATACAGCATCATAGATACAGCATCCCAGATACAGCATCCCAGGTACAGCATCATAGATAAAGCATCCTAGATACAGCATCCCAGATACAGCATCCCAGGTACAGCATCATAGATAAAGCATCCTAGATACAGCATCCCAGATACAGCATCCTAGATACAGCATCCCAGATACAGGATCCTAGATACAGCATCATATATACAGCATCCTAGATACATCATAATATATACAGCATCCTAGAGACAGCATCCTAGATATAGCATCCTAGAGACAGCATCCCAGATACAGCATCCTAGATACAGCATCATAGATACAGCATCCCAGATACAGCATCCCCGATACAGCATCCCAGATACAGCATCCTAGATACAGCATCCCAGACACAGCATCCTAGATACAGCATCCCAGATACAGCATCCCAGATACAGCATGCGAGATACAGCATCCCAGATACAGCATCCCAGATACAGCTTCCTAGATACAGCATCCCAGATACAGCATCCCAGATACAGCATCCTAGATACAGCATCCTAGATACAGCATCCCAGATACAGCATTCTATATACAGCACCCCAGATACAGCATCCTAGATACAGCATCCTAGATACAGCATCCCAGATACAGCATCCTAGATAGAGCATCCCAGATACAGCATCCCAGATACAGCACCCCAGATACAGCATCCTAGATACAGCATCCTAGATAAAGCATCCCAGATACAGCATCCTAGATACAGCATCCTATATACAGCATCCTGGATACAGCATCCCAGATACAGCATCATAGATACAGCATCCCAGATACAGGATCCCAGGTACAGCATCATAGATAAAGCATCCTAGATACAGCATCCCAGATACAGCATCCCAGATACAGCATCCTATATACAGCATCCTAGATACAGCATCCCAGATACAGCATCATAGATACAGCATCCCACATACAGCATCCCAGGTACAGCATCCTAGATAAAGCATCCTAGATACAGCATCCCAGATACAGCATCCTAGATACAGCATCCTAGATAAAGCATCCTAGATACAGCATCCCAGATACAGCATCCTAGATACAGCATCCCAGATACAGGATCCTAGATACAGCATCATATATACAGCATCCTAGATACATCATCCTAGATACAGCATCCTAGAGACAGCATCCTAGATATAGCATCCTAGAGACAGCATCCCCGATACAGCATCCCAGATACAGCATCCTAGATACAGCATCCCAGACACAGCATCCTAGATACAGCATCCTAGATCCACCACTAGATACAGTAAGTTTTGTTTGGGGTTTTTCAATCGCCTCTGTTGACACGTCGTATAACAACTGATTGCTGCAGTGCTAATGTATGAACAGGAGGATGAGCAACAGACTGCAGAAACTGTTTGGGTTTTGGTTTATTGAACCATTATGATTTAACTCAAAAGCAATAGGGTCTTGCAGTGGTCTTCTAATACCTAGTGACAGCTTTTTAATGTACCGGTTTGGAACTTTGAGATGATTTTTGATATGAAGTGGCTGTTCCGTTGTGGAATAGTGCAGGAGTAAACTCTTGCATTTCAGCATTCCTGGCAGATGTGCAGCTTGATAAAGACCTCAGGCTGTTTGGTTTAGTCAGACTTTCGTAGATCCCACCTTCACTGGTCAAAGCACCGGCTGCCAATGTGTTTTCTGGTGTTGTCACTGCTTTCTGAGCAAAGACGGCAGAGGCAGCAGCTCTGCTGGTGGTGTCTGTTTGATTGAAACATGGGTATCTGCAGGAACTTTAACCTGAAAGCTCAGAAAGCTGTGGTCGGTGGTATATCTGTGTAATGTTTGTAGATTCTTCTGCAGATGTTCTTATGCCAGCGAGCACGGAACGTTTGTGAGTGTGACCTGCTGTGCGGTTAGAAGGAAGAAAGATGTGTGAGCTGCAGCAGCAGGAAGGCTGCAGCCGTGTAAGCCGGGGTGCAAACGGCACGAAACGGGCTGCAGCGGCGGAGCCCTCGGTCCCGGGCCGTCCCGGGCGGGCGCAGCCCGAGCGCTCCCGGCCCCGCTGCCGCTGACCCGCCGGGGCCGGGGCCGCGCTGCGGGCGGACAGCGCCGCTCTGCGGCCGCCGGCGGCTCCGGGCCGGGAGGGGGGGCGGGGCCCGGTGGCGGGCGCGGACGGGATTGGCTCCTGCGCGGGATGGGCGGGGCCACGCTGCAGAAGCGCGCGGGCCGAGGAGCGTGTGCCGGCGGTGCGGCGGCGGGAGCAGCGCGCGAGGAGCGGCGGGGCCGGCGGTGAGCGAGGGGCGGGCGGACAGCGGGGAGACTGGACGGGGCCGCCCCGGTCCCGGCTGAGGGGGGAGGCTGGAGGGGGAGGGACGGGCTGGGTTCGGCAGGAGCAAGGCGAGGGGCAGCCAGCCGCAAGAGCGCGGCCCCGGGCCGGGCCGGGCAAGGGGCGAGGGGGAAACACGCGGGCGGCTGTGAGGGAAGGGAGCCCCGGGCTGAGCGCTGCGCGGGGCTCGGGCGGGGCCGTGGGGCGGAGGGGGGAGCCCGCGGTGCCGCAGGGCAGAGGGAGGAAAGCGAGCGGGAGGGGGCAGCGCCGGGTCGGGAGCGGCGCAGGCGGGGCCGGGGCCGCCGTGGGGGCGCCAGGGGGCGCGAGGGGCGGGGGCGGCGCTGCCGCGGGGAGGGGCCGGGAACGGGGGGAGCGGCGGGAGCGGCGGAGGAGCCTGAGGGCGGGACTGCGCGGAAGGAGCTTGGGCGGGAAAGGCTGAGGGAGCTCAAGGAGGGGGGACATCGGGGAGGCTTTGGCGGGAAAGGCTGAGGGGCCTCAGGGAGGGGTGACATCGGGGAGGCTTGGGCGGGAAAGGCTGAGGGACCTCAGGGAGGAGATGGCGTCGGGGAGGCTGCAGTGGGCAATGCTGAGGTAGCTCAGGATGGGATGGCACTCAGCTGTGGTTTCAAAGGGAAATGCTGAGGTACCTTGAGGAATGGACGCCGGGCTGGGAACTATGAACACATCAGTTGGTTCAGAGAGTGTTCATGACAGAAATTTGTGCAGTGAAGGATTCCAGCAAAGAGAGGGAGAAGAGCCAAACTTAGATCAGGCCTCCTAGGCCGCCTGCAGGTTTGGGGACAGGGATGACGAGGTTGTTAATCCGGTCCTAACTGTTTCTTTCTCTGTCCCTCTCTTGCAGCACCTGACTGAATGGAGGAGCAAGTGGACGGGAAGCTCCTGCGCCACACACAGATCACATTTGTTATAAATAAGAGCCAATAAATCGATTCTGAGTCAATCAATCGATTTTATTTAGCAAGCGGTAATTAGGCAAAAGAGCGCTGGGTGACCGGGGGAAGCTCAGTTCCGCCAACAGGCACACCACTCAACTTTTCCTGTGTGCTTATATATGTTATACGCTCGTTCACACGCTGGGAATTTCCGTCTCTGGAACTTTGTTACCTGTGGCACCATCCGGGAATCCCGTTACCTGTGGCACCATCCGGGAGTCCCGTTACCTGTGGCACCATCCGGGAGTCCCGTTACCTGTGGCACCATCCGGGAGTCCCGTTATCTGTGGCACCATCCGGGAGTCCCGTTATCTGTGGCACCATCCGGGAGTCCCGTTATCTGTGGCACCATCCGGGAGTCCCGTTATCTGTGGCACCATCCGGGAGTCCCGTTACCTGTGGCACCATCCGGGAGTCCTGTTACCTGTGGCACCATCCGGGAGTCCTGTTACCTGTGGCACCATCCGGGAGTCCTGTTACCTGTGGCACCATCCGGGAGTCCTGTTACCTGTGGCACCATCCGGGAGTCCTGTTACCTGTGGCACCATCCGGGAGTCCTGTTACCTGTGGCACCATCCGGGAGTCCTGTTACCTGTGGCACCATCCGGGAGTCCTGTTACCTGTGGCACCATCCGGGAGTCCTGTTATCTGTGGCACCATCCGGGAGTCCTGTTATTTATGGCACCATCCGGGAGTCCTGTTACCTGTGGCACCATCCGGGAGTCCTGTTACCTGTGGCACCATCCAGGCAATCCAGGCATTGGCTTCACTACTACTACAAGGTTCTACAAAACATAATCAAACTTGCACAAGCGCAGTTACTGCTTACAACAATATGCATAATATAATTGAATCCTACTCGATTTGTTCAACATTAACAATTTTGACCATTACTTATTACAATTCCCCCCTTTCCTTTTACCCGTTTATTTGTTGATCAAATCGAGTTACCGCTTCTCAGGCTAGTAAGGTTATTTCGGCTTCTTCATCAGTACCATGTTTTTGTAGCAGCATAAGGTGTACCTGCTCTACACGGCCTTTAATTAGTCCAATAAGTCGATTTAGGATACAGGGTCCAAAGGTTAGGGTGAGTAATAATATCATCAAGGGTCCAGCTACTGTGGATAGCAATGTAGTTAGCCACGGGGACTGAATAAACCAAGACTCGTACCACCCTTTTGCAGCTTCTCTTTCCCTTTTTCTCTCTTCCAGTCTCTCCCTTAATTTCACCATCGAGTCTCGGACTACCCCTGTGTGATCTGCATAAAAACAACACTCTTCCTTCAAGGCTGCGCATAGTCCACATTGCTGTAAGAAAAGGAGACCCATCCCTCTCCTGTTTTGCCACACCACTTCAGATAGCGAGGTTAGAGATCTCTCTAAGGCGGTTATGGAGTTTTCAATTCTCTCTAGGTCCTCATCTATCGCAGTCTTCAAGGAATTGAATCCTTGATTTTGTTGAACAAGTGAAGCTATCCCTGTTCCTGCTCCGGCTGCCCCTAACCCTAGCAACGTGGCTATAGTAATGGCTGTAATGGGTTCCCGTTTGGTACGATGGAGTCCTGTATCCCAAATATCATACATTACATTTTCTTGATGATACAATATCCTTGGGATGATGGTAACTAACATGCAATACTCTCGGGAACTGTTGAACACCTTTAAAGACACACCTGGAGTAAGTCCCGTCCTAGAACATATCCATTTTGTTCCATTCGGGGGAATAATATATCCTGTGGTTTCGTTAAGGCTCGGTACGATATTCCCACAAAGTGGTCTCTTGGAATTTGGTACTTTACCTATACAAGTCCCTATCCCAGTTCCATGTTGCATAGTTATCCCTCTTTTCTGCTCTTCCCAAGGACATTGAATAGGCACAGACTCCTTGTTTATGGTATACCGACGATTATCCCCTATAGCTTCATAAAAGGGTGGATTAATGTTATAACACAACCAGCAACTACTGGTTAGGTTGGGTTGAGTATGGTTCAGGGTTTGATAAGTAGCCCGGATAATTTCCCATAGAGGATTCAAAGATTCCGAGGCTTCAGTATTCAGAGATTTCAAGGCTTCAGTGACAGTTTCCTCTTTTACTATTATATTCTCCTTCTCTACTGTCCTTGTCTCCTTACCCAGAGGGGGAGGGGATTTTACTACTGGATTGGGACCTATCGCTCGAGGGGTCGGTTTAACTTCTTCCTTCTTTATGAAGAACGTGCCTCCCCTATCATCACCCGGTTCATAATACCGCGTTCCCCAGGTTTTCCCAACAAGCCATCCACTATGTTCAGGGTTTGTTATGTTAAGGAATATATATTCATACTCGCCATCGCTGTCCCGCTCGTTTCGGTTGCGAGGATAACCGAGTTTTAGTCGGCGGCCTTGGTTCACGACTCCCGAAGGAGGAATGCATCCTACAGGTCCCCATCCAACCTTTAAGAACTTATCAGTATTTGCCGGAGGAATTGGCCAGCTTGAGGCAATCGTTTCACACCCCCAGTGAGCGCAGTAATAGTGTCCTGGGGTATTACAATACGAGGGCCCTGTGCTGGGGCACATATAAAACCCCATTTTGTTAAGGCATGGCTCAATCTGAACTAATTGGCAGAAGGTTGCAGTAAAAGAAGGTGACCCTGATGTGCTCTGTTCTTGTATTATCGTTTGGTCCTCCCATCGATAGAGGGTCCATTTAAAAGGTTGGTGAGAACTCCCCTGCTTTATTGCTATTATTACCGGTAAGGTAAGGAGGATTAGGGAGAGCGACCCGGCCCCTGGTTGGCTGAAAATCAGCCAGTGGAGGTTCATTTTGTTGAGGGTCGTTTTGCTTAACGGAGCTGCTGTATTTTAGGAGTTTTCAGAGGCACTTGCCAATCCCCACAAGGATACCCCTCTGCCTTGCCCTGGGCCTACTCTGTTGCTTCCGAGTAGCCGGGTAAGTTTTCTTCTCGGCAGCAGTTGTAGTCTTCAGGGGACTGCCTCCTGAATCCTCTCCTTGTTCTGTCACAACCCACTTTCCAATACTCAACCCAATAGGGCTATTTTGAATACCAGGTTTTGGCCACTGTCCCGAATCCTCACAGGGTCTGGAACATTCCCGTATTTTTACTAAACGCTTCTTACACTTCCTCTTGGTTATTTCCCAAATGTCTGGACTTACGGGTCATACAGAAAGTACTGAATATTTTTACTACACTCTATGTTCTTAACTATAAGTTTCTCTCCTAACTGTGCAACAGTTCTGTACCAATCTCTTCTATAATGTCCGTATCTAGGCCAATTTTCCCGTCCAGTAATTTCCACAGTATTTCCACAGTATTTATGGTTTTTCCCAAACACTCATCACACCATCGTTCAACATAAGGAAACTTTTCCCACTGCTGTATCCCGCACCCGCTACACACACGACATACCCAAGGATTACATTGTTTGCATACAGGACATGCGATATGTAACTTCCGCAATTCCTTACAGTTGTCCATAAGAAGCTTAGTATCTACGGCTATACGTCACGTGTCTGTTTCCTCCTGAAGGTCAGCTTCAACTCATCCGGTTCCCCGGTGACTTCCCAGTCTGTATGTAGGATAGGACCTTTTACTCGACTAGCGTGTGTCCATCCTCTTTCTGCGGCGCGGACTGCGGTATCTGTGGTGAGTAAAACAAGGAAAGGTCCCTCCCAGCAAGGGGTTAACGATGATTCCTTCCATGTTTTTACGAGTACTTGATCTCCCGGCTTAATACTATGTATTGCTACATCTAAAGGTGGTCTTTGAACCACCAGGCCTCGCTTTAACAGTTCTTGCCTCCTTCTCATGAGTTCTATAAGATATTCTTGTAACATCTTTTCTTCCACTTTAGGGTGTTCGATTGGCTTCTCCAAATCATAGGGCATTCCATATAACATTTCAAAGGAGGAAAGTCCTGTATCGGCCCTCGGTTGTGTCCTTATGTTCAAGAGGGCTAAGGGGAGGCACTTCACCCAGTTCATTCTGGTTTCTATCATTAATTTGGTCAGGTGCTTTTTAATTTCTCCGTTCATCCTTTCAGCTTTTCCTGAACTCTGGGGGTACCAAGGAATGTGATACTCTCACTTGGTTCCCAGAGCTTCTAACGTTTCTCTAATTATTTTGGAAGTAAAATGGGGTCCTCTGTCCGAATCGATAACTGACATGATCCCATATCTCGGTATGATATGCTCTAATAATATTTTTACTACTGTCCTCGCAGTGGCCCGAACTACCGGAAAGGCTTCAACAAAGTGAGTTAGGTGGTCTACCATAACTAGAAGGTATTTATATCTGCCTACCTTTGGTAACTCCGTAAAGTCTACCTGAATCCTTTTGAATGGCTTTTTGGCTAGTTGTCTTCCCCCAGGGATTCTCTCCCTAAGGTGCTGTTTATTTATCCTTTGACATGTTAAACATTCTCCAACAATTCCTTTTGCTAGATCATACACCCCCATAACCATATATTTGTTAGCGAATTGATCTACCAGAGCCTGCACTCCCCAATGGGTTTGTCTATGAAACTCTCTCAGGACTTGCCAAGCCACTCCTTTCGGAAGCATTTCTCTCTCATCCGGTAGCCACCACTTCCCCTCTCGTTCGACTATTCCCATTTGCCCCAATTTCTCCTTTTCCTGATTTGTAAATCTCATAGCATACTTAGTTTGTACAGGATCCTGTTCGACTGCTTTTATTACCAGTAGCGCAGCTTTCTTAGCTTCTTCGTCGGCTAAATTATTTCCTCTTGCTTGCGTGGAAGTTCCCTTCCGATGGCCCTTTACGTAAACTACTGCAATTTGTTTGGCCCCTCTTAATGCCTCCAGGGTTTGCTTTATTAAGGTCTCATGTTGTCGAGGGTTAAGATTGTGGGGTGACAATAAAACCCTGGCAGATGTATTGTTAACCCCCTCTCCCCCCCACTTCCCCCTTGTGCCCCTCCCTCTCCCCTTTTCCCACTCAGGACAGGCGATCGGGAGGGCAAGAAGGACAGAGAGAAGAGAGTTGGAAAAATTAAAGATGTTTTACTAATGCTACTAAGAAGAATAGAGAAAATAATACAAAATATACAAAACCAATCTTGAAAGTCTCAGCAACTGCAGAGCCGGCACCCAAAGTCCTGGACTGGACTCTGCAGCCAATCGGAGCTGGATTCAGTCTGTCACTGGCCTCAGTTCGCAGGGACGACTAGCAAGGTCCTCTCCTAATTCGGCCATAAGCAGAAGGGAAAAGCAAAGGCAAAAGGGAAAAGGGACGAGATCCTCGTGATCTCCCACTTTTATATGAAGTATTCACGTGAATGGAATGTTATACACAGTTGGTCAGTTTCTTGGTCACTTGTTTCTCGTCGCCCCTCTCGCAAGATGTCCATCCGTGCTTATCATTAAGTTTGCATTCCATTGATAGGTTTACCAAAACATGTGTCTGGTTCTCCAGGAAAATGCAGTTAATATGAAGCTTTAGCTGACAGGCAAAATTCACTAAAAGAGAAACTTGTTTTTAACAAAACCAGGACATTCCACCCCTTATAATATGCCATTCACTGAATGCTTAAACCTTATCGATACAATCTATCAATACAATCTAATTACTCACTACTACTAAATATATATATACATATGTACATATATACACAGGAGTAATTAATCAGTGGACCATCCTTTGACAAGTTCATTAAGTTCATTTTGTCACGACAGTCTCCAGGGCAGGAAAAATGGTACAAGTGCATCTCATGACCACTGTTTGTGGGTTAAAGACATCAACTGCGAAGAAGTTGTCAGGCGCCACTCGAAGAAGCTAGCTCTGCTTTCATCATCACTGTTTTGGTCTGAAAAACACTTATTAAACACTGTTAGCATGGCAATTCACATCATGCAGTTCAGTATTGCATATTTTCACCTAAACTCAAATCCCCTTGGGGTACACACCGAACTTCTCCATCCTTAAGCATCACCCACCAGGTGCTGCCAGGTCCCTGGGCAAAAACAATCCCACGAATGGGCTTGACTTTGCTGAGCCAGGATTAACCCAGACTGCCTTTCCTAACATGATATCATGTGTACTACAGGGACTTTATCTCCTTCTACAGTCCGTAGAATTTCTGATTGGACAGGCCCGGCTCGATTGGTTGATCCCCTGGTGTTGACCAACCAAGTGGCTTTTGCTAAATGTGAATCCCAGTTTTTAAAGGTTCCACCACCAAGTGCCTTTAGTGTAGTTTTTAGCAAACCATTGTACCTTTCCATTTTCCCAGAGGCTGGTGCATGATATGGAATATGATATGCCCACTCAATACCATGTTCTTTGGCCCAATTGTCCATAATACTGTTATTGAAATGAATACCGTTGTCTGATTCAATTCTTTCTGGCGTACCGTGTCGCCAAAGACTTGCTTTTCAAGCCCCAAGATGGTATTTCGGGCTGTAACATGAGGTACGGCATATGTTTCCAACCATCCAGTGGTTGCTTCCACCATTGTAAGTACATAACGCTTACCTTGACGTGGTTGTGGAAGTGTAATATAATCAATCTACCAAGCTTCTCCATACTTATACTTTAACCATCGCCCCCCATAACGTACAGGCTTTAACCGTTTCGCTTGTTTGATTTCGGCGCAAGTCTCACATTCATGAATAACCTGTGAAATAGTGTCCATCGTTAAATCCACCCCTCGATCGCGAGCCCATTTATATGTTGCATCTCTACCTTGATGCCCTGAAGCATCATGAGCCCATTGGGCTAGGAAAAGTTCACCTTTATGTTGCCAGGCAAGTCCACCTCAGCTACTTTAATCTTAGCAGCTTGATCCGCTTGTTGGTGGTTTAGATGTTCCTCGGTGGCTCGACCTTTAGGCACATGAGCATCTACATGCCGAACTTTCACAGGCAGGCTCTCTAGCCGAGCAGCAATGTCTTGCCACAGTGTGGCAGCCCAAATGGGTTTACTTCTGCGCTGCCAGTTGCTTTTCTTCCATTGCTGTAGCCACCCCCACAAGGCATTTGCCACCATCCATGAGTCAGTATAGAGATAAAGTATTGGCCACTTCTCTCGTTCAGCAATGTCCAAAGCCAGCTGGATGGCTTTCACTTCTGCAAATTGACTAGATTCACCTTGTCCTTCAGTGGCTTCTGTAACTTGTCGTGTGGGACTCCACACAGCAGCTTTCCACCTTCGATGTTTTCCTACAAGACGACAGGATCCATCTGTGAACAGTGCACACTGCTTATCAGTCTATTATACTCTTATCAGAGTATTATACGGTGGTGCTTCTTCAGCACGTGTTACCTCCTCCTCATCTGGAGACATCCCAAAGTCTTTGCTTTCTGGCCAGTCTGTAATCACTTCTAAGCTCCCTGGGCGATTGGGATTTCCAATTCGAGCTCGTTGCGTGATCAATGCAATCCATTTACTCCACGTAACTTCGGTTGCATGATGTGGAGAGGGAACCGTCCCTTTGAACATGCAGCTCAGCACCGGCAGTCGAGGTGCCAGGAGGAGCTGTGCTTCAGTACCGATCACTTCTGAAGCAGCTCGAACTCCTTCCTATGCTGCTAGTATCTCTTTTTCAGTTGGAGTATAGTTGGCCTCAGATCCTTTGTATCCTCGACTCCAAAAACCTAAGGGTCGACCTCGGGTTTCTCCTGGTGCTTTCTGAGGCTCCAGGTAAGTCCATTATCTCCGGCTGCGGTGTAGAGCACATTTTTAACATCTAGTCCAGTCCGAACTGGTCCAAGGGCCACCGCATGAGTTATCTCACGCTTCATTTGTTCAAAGGCTTGTCGCTGTTCATGGCCCCACTCAAACTGGTTCTTTTTACGAGTCACTCGATAGAGAGGGCTCACAATCTGGCTGTAGTCAGGAATATGCATTCTCCAAAAACCTACAACGCCCAAGAAAGTCTGTGTCTCCTTTTTATTAGTAGCTGGAGACATTGCTGCGGTTTTGTTGATCACATCCATTGGGATCTGACGACGGCCGTCTTGCCATTTTATTCCTAAAACTGGATCTCTCGGGCAGGTCCCTTGACCTTGCTTCGTTTTATGGCCAAACCAGCATCCAAAAGAATCTGAATTATTCTCTCACCTTTCTCAAAGACTTCTTTCGCTGTGAATTATTCTCTCACCTTTCTCAAAGACTTCTTTCGCTGTGAATTATTCTCTCACCTTTCTCAAAGACTTCTTTCGCCGTGTCGCCCCATACGATGATGTCGTCAATATATTGCAGGTGTTCTGGAGCTTTACCTTGCTCCAGCGTGGTCTGGATCAGCCCATGGCAGATGGTAGGACTGCGTTTCCACCCCTGGAGCAAGCGATTCCACGTGTACTGGATGCCCCCCCAGGTGAAAGCGAACTGCGGCCTGCACTCTGCTGCTACAGGAACAGAGAAAAATGCATTAGCAATGCATTGCGAGATGTCCATCCGTGCTTATCAATAAGCATTCCATTGCTAGTTTTACCAAAACATGTGTCTGGTTCTCCAGGAAAATGCAGTTAATATGAAGCTTTAGCTGACAGGCAAAATCACTAAAAGAGAAACTGGTTTTTAACAAAACCAGGACAGAAGGGCTTCGGCCTTTCATCGCAGGCTTAAGTGCTGCAGCCAAGGCCGCAGCGTGGGCTTGAGCATGTATTTTTGCCTTTTCTACCTCCTGTTGCATGATCGGTACCCGTGTGCAAGCTTCCACCATCTCTGCTAGAGAAGCAGTTTTTCCCAAAGCGGCTCATATCTGTTGGCATTGGGTGTTTGCATTCATCATGGCCAAATCTTTCCCCACAGCAGCTTTTGCCTCCGGAATCTGGTTAGGAGAAGCATCTATAGCTTCTTTTTAACGCTCCACAAACTTCATTTATGGTTCCCCAGGATCCTGCTTTATTGTAGAATAGAGTGGCACAGGGTTACCTATATTGGGTAACTCACTGCTGCCAGAGCAAGCCCTTGCGCTTGCTGCAAAACCCTTGGATTATCATTACTATCACTGCTATACAATTCCCTTGTGCTTCCCTGTGGATCAGTAAGTCAACGCATATTTGCAAACCCATCTAACCCAGTCTCCAGCCCTTTTCCATACCACGATCTCAAATATTCATCTGCTGCTCTTACAGACCACATCCCACCTTCAACACATTGTCTAGCCCATTTTTGTGTTCGCTCCCTTTTAATACGGAGCTCCTCAGGAGTGAGGTCTAATTCCGCCCCCTCCCTTTCCTGTTTTCCCCGTTTTTCACATCCCCTGCCAGTTGCCTCCAGCCCGTCCTTCATCGCATCTGACGCCTTTTGATATGCTCTTAACCACCAAGTTTTACTGTTACCGCCATCTGGTCGCCTCACGGCGTCTAGAACTTCTTGCATCTGGCTCTCCTGCCGTCTCAGTAAGTCCTTCGGGCTCTGCACGTGGCTCTCCTGTCGCGGTTGAGACGGACAAGCGACATGGACCGAGTTCTTTCAAGATGAAAGGAATGGATGCTATTGATTGCTATAAGTGCATTTTTATACAATTCTACCAGTTCATGTGTCTTTTCACTATTGGTTACAAGTTACAGCACTAACATCTCACTGGTTAATTTTGCTGTCATCCATGTTATTCTTCTATCCCCTTCTCTCTCACGGGTACATCTCTCCTTTCTCACAGGTACAACTCCATATCTCCGGATACTCCTTTACTCCCATCCTTCTCAAGGGTAAATCTTAATATCTCCAAGGCTGATCTCTACTCCCATATTTTCTGACAAGGATTCCACAGACCCACTGTAGTTTCCCACACTCTCCTCCTGGAAGCCAGGGCGATTCTGCGGTGCTGCATTCTCGTGCTCCACCGGGTCCTCCGGCAACGGCACTTCAGCTGGATTAACCTGTCCGGGCTCGTTGAACCTTGCTGGTTGCTGCCGTTGCTCGTCGCAGGCAGGCGATGGCTCAAAGGGCGCAGAGGGTATAATTTGCTCTCCGCCCCAGAAATCCAAATCTGACACGGGACATACCAGCGGTATCGATTGTTCAGAGTCCTCGGAGGGGGGGCAGCTCGCGGCGGGCGGCTCCGGGGGGACGGCACACAGCTCCGGCTCCGCTGAGACCTCCTGCATCAGCCGCCTGACCTCCCGCCACGGCCCGGCGAGGTCGCAAGCCTCGCGGCTGCCCCTTGTGACCGCGTCCCACAGTTCGGTCCCTGTGTCCTCCCGTGTACCGGGAGAAAAAAATCCGTCGTCGAAGGGGACACACGCCTTCCGCTGGGCGAATCGCAGCAGGCGCTTTAACGCGTCTGTTTCAAAATACCTTCCTGTTCGTGCAGCCACCTGCAGAATACTTTGCATTATGGTGTTATCTTCCGCGGATGCCGTGTTTCCCACGCCACCTGCTTCTCCGCAGGCCTGCTTTCCGCTATTCTTCAAGCGCAGGGCTAACTTCGCCCTCCAGGTGCCTTTCCTGGCGTCTTCACGTCCCAACGATATTGCTTCCATACGAAGTATCACGTCGGGGTCACCAAAATGTTGCTCTTTCCACGCCAGACACGGAACCTGACACAGCAATGTGATGTTCACAGAGTTCGCTTTATTGCCGGAGCGGGCTGGCTCTATAGCAAAGCTGCCCTGTCCACGCGCCTTACAACAACGCTCCTTTAGTTTCTTCTGTCTCTGGCTTCACCTCTCAGCCAGGCTGGCGACAGCCCCATCCCCCCGGGGCGGGGGGGCTCTGCCACTACAGAAAAGCAAAGATTGGTGAGAAGAAATAAGGCAAAAACACAAGGGATTACAATTACCCACAGGAGGGAAAACCCTGCTTATAGATCTTATGGAAGATAGCCCAGGAATTCAATGTCACCTCATGCTGGATATGTGGGGGGTCTCAAATGACTGATACATCGGATGAACCTCTTGTAAGCTAGTGTCGCGGGTAAATTCATCAAATACCTCTATTGCTCCCACTTGGTACCCAGGTCCATCTAATGGATATTGGTCTCGAAATGGTAGCCTGGTGGAAGAAAACAGGGTTCGTGATAGCATGTGCATTTCTGGGTTTACTGTTTGTGCCGTGTATGATCCTGTGCTTTATTCGGTTAATACATCCAGTAGTCCAAGGCATGCAAATCTCAGGCATGCCCTATAGATCCTAAAAAGGCAACTTAGCAAGATTTGTCAGGAAGCAAAAATTCAATGGGCTCAGGCCTTGCCAATAGGGGTGTTGTGTATTAGAATTAAACCTAGGAGCGGAATGTCAGTAAGTCCATACGAAATTCTGTATGGCGAGCCATATGAAGCACCGGATCCAGATCCAAGTGTACATGTAAAAGGTAATCAGGATTTCTACAATTATGTGTTGCCTCTCGGCAGGACACTGAATCAACTCAGATCCGCACTAGTGTGGAATCGCCCACTAGCACTTGAGAATCCGGTACATGATACAGAGCATGGAGACACGGTGTATACAAGAACTTGGAATAAAGGAACTTTAAAAGAACGTTGGGACGGACCCTATCAAGTACTCTTAACCAAATTAACCGCAATTAAGGTTGCTGGAATAGACTCCTGGATACACTACACCATTCAACACAAGAACCGAGAGGTTTTTGACACCTGCTTTCTTGTCGGTGTCCTACTGAGCACTAGCACAAAGCCAAGAGTGTTGCTCAGCAGCACCAACCACGTCTGCCAGGAATGAGTCTTCAACATGAACCAGGGGCAGCAGAAGGCAATCACCAGCACCACAGACAGCAAAGGAGAAGTCTGCAAGATCCCGTAAGGCTGGAATAGACTGTTGGCATCTGCTCTCCACGGCAAAACCGGAGGAGAGCGTAGAGGGAAAAGAAATGAAAGTCATTGACCGTGAAAAATGCGTGGCGAAACACAGGAGGTTCTGACACAAAAAGACCCTCCCGGGAGCAAGCCATGACTTCTGGAGCCAGCATCTCTGGCCCGGGATGAAGGCTTGCCCATTGCCGTGCGGCCACTTGGGGTGCAAAGCTGGGGTTTGAGAGGGGCTGTTGCCCCCCAGTGTCTTGCTCTGCCTGGAGATGTCTCTGCAGAGGTCCCTGGACAGGACGCCTCTTCCTCAGCCAGCGCTGGCAAAAGCCATCTGGGGACACGCTCCGTCCTCTGGAACTCTTCCTGGTGTGACTCGCAGCTCACGTGTGACAGCGCTGCTCCAAACTTGGCCATCTCCAAGGACCGGCTTTCTTTGGGATGTGGGGTTCACTCTCAGAGGAATCATGGCAGCCCTGCTTTCTGTGTTGGGGTCTCCCTTTCAGCTATGGAGCAGCTTCAGTTCTCCGTGCAAAAGGATCTTGCAATGGCTGTGTAGATAGCAGCAGCGTTTCTGAAGCATCAGAGGAGATGTCAGAGCCATCAGGCTGAGGGACGGGAATGCCAGCAAAAGATGGCCCGTGTTTCAAAAGGGAGGCAGCCGTGCCAGCTGGAGAACCTCTCTCGCAGCTCCATCCCCAGCAAAGAGCTGTCTCTAGAGCAGTTCGTGCTGCTTACAGGCAAGATCAGCCTTTGCATTTGAACCACCTCCTTGCAGAGGTGACAGGAAACATCCTCTGGTTTATGTCGTTCTAGCTGCAAAGGCCAGGCCAGTGTTCATGAGGGAGCAAGCGATGAGCACATTTCCTGGTCGGCAGCCGCTGGCTCGTGCCAACGGTCAAGAGAGGCAGAAGAAATCCCTTCAGAACAGCTCCCTCTCAAAAGACATCCTTCTGCTTGATGAACCGCAGGGAAAGGCGTCCTAAACCAGGCACTTTGACCTTGTTTTCAGCCCAGGTTCCCAGTGCTGGTGCACTCGTGAGCCAGTCGCTGCACATCTGCCACCAAGGGGAATCGCCTCCGAGGCCAACTGTGCCGTGGGGAAAGGAAAGGGTGAAACGTCGGGAGAGTTTGATTTAGTGCACAACACGGATAAAGCCATTCTCTCTGCAATTAAAACTGAGGGTGTTTAATTCAGTGAAATGAGATTTCATTCCCCGTGACCTGTGCGATTGTCTTTGGAATCTGGGCACGGGCTGCAGTGACCTGCCACAACATTTGAGGTGTCACCAGCTGCATTGTGGGTGGTAAAGTGGGAAAGGCAGGAGGGAGCCTCAGCATCTCCCATCCCGTGGGTGACTTCATCACAAAGGACCAGGGCGGCGCCCGCTGGCTCCTGGGGCGGCTGTTGCCGGGCAACAGAGACACTATATTGTCCCCTGTCACCTGTGCCCCTCGCCCATTTGGTCACTGGCCGTGGTGGGATCACTTGCCGTGGTGGGATCACTGTGGTGGTGGACTCATTTTGGCAGTTGGATCGCTTTTGGTGGTGGGATCACTACTGGTGGTTGCATCACTTTTGGTGGTTTGATCGCTTGTGGTGGTTGCATCACTTCTGGTGGTGGGATCACTTTTGGTGGTGGAATCGCTTTTGGTGGTTGAACCGCTTTTGGTGGTTTGATCACTTTGGGCACTCGGATCGCTTTGGTGACTGGATCGCTTTCATCACTCGGATTGCTTTCGGCACTTGGATCTGTTTTGGTGACTGATCGCTTTCTGTGGCAAGAAGGAGCAGGAGAAAGGCTGCTGGCTGCCCATCCCTCCAAGATCACCTCCGGACAGAAAAGCTCCCGTCTTCCCACGTCAGGCTCCGTGTTTTCCGGCAGAGCAGCAGCGATGGCCACACTCGGTCTGCTGGAGATGCTGAACGCCGCCATCGGGACACCCAATTTGGGGGTTGTTGACTTTGTGGCGCTTCACAAGTTGCTCGAGGCCATCATCGGGCAGCTGGGCCAGCAGCAGCTGTCTGTCCTGGAGCCAGGGCAGAGCCCGGCCCCCGGCCTGGCAAAGGACCAGGACAGCAAGGACCAGCCTGGCCAGGAGAAGGAGGAGGACGGAGCCCTGGGCACAGGGCAGCAGCTCTGGAAACCAGAGGAGCAGCTGGAGGGGACCGGGAGCAACTCCGAGGTCTCCTCCATGGCCAAGGAGCTGATGCCAACGACAACCGAAGAGGAGGAGAGAGCCGTCTCCAAGGTAGATGCTCTTGCTGGTCCCTGGGTGCTCCCCCACGAGACGCCCCCTCCTCCGGGCTCCGCGCTGCCCTCAGCCCAAGGGCTGGGTTAAGCCCGAGCTCCCGCAGCAGAGCACAGCGGGGCCCAGGTCCCCAGGGACCCTCCCCTGGGCTCACCCCCCACCCGCTCTCCCAGAAAAGGGCTTCGCTCCAGCACCTGTGGGAGGAGATCAACAAGTTTAAGGAGGCGCAGTGCGGCCTGGCAGAGGACGTGCGGGCCATGCAGAAGGCGCACTCTGGCATGGCAGAGGACATGCGGGAGATGCAGGAGGCCATGCAGAAGGCGCACTCTGGCATGGCAGAGGACATGCGCGAGATGAAGGAGGCGATGCAGGAGGCGCATTCTGGAATGGCACAGGACATGCGGGAGATGCAAGAGGCCATGCAGAAGGCGCATTCTGGAATGGCCCAGGACATCCAGGAGATGAAGGAGGCGCATGTCGGCCTGGCAGAGGACATGCATGCCCTGCAGGAGGCGCATTCCGGCCTGGCCGAGGACATCCAGGAGATCCAGGAGACGCTTGGCCTGGTGAGCATCCCCTGGTGCCCCGGGAGGGAGCTGGGCCCTCGTCCCTCCCCGCTCCTGCTGCCCTGTCACACTGTGCCCGTGCCCCACGGCCATCGGTGTCAGCAGCGTGAAGGGCAGCAGGAGGGAAGAGTGGGAAGGGTGTCCCAGGAGTCGCTAAGGCACTTTTGAACTAGAGAGCCCTCAAAACAGATCCAGGGGAGGGGAGGAGGGGAGATAAAGCTCTGCCCGTGCAATTCAGCCACAGCCCCCAGGCACAGCCCTGCCCAGCGTCCCTCTGTCTCCTGCCCCAGTTCATTTGGGGATACTCTTTAAATCCCGCTCCCACATCTGAACGGGTGTCCCTCTCCTCGCCCAGCTCCAGGGGAAGCCCCAGGACGCTGCCGGGCTGCGCAGGGACAGGAGGCGGCTGCGTCCCCCGCTCCCTCGGGGACACCAGCCCTCCTGCCTCGGGGCACAGCCTGTGGGCTGGGGTGCTGGGCAGTGATGCTGCGGGTCCCATCCCTTGATGTCCCATCCCCCCAGCTCCATGGCTGGGCTGACCCCGTGATCCCTTTGCATTTGGGCTCTCATGTTCAACACGAGTTTGGCCCTGTGAGATGGTGGTTTGGGGACAGGGACTGGGGACATGGCGGGGGGTTCTGGGGTCTGTCCTCACGGCTGCCCAGCTGCCACTAAACCTGCTGCCCTTTGCCTCTTCTTCCCAGGAGGGCGGTGGGGGCCAGTCTGCCCCCTCCGAGCCCACCCAGGTGGCCATGGACAGCCAGGCCAGGAAGAGCTCAGCACTGGGGCCGAAGGGACGTGGGACACGGCCTGGGATGGAGACCGGCAAGGGGACTGCAGGGTCTGGCTCCCCGGGGATGCGAGCAGGGACACAGGGGGAACCAGCGACCCCTGTGAAGTTGTCAGGCGCTCCCTCTGATCACACGAGGTCTATTGGTGCCGGCGCCACCACCCCGGGGATGCAGGCAGGATCCCGGGACACCCAGGCCAGCACCTCGGGGCTGGAACCAGGATCACGGGGCACCCAGGCCAGGACCTGCCTGGGGACACAGCCAGGGGCCCCTGATGCCCAGGCCAGCACCTCGGGGATGCAGCCAGGATCCCCTGGGACCCACACCACCACCCCTGGGGTGCAGCCTGGGTCCTCCAGCTCCCAAGCCACCATCCCAGGGGATGCCCAAGAGCCGGCCAAGCCCTGGGGCTCCACCAGCACCTCCAGCTACGAGTCGGAGATGCGGGAGGTTCTGTCCCAGGTTGGGCAGCTCGGCCACCTCTGCACTGGTCTGAAAGAGCAGGTGGAGCAGCTTAAATCTACCAAAGCAGAACATGCGGATCTTGAGAACTTGCGCCGGCTCTTCCCGAAGGGAGGTGAGAGCACGGGAGGACTGGCGGGGGTTGTTTGGCATGGGGTCACCCTGGGTCAGGGGCTCGTCATGCTCAGAGACCCCCTCACCGACAGCACATCCCCTTGCACCATGTCCCTCTAGGCCGGGAGAGCATCACCAGCATCCTGGCCGACCTCAGGTGCCAGGTGTCCTTCCTACAAGACATGGCCAGGGCCCTGCACGGGGAGGAGGAGAAGGTGAGCCGGCAGCAGTCCCCGAGGGGCTGCGGGGATGCCAGTTTGGGCAGGGAGGGGGCAGCCGAAGGGTCCCCGTGCCGGAATGACACAGGGGGCTGTGCCCTCACCGCCCCCACTGCCGTTCCCAGATCAGCAAGGTGGAGGATGCTCCCAGAAAGACGAGGGGGGCTGGAGCCGGCAGAAAAGCAGCCGGCAGTGGCCAGATGACCCGACAGCCGCGGTAAAAGGATGGGAGGGGGTTTCCTACCCCGCAGGGCTGCGAGGGATCCTGGGGTCTGGGAGCATCCCAGTTTGGGGGCCGAGGGACACCCCCACGAAGGCTAAGCCTGCCCCTGCCCCCATCTCGCTGGCCAGGCCCAAGGGACAGAAGGTCAAGGCAGAGCGGAAGGAGCTGGGGAAGCAGCCGGAGCCGACCCAGGCCGAGCTGGAGCAGTTTGCGGCTGAGTACGTGAATAAGTTGGTGATGGAGTCAGCACAGCAGCTGCAGGCAGAGGTGAGGCCCGGGGGCAGCGCTCCCAGCCCCCGCTGGCTCGGGGGGAGTCCTGGCGGGGTCCCGGCCACGTCCCCTGGCTGGATGGGGCCATGGAGCCTCCACGGCACCTGGGCTTGTGGGCGGCATCCAGCCCGGCTCAGAGCTGATTCCTCCTCCCCTGCCAGCAGCCGGACGAGCCGAGGGCGACGGTGCAGAGCGGGGGACACGAGCACGCAGGGTGCCACTTCTGCAGCCCGGACACCAGGGTGCTGCTGGGGAAGCTCCTCCAGCGCTGCGAGAAGCTCGAGGAGCAGGTGGAGTCCCTGGCCCAGAAGGCGGGCGGCAAGGTGGACAATTATCCAAAGTGGAGGAGACAGGTAAGGAGATGCGGTGTAGGGGGCTTGAGCTGCCAGGACCCCCCAGGCATTTCTGCTTTGCTCTAACGTGGGGGAGCCCCTCGCTGCCCCCCTAATTGGCTTGTCGGAGTCAGCAGCACGGAAGGGAATTAAAGCCTTGGAGCAAATGTCCTGCTTGCACTGAGGGCCCGTGGCCATCAGCCAAAATACCCTGGGTCTGCCCCCGTGGGGCAGCCACCCCCTTGCTCAGCACCGCCTTGTCCTCTTAGTCCCTGCAGCAGGACGAGCAGCTCAAGTGCCTCCAGACCAGCATCGTGCAGCTCCAAAAAGGCTACGAGAAGTTGAGCTCGGACCTTGCAAACCTGCAGCAGGATCGCCAGCAGGAGCAGAATGACGTCAAGGTGGGTGGCTGTGACGCGCAGGCAGAGCCCAGGCTGGGACCCCAAGGGGTCTGTCCCCCTGCCACCCTGCTCGCAGCCCTGCACAGCTTCCCCATGCCTTTCCTGGAGGTTTCTGATGGGGTGGGGAGGCAGGGGGTGCTCGGCTGGCCGGGGGCAGCTCCGACCCTGCCGTGGCATCACGGGCTGCTGTCTGCCTTGGAAGGCTCTGTCCCAGGCCCTGGGGAGGCTGGAGAAGAAGCAAGCAGACAAGGAGGAGCTGCTGGTGCTGGGAATCGATGAGGTACGGGCTCAAGGGGCCCCGGTGCCAGTCAAGGGTGTCCCGGGCAGGGTGACAAACACCCCTTGTCCCTTGGGTGCCGGCTGGCAGAACCAGCCAGGGGGAGGGAGGATTTCTAGCCCGGCTGCAGGTCCCTTGCCAGGTCCCTCTGTGACCCCGAGTCCCTCCGGCTGGTGGGACCAACGCCATGGGGGTGATGGGGTGAACAGGACCACGTAGCCACTTCCCCTCTCCTGTTGTCTCTGCATCCTGTCCCCACCGCTCTCCTGCCTTTCCCTGTTGCTAGAAAGCAGACAAAGCCGCCCTGGCTGACAAAGTCAGTCGCAGCCAGCTTGAGGCGTGCGTGGAGCGGCTGACCAAGATGATGGAGGAGGTGACGAGCCGGGTGACGGGCCAGGAGAAGGGCTGGCTCCAGTTCCAGAAAGAGCTGCAGAGACAGATGGACTGCAAGGTGAGGGCTCGTCCCCTCCACGCAGCACTGGCACCTTGGGGCCTGGCAGCCTAAGGCAGCATCCTTGTGAGGGTCCCCCCTCCCGGCTGTGCCCCCGGGGACCGCCATGTCCCATCCTGGGGTAGCTGGCTGAGGGTGTCACCCGTCCACAGCTGGACCGCCGGGAGCTGGGGGCGTTCCGGAAGCAGCAGGAGGAGCGGTGGAAGAGCCTCAGCGGGCAGCTCCAGGAGCAGGCGCTGCAGGCAGAGCGTGACAATGCCGCTGGGATTAGGAAGTGAGTGCCATGGGGACAGTGGCGGCTTTGGCAGTGCTGGCCCTGTTCCTGCTGGCTGTCCCGGCTCGTGCCGGTGTGGTACCTGGCGTGGGAGCCATGTGGGCAGCGCCCCTGGGGATGCTGAGCAAGTGGCTGTGCCTTGTGCTCCTGCCAGCTGCAGCTTCGCAGCGATAGAGGCGGCACAATGAGGGGCACGTGTGGGAGGAGCCCTCCTCAACCAGTCTTGGGGGGTGGGTGCAGAGGCTTTTTGTGGCTGGTGTGCAGGTGGGGCTGTGCCCCCCAGGAGCTCCCCAGCCCTTTTCTCCCCCCTCCAGGCAGCTGCTGCCCGGTTTCCATTGCCTGTCCTGTGACCGGCCCCTCAACATGCTGGCGCCTGGACCGTGAGTAACTGCCCCCCGAACAGGGAGCACCCCCCGACCCCTCCCTGGCGTCGAGTGACACATGGGGTGCCACCTGCCGGGCACTGAGCACCCCCATGTCCTGTCCCACAGGGAGCGGACGGGCGAGTGCAGATACCCCACTGTTCCGCGGAGCTGCGGGGGCCCACACACCGTCACGCCCCCGCGCTTCCAGCCCCAACCGCCCAGCACCCCACGGCCGTCCCCATCCAGCGCCCGCCGCCCCAACAAGGTAGGGATGACAGAGGTGGGGAGGGGGATGCTGAGCCTGCGGGGGGATCTGTGCCTCAGTTTCCCCAGGGAGAGCTGGCTGGGGGAGGGTTGCTGGGGGATGCGGAACGGGGCCCCGTGTTTGGGTCACACGCTCTCCCCTTCCCAGAAGGACGCGATGCAGCTGTCGGGCCAGGACGGCACTGATGGGAAGCGGCAGGACGAGCAGCTCTCCATGATGGGGGGCTCTCAGCTGCCCACAACACCAACGGCCACCCCAGAGACCTCGACCTCGAGGAGCCAGAAAAGTATGGCCCTGTCAGGGCACCGGGGGGCAGAGGACACCCCGCTGTCTGGGGGGACGGGTCTGTGCCCACAGCTGGGCAGGGTTGGACGGGGGTCTGGGCTCTGGGCTGGGCTGTGGGGGCAGCACTGGCTGCTGGGGCAGCCGGTCCCTGTGGTGGAGCTGGAGGGAGCTGGGGGGACATGTGGGGTGGTGCTGGGCAGTGGGGGACAACAGCCTGTGTGCTTCAGGGTGGGGGCAGGACCCTGTTGGTGGGTGTCTGTGGCTGACCCTGCCCCTCGCCCCCAGGCACCGCCTCCCCGCTGCTGTTAGCCGTGCTGAAGCGCCGACCAGCCTCATCTCCCGGACGCCTCACCCAGGCACCGAAGCTGCTGCCGCCCATCCAGCCCCCCCGCAGCGAAACAACCCCCTGACAGCCGGGCAGGACGGGGGTCCCGGCCCCGGTCCCACCACCCCGGGCGCTGAGCAGGCAGCGGCTGCAATAAATGGCGATGGGCAACCAAGCGCCGGTGTGGTCTGAGTGGGGGTCCCTGGGGCAGGATGGCAGAAAGCCCCCTGTGTTTGCTTTTCCAGGAGAAAAATAAGTGCTAAAAAGGCGCTTTGGGGTGCCCAGGTGGATCCAGTGGTATCCAGGGTCCCCAGAGGGAGCACGGGGAGCAAACCAGTGGGCACCAGGGCAGAGCCAGCAGAGGCCCATCCTGCCCCCGGGTGGGGCTGAGGTGTCCATGGGCTTCAGAAGCACCCCCTGGCACTAACTGGGGGGACGGGGTGAGGGGGGAGCCAGGGGGCTGTGCAAGAAGCCGGGCTGGCTGTCGGCAGCCGGAGGAGGGGAGCGCTTTGCTCTGGGTCGGGGGATCCAGAACTGGGGGGACGCAGCAGCTTCGTGCCCCGCCCCGGGGTGCCCACAGCCGCCGTGTCGCAGCGCTTTGCAGTCGCAGGAAAGCACCGGGCAGCTCGAGTTGATGGGCGCTCAGTTTCCCCAGCCAGGCGATGCCGGCGGTGCCAGCCCAGCCACCCAAGGCCCTACAAGAGACAAGGGCTGTTCATACAGCCAAGCAAAAGTGTGGCCCGTGGGCAGGGGAGCTGCCAGCCCTGCCTGCCCTGCCTGCACAGGCAGGAGGAAAGCCCCTGAGCAAACCTCCTGCATCCCAAAACCGGGGATGCTCAGCCCAGCAGAGCTGGCACTCTGCACTCTCCAACTGAAGCGGAGCAGCTGAGACCGGGGAGTGGACCAGACATGTCCCTGATGGAGCCACGTGCCAGGGGGTTCCCACCAGCCCCCCAAGGGCAGTGTGTCACGGAGAGTCCTCGCAGCTTCATTTAAGGGACAACAGAGTCCAAAACAGCTTTCATTAAACCGGCGAGGAACAGGGTTTTAGCACTCCAAAGTGACTTAAATAAAGGTTCGGATATCAGCTGAGGAAAATTATTTGAGGGGCAGCAACTGATACAACCAATCAGGCGGTGCACAGCGTGCACACACGGGGCTTCACTCAAAACAAATGCCGGAGCTGGCCCTGAGTCCCGGAGAAGTACACACTTGCCTAACACGGCGCGGGATTATTTTAAAGAGATAAAGTACACGTGCAAATGCGCACGGAAAGTTACTCGTGCATATGTGCACGGGAGGAAAATACACCCGCGATTCGGCGAGGGTCAATTTATACGCGCTCAAATGGAGCGCGGAAAGTTCTACGTGCATATGTGCACGGAAAGTATAAATATACTCGCAATCCTGCGAGAAGTTTTACTTACACCCGTGTCGGTGTCAGCATTCAGGACACAGAACCACGGGCGTAGTTATATGCGGTGCTTTATTTCAGCGCTGGGAAACCAGGGGCTCGCACCCAAAGCTGGTTCCGACCACTGATTCAAACTTCACCATTCTATACAATTTGGTTACATACATATTCATTGAAGTTACAACGTGTATATTGCATATTCATTAGGTTGCACAATTATTTCACAATATCAGTTGCAACACCTTGGAACTACTCTAAGCATGCGCAGTGTCCTCTGGTGGTCGTTCAGGGGTCGTTCCTGACAGCGCAGGAAAAGCGTTAGTCTGAGAATCCGCTTTGTGATGGTTCTCCTGCAGGTTGCTCGACCTTCAGTCACTGACAAAGAGCAGGACAAGGACAGAATTGGAGTCACAGAGCTGCTACTCACCATGCTCAACTTCTTCTTCTGGGGCCCACAGGCAGTCAGCACCTTGCTGCTTGTGTTCACTTTCAGGACATCTCCACTCGTCGTGCCAAGATGAAAATCACCATCATCGTCTGTCATCTATAAGAAAGCATAAAGAAAAAGAGATCACGGTCTGGATCCTGAGACCCGTGTCCCACGCCTGACACTGGGCTGCATCAACAGCTTTAGTTCAGTGGATTGCCAAGAGTTCACCTGGGGGAACCCAGCCAATGTTTCTGTTCCATCACACGCACAGATCCAGAACACTGCTGAACGCCAGACACTTTCTAACCAAATCTAGATCATATTTGGAAGCATAAAAATACGGGTGCCGGAGCCCGTGACCGTAATACGTGCTGCTTCTCTTGAGGAGCATCCAGAACACTCTTTCCCAGAGGCCGTGGGAGATCAACGGCCATGGCCAATGCTGAGGAACTTCACTGCCGTCACGCGCTTGGGACCAACATTTCCAGCATTATTAGAGAAACTCGTGGTTTTTCTCTAGTCTGTACAGAGTTTCTTAGTTTAGCAAAGTCATCTTGGCTGAAACGTACCTGAACACACACGCTGATTCCTCTCAGTTGCCCCGCGTAGCATTCAGATGGATGGATTGTTTTAGTTGCTGTGTCGAGTTCCCACACTCGAATGGTGAAACTAGAAGAACAAATAGAGTGGGATCAAATCCACAGATGCAGAAACCTCCAAGTTTTTTCAGTACTACAAGAAGTAAAAAGCCTTCACAAGGCTCCATTATTCTGATCTTTCAATACGGAGAAAAAGAACAATATCAGAGAAGTCTCTTATGGAAACTTTTTCCGGGCAAATCAAAAATCTTAAGGCTTCAGCAAAAACATATGTGAGGACACTTTCAACTCTTTTCTAGTGCAATTTAATTGACGATGTCAGAGACGATGTCATATCTTTGAGCAGAGTCACCCTTACATTTACCAAAGTGCCAAAATTGCGAAGGCGAGCACTCATAAGTGCGAGTGCAGCCAAGAGCATCCAAAGCCGTCCCTGATGTACAGGGAGGTGCAGGCCCTCAACGCGTTTAAACGTCAGCCTGGATATATGGGCGCTGCCGCAAATCCTTGCAAAACGCGACGTTTTGTACAACTTTTGTTACAAGCCAGTGACCAACTGTACATCACATCTGGTGAGGACAGGAGATCATCCAACGACCAGCAAGACATCCTTGTTTCGACATTAATTAGCCATTGTTCAGGGGCACTCATTGACTGCTTTTCTTGTGTAAACACTGGCAACTAAATATGTTAAACACCGCACGGGGAATGCTGAGTACAAAATCCTGCTATCAGGAGCAGAAGTGACGCACGTGGGCCCCTGTGTGCTGCTCTGAAAACATCTTGTTACATGGAGAACAAGCAGAAATGCCTTAAAGCTACAACCTGACGGGTATTCATGAGTCCATTCAGAGTGAAAAGAAACAACACAAGCACACAGTTGCTTGAGTTTCCTTGTAGTTCAATAAAGACTCTTTGTCAAAGGAAACAGGGCCAGGGGTTCTCTCGCTCTGCTCGTTCCTCTCAACAAACCCTTACTTTCCAGCAGTGACAAACACCTCGTCCCTGCAGCTGGAGCACATGACGACGTTGGCATTGCCGGCGCTGCGCGGCGAGGCCGGGCTCCCGCACACAGCCTCTCTCTTACTGACGTCCCACACCATCACCCTGCAGGAGAAGAAAGCCTTGAAACAGCTTCGCTTTTTGACATTGCTTGGAAGTCAATTACTAAAAAACAAAAGCAAGACAAAGCCTATTGTCCTGCAGTCTGTTCCTACCAGGACACACAACAGAAGTAACTTTGTAGAGATTCTACCCAAGAAAAAACTTGTCAGCAAAGTGTGGAATTGCAGTTTACATCCCCTGCTCCTGAAGCAAGGCTACGTGGATTTATCAGATTCCTTCTGCGGAGCACGACTCAAATCATACAGAATCACAGAACAGCTTGGGTTGGAGGGACCTTCCCAGCTCCCCAGTGCCCCCCTGCCATGAGCAGGGACATCTTCAGCAGCTCAGGGTGCTCAGAGCCCCGTCCAGCCTGGCCTGGGATGTCTCCAGGGATGGTTCAGCCACCACCTCTCTGGCCAACCCGGGACAGGCTCTCACCACCCTCCCTGGAAAAATGTCTCAGGCCGCCCATAGAATCTGATTCTTGTCAAAAATCTTGTGCCAAGAAGCGGAAATCCTTACCTGCCGTCGTCCTGGCCTCCCAGGGACACAAGATAAATGCCTCTGGGCGAGAACGAGAGTCCCTCGACTTTGCCCTCGTGCAGCGAGAGCCGAGCAAGTAACTCCTGCTTTGGGAAATCCCAGAGGATGACGTCTGCCTGCGGGGCAAAGCAGAAGGGGGGGATGGCAGAGCATGAGCTGTAACTCGCAGGATCAGGGAGAACAACGTTCTCTGGCAGGAAAGTTGTTCGAAGGAGCCCAGCCCAAGCTTCTCTGCAGCCCTGGGCACCCCTGACACAAAGAGGCTTCAGACTGGGTGCTGTAAGAAGCATTATTCCAGCTGAGCACTTGAGTAGCTCTGCTTCATTTCAGCACCTACACTTACCCTGAGACACTGAGTATTTGACTTAGGTTTTAAAATACTGAAAGCACTAAAACCTGATCCCTTCCAAGTGTCTTGAGGTCTTTCAAACAGGCAAAAATAAAACGAAAAGAACTTCAGAGGTCTGGAAATGCAGGTAGGTACCTGTCAAGGGCTTTGGAAAGTCCTAAGCTGATCTGGAACTCAGGTCTCACTTGAAATAAACCAGCATTTATTAATTAATGTCTAATGAGATTTTGGCTGCCACACACCCACAACACTTTGGATAAAAAGGACTGGAACTAAAAATCCCTCAATCCTAGGGAGACTGCTTCATGTTTTACAAAAACATAAAGGCACATCCAGCAATGGAGTAACTACAATTTCCCATTCCCTTCAACATCTTCCCATTGCAGATATTTATTTTCCAACAAAAGAAAAAATAAACGCAAGGTGTTCCCACCACTGGCAAGCCAACTCCAATTTCTCTGGTCAATACTAAGCGGTTAAAATCAGAGCATTACCCACCTTGAATCCAATGCAGGTGACTTGTCCTGAAGCGACGTACATCCCATCCCTGGACACGACAACGCAGGACACGTTATCAGCGTGGCAGTGCAAGAAACTCTGTTTCTTAGTGTCCAGGTGCTGAATCAGCACCGTACAGCCCAGGGGGTACAGGATGTGCTCCCTGTCGGGGTGGCAGATGAGGCCACAGGGAACATGTCCTGCAAGAGAAACGGGTGAAAGATCCGCTGGCTGCCAACAGTTCAGGGGCTGCAGAAACCACTGGCTCCCCACGGTTTACCTCACAAGGCGAGGGGGGGAAAGGAAAAGAACCTTGCAGTTCTCCCCAGAGCTGTTCAGCAGAACAACCCCGTGTCGAACAGCATGGTCACCCTTGTCATAAGGGATGGCCAAAATTGTTAATGTTGAACAAATCGAGTAGGATTCAATTATATTATGCATATTGTTGTAAGCAGTAACTGCGCTTGTGCAAGTTTGATTATGTTTTGTAGAACCTTGTAGTAGTAGTTAAGCCAATGCCTGGATTGCCTGGATGGTGCCATAAACAACAGGACTCCCGGATGGTGCCACAGATAACAGGACTCCCGGATGGTGCCACAGGTAACAAAGTTCCAGAGACGGAAATTCCCAGCGTGTGAACGAGCGTATAACATATATAAGCACACACGAAAAGTTGAGTGGTGTGCCTGTTGGCGGAACTGAGCTTCCCCCGGTCACCCAGCGCTGTTTTGCCTAATTACCGCTTGCTAAATAAAATCGATTGATTGGCTCAGAATCGATTTATTGGCTCTTATTTATAACAAATGTGATCTGTGTGTGGCGCAGGAGCTTCCCGTCCACTTGCTCCTCCATTCAGTCAGGTGCTGCAAGAGAGGGACAGAGAAAGAAACAGTTAGGACCGGATTAACAACCTCGTCATCCCTGTCCCCAAACCTGCAGGCGGCCTAGGAGGCCTGATCTAAGTTTGGCTCTTCTCCCTCTCTTTGCTGGAATCCTTCACTGCACAAATTTCTGTCATGAACACTCTCTGAACCAACCTGATGTGTTCATAGTTCCCAGCCCAGCGTCCATTCCTCAAGGTACCTCAGCATTTCACTCTGAAACCACACCTGAGTGCCATCCCGTCCTGAGCTACCTCAGCATTGCCCACTGCAGCCTCCCCGACGCCATCTCCTCCCTGAGGTCCCTCAGCCTTTCCCGCCAAAGCCTCCCCGATGTCACCCCTCCCTGAGCTCCCTCAGCCTTTCCCGCCAAAGCCTCCCCGATGTCACCCCTCCCTGAGCTCCCTCAGCCTTTCCCGCCCAAGCTCCTTCCGCGCCGTCCCGCCCTCAGGCTCCTCCGCCGCTCCCGCCGCTCCCCCCGTTCCCGGCCCCTCCCCGCGGCAGCGCCGCCCCCGCCCCTCGCGCCCCCTGGCGCCCCCACGGCGGCCCCGGCCCCGCCTGCGCCGCTCCCGACCCGGCGCTGCCCCCTCCCGCTCGCTTTCCTCCCTCTGCCCTGCGGCACCGCGGGCTCCCCCCTCCGCCCCACGGCCCCGCCCGAGCCCCGCGCAGCGCTCAGCCCGGGGCTCCCTTCCCTCACAGCCGCCCGCGTGTTTCCCCCTCGCCCCTTGCCCGGCCCGGGGCCGCGCTCTTGCGGCTGGCTGCCCCTCGCCTTCCTCCTGCCGAACCCAGCCCGTCCCTCCCCCTCCAGCCTCCCCCCTCAGCCGGGACCGGGGCGGCCCCGTCCAGTCTCCCCGCTGTCCGCCCGCCCCTCGCTCACCGCCGGCCCCGCCGCTCCTCGCGCGCTGCTCCCGCCGCCGCACCGCCGGCACGCGCTCCTCGGCCCGCGCGCTTCTGCAGCGTGGCCCCGCCCATCCCGCGCAGGAGCCAATCCCGTCCGCGCCCGCCACCGGGCCCCGCGCCCCCTCCCGGCCCGGAGCCGCCGGCGGCCGCAGAGCGGCGCTGTCCGCCCGCAGCGCGGCCCCGGCCCCGGCGGGTCAGCGGCAGCGGGGCCGGCAGCGCTCGGGCTGCGCCCGCCCGGGACGGCCCGGGACCGAGGGCTCCGCCGCCCGCCCGGGACGGCCCGGGACCGAGGGCTCCGCCGCTGCAGCCCGTTTCGTGCCGTTTGCACCCCGGCTTACACGGCTGCAGCCTTCCTCCTGCTGCAGCTCACACATCTTTCTTCCTTCTAACCGCACAGCAGGTCACACTCACAAACGTTCCGTTCTCGTTGGCATAAGAACATCTGCAGAAGAATCTACAAACATTACACAGATATACCACGGACCACAGCTTTCTGATCGTTCAGGTTAAAGTTCCTGCAGATACCCATGTTTCAATCAAACAGACACCACCAGCAGAGCTGCTGCCTCTGCCGTCTTTGCTCAGAAAGCAGTGGCAACACCAGAAAACACATTGGCAGCCGGTGCTTTGACCAGTGAAAGTGGGATCTACAAAAGTCTGATTAAACCAAACAGCCTGAGGTCTTTATCAAGCTGCAGATCTGCCAGGAATGCTGAAATGCAAGAGTTTACTCCTGCACTATTCCACAATGGAACAGCCGCTTCATATCAAAAATCATCTCAAAGTTCCAAACCAGTACATTAAGAAGCTGTCACTAGGTATTAGAAGACAACTGCAAGATCTTATTGCTTTTTGAATTAAATCAGAATTTTTCAATAAACAAAAAGCCAAACAATTTATGCAGTCTGTTGCTCATCCTCCTGTTCCTTCATGAGCACTGCAGCAATCAGTTGTCATACGACGTGTCAACAGAGGCGATTGAAAAATACCAAAAAAAACTTACTCTATATAGTGGTGTATCTAGGATGGGTATCTAGGATGCTGTATCTGGGATGCTGTATCTAGGATGCTGTATCTGGTATGCTACATCTGGGATGCTGTATCTTGGATACTGTATCTAGGATCCTGTATCTGGAATGCTGTATCTGCGATGCTGTAATTAGGATGCTGTATCTGGGATGCTGTATCTCGGATGCTGTATCTAGGATTCTGTATCTATGATGCTGTATCTATGATGCTGTATCTAGGATGCAATATCTATGATGCTCTATCTGGGATGCTGTATCTGAGATTCTGTATCTGGGATATTGTATCTAGGATGCTGTATCTGGGATGGTGTATCTGGGATGCTGTATCTGGGGTGCTATATCTAGGATGCTGTATCTAGGATGCTGTGCCTATGATGCTGTATCTGGGATGCTGTATCTGGGATGCTGTATCTAGGATGCTGTCTCTAGGATGCTGTATCTGGGATGCTCTATCTAGGATGCTGTATCTGGGATTCTGTATCTAGGATGCTGTATCTGAATTCTGTATCTGGGATTCTGTATCTCGGATGCTGTATCTATGATGCTGTATCTTGGATGCTGTATCTGAGATTCTGTATCTAGGATGCTGTATCTGAGATTCTGTATCTGGGCTTCTGTATCTGGGATGCTGTATCTAGGATGCTGTATCTGAGATGCTGTATCTAGGATGCTGTATCTAGGACGCTGTATCTAGGATGCTGTATCTGGGATGCTGTATCTGGGATGCTGTATCTAGGATGCTGTATCTGGGATGCTGTATGTAGGACGCTTTATATAGGATGCTCTATCTGGGATGCTGTACCTATGATGCTGTATCTGGGATGCTGTATCTAGGATTCTGTATCTGGGATGCTGTATCTAGGATGCTGTATCTGGGATGATGTATCTGGGATGCTTTATTTAGGATAATGTATCTGGGATTATGTATTGGGGATCCAGTATCGGGGATGCTATATCTAGGATGCTGTATCTAGGATGCTGTATCTATGATGCTGTATCTGTGGTGCTGTATCTGTGATGCTGTATATGGGATGCTGTATCTAGGATGCTGTATATGGGATTCTGTATCTAGGATGCAGTATCTAGGCTGCTGTATCTGGGATGCTGTATATGGGATGCTGTATCTAGGATGCAATACGTATGATGCTGTATCTATGATGCTGTATCTAGGATGCTGTATCTGATATGCTGTATCTAGGATGCTGTATCTGAGATGCTGTATCTAGGATGCTGTATCTGGGATGCTGTATCTAGGATGCTGTATCTAGGATGTTGTATCTGGGATGCTGTATCTAGGATGCTGTATCTGGGATGCTGTATATGGGATGCTGTATCTGGGATTCTGTATATGGGATGCTGTATCTAGGATGCTGTATTTGGGATGATGTATCTGGGATGCTGTATTTAGGATAATATATCTGGGATTATGTATTGGGGATCCTGTATCTGGGATGCTATATCTAGGATACTGTATCTAGGATGCTGTATATATGATGCTGTGTCTGGGGTGCTGTATCTGGGATGCTGTATGTAGGATACTGTTTCTAGGATGCTGTATATATGATGCTGTATCTGGGGTGCTGCATCTGGGATGCTGTATATGGGATGCTGTATCTAGGATGCTTTATGTTGGATTCTGTATCTAGGATGATGTATCTAGGATGCTGTGTCTGGGATTCTCTATCTAGGATACAGTATCTAGGATGCTGTATCTGGGATGCTGTATCTAGGATGCTGTATCTGGTATATTGTATCTAGGATGCTGTATCTAGGATGCTGTATCTGGGATGCGGTATCTGGGATGCTGTTTCTGGGGTGCTATATCTAGGATGCTGTATCTAGGATGCTGTATATGGGATTCTGTATCTGGGATGCTGTATCTAGGATGCTGTATCTGGGATGCTGTATCTAGGATGCTTTATCTGGGATGGTGTACCTAGGATGCTGTATCTGGGATATTGTATCCAGGATGCTGTATCCAGGATGCTGTATCTAGGATGCTGTATCTGGGATGCTGTATCTAGGATGCTGTATCTGGTATATTGTATCTAGGATGCTGTATCTAGGATGCTGTATCTGGGATGCGGTATCTGGGATGCTGTTTCTGGGGTGCTATATCTAGGATGCTGTATCTAGGATGCTGTATCTATGATGCTGTATCTGAAGTGCTGTATCTGGGATGCTGTATCTAGGATGCTGTATCTGTGATTCTGTATCTAGGAAGCTGTATCTAGAATGCTGTATCTGGGATTCTGTATCTAGTATGCAGTATCTAGGATGCTGTATCTGGGATGCTCTACCTAGGATGCTGTACCTGGGATATTGTGTCTAGTATGCTGTATCTAGGATGCTGTATCTATGATGCTGTATCTGGGGTGCTATATCTGGGGTGCTATATCTAGGATGCTGTATCTGGGATGCTGTGCCTATGATGCTGTATCAGGGATGCTATATTTGGGGTGCTGTATATAGGATGCTGTCTCTAGAATGTTGTATCTAGGATGCTGTATCTAGGATGCTGTATCTATGATGCAGTATCTGCGGTGCTCTATCTGGGATGCTGTATGTAGGACACTGTATCTAGGATGCTGTATCCATGATGCTGTATCTGGGGTGCTGTATCTGGGATGCTGTATCTAGGATGCTGTATCTGGGATGCTGTATCTGGGATGCTGTATCTGGGGTGCTATATATAGGATGCTGTATCTAGGATGCAGTGCCTATGATGCTGTATCTAGGATGCTGTATCTGGGATTCTGTATTTAGGATGCTGTATATACAATGCTGTATCTGGTATTCTGTATCTGGGATTCTGTATCTAGGATGCTGTATCTAGGATGATGTATCTGGGATGCTGTATCTAGGATGCTGTATCTGGGATATTGTATCTAGGCTGCTGTATCTCGGATGCTGTATCTGGGATGCTTTATCTGGGATGCTGTATCTAGGATGCTGTATCTGGGATATTGTATCCAGGATGCTGTATCTAGGATGCTGTATCTAGGATGCTATATCTGGGATGCTGTATCTAGGATGCTGTATGTGGGATATTGTATCTAGGATGCTGTATATGGGATGATGTATCTGGCTTGCTGTATCTAGGATGCTGTATCTAGGAAGCTGTATCTAGGATGGTGTATCTAGGATGCTGTATCTATGATGCTGTATCTGAAGTGCTGTATCTGGGATGCTGTATATGGGATGCTGTATCTAGGATGCTGTATCTGGGATTCTGTATCTAGGATTCTGTATCTAGGATGCTGAATCTGGGATTTTGTATCTAGGATGCTGTATCTGGGATGCTCTACCTAGGATGCTCTATCTGGGATATTGTATCTAGGATGCTGTATCTAGGATGCTGTATCTAGGATGCTGTATCTGGGATGCTGTATCTGGGATGCTGTATCTGGGGTGCTATATCTAGGATGCTGTATCTAGGATGCTGTGCCTATGATGCTATATCTGGGATGCAGTATCGGGGATGCTGTATCTAGGATGCTGTATCTAGGATGCAGTGCGTATGATGCTGTATCTAGGATGCTGTATCTGGGATGCCGTATCTAGGATGCTGTATCTGGGATTCTGTATCTAGGATGCTGTATATAGGATGCTGTATCTGGGATTCTGTATCTGGGATTCTGTATCTGGGATGCTGTATCTGGGATGCTGTATCTAGGATGCTGTATCTGAGATATTGTATCCAGGATGCTGTATCTAGGATGCTGTATCTAGGATGCTGTATCTGGGATGCTGTATCTAGGATGCTGTATCTGGGATATTGTATCTAGGATGCTGTATCTGGGATGATGTATCTGGGATGGTGTATTTAGGGTAAATGTATCTGGGATTATGTATTGGGGATCCTGTATCTGGGATGCTTTATCTAGGACGCTGTATCTAGGAAGCTGTATCTAGGATGGTGTATCTATGATGCTGTATCTATGATGCTGTATCTGAAGTGCTGTATCTGGGATGCTGTATATGGGATGCTGTATCTAGGATGCTGTATCTGGGATTCTGTATCTTGGATGCTGTATCTAGGATGCTGTATCTGGTGTTTTGTATCTAGGATGCAGTATCTAGGATGCTGTATCTGGGATGCTCTACCTAGGATGCTGTATCTGGGATATTGTATCTAGGATGCTGTATCTAGGATGCTGTATCTGGGATGCTGTATCTGGGGTGCTGTATATAGGATGCTGTATCTAGGATGCTGTGCCTATGTTGCTGTACTTAGGATGCTGTATCTGGGATGCCGTATCTAGGATGCTGTATCTGCGATTCTGTATCTAGGATGCTGTATATAGGATGCTGTATCTGGGATTCTGTATCTGGGATTCTGTATGTGGGATGGTGTATCTAGGATGCTGTATCTGGGATGCTGTATCTAGGATGCTGTATCTGGGATATTGTATCTAGGATGCTGTATATCGGATGCTGTATCTAGGATGCTATATCTGGGATGCTGTATCTAGGATTCTGTATCTGGGATATTGTATCTAGGATTCTGTATCTGGGATGATGTATCTGGGATGCTGTATCTAGGATGCTGTATCTAGGATGTAGTATCTAGGATGCTGTATCTGGGATGCTCTACCTAGGATGCTGTACCTGGGATATTGTGTCTAGGATGCTGTATCTGGGATGCTGTATTTAGGATAATGTATCTGTGATTAAGTATTGGGGATCCTGCATCTGGGATGCTGTATATGATATGCTTTATCTAGGATGCTGTATCTAGGATGCTATATTTAGCATGCTGTATTTAGGATGCTGTATCTGAGATGCTGTATCTGGGATGCTGTATCTAGGATGCTGTATCTGGGATGCTGTATCTGGTATGCTGTATCTAGGTTGCTGTATCTGGGATATTGTATCTGGGGTGCTGTGTCTCTGATGCTGTATCTGGGATGCTGTATCTGGGATGCTGTATCTTGGATACTGTATCTGGGATATTGTGTCTAGGATGCTGTATCTAGGATGCTGTATCTGGGATGCTTTATCTGGGATGCTGTAACTGGGATACTATATCTGGGGTGCTGTATCTGGGATGCTTATGTAGGATGCTGTATCTAGGATGCTGTATCTGGGATGCTGTACCTGGTATGCTGTATGTGGGATGCTGTATCTGGGATGCTGTATCTGGGGTGCTGTGTTTATGATGCTGTATATGGGATGCTGTATCCGGGATGCTGCATCTGGGATGCTGTATCTGGGGTGCTGTATCTGGGATGCTTTATCTAGGATGCTGTATATATGACGCTGTATCTAGGATGCTGTATACATGATACAGTATCTAGGATGCTGTCTCTGGGATGCTGTGTCTGGGATGCTGTATCTGGGGTGCTGTATCTAGGATGATGTATCTGGGATGTTGTATATAGGATGCTGTATCTAGGATGCTGTATCTGGTATGCTGTATCTGGGATGCTGTATCTGGGAAGATGTATCTGGAATGCTGTTTTTCGGATAATGTATCTGGGATTATGTATTGGGGATCCTGTATCTGGGATGCTATATCTAGGATGCTGTATCCAGGATGCTGTATCTATGACGCTGTATCTGGGGTACTGAATCTGGGATGCTGTATGTAGGATACTGTATCTAGGATGCTGTATCTATGATGCTGTATCTGGGGTGCTGTATCTAGGATGCTGTATCTGTGATGCTGTATCTAGGATGCTGTATCTGGGATATTGTATCTACGATGCTGTATCTTGGATGCTGTCTGGGATGCTGTATCTGGGATGCTGTATCTGGGGTGCTATATCTAGGATGCTGTATCTAGGATGCTGTATCTATGATGCTGTATCTGGGATGCTTTATCTGGGATGCTGTATGTGGGATGCTGTAGCTGGGGTGCTGTATCGGGGATGCTGTATCTAGGATGCTGTATCTAGGATGCTGTTTCTGAGATTCTTTATCTGGGATTCTGTATCTGGGATTCTCTATCTGGGATGCTGCATCTATGATGCTGTATCTGGGGTGCTGTATCTGGGATGCTGTATCTGTGATGCTGTACCTAGGATGCTGTATCTGGGATGCTGTAGATAGGATGCTGTATCTGGGATATTGTATCCAGGATGCTGTATCTAGGATGCTGTATCTAGGATGCTATATCTGGGATTCTGTATCTAGGATGCTGTATCTGGGATGCTATATGTGGAGTGCTGTATCTGGGATGCTTTATCTAGGATGCTGTATATATGGTGCTATATCTGGGATGCTGCATCTGGGATGCTTTATCTGGGATGCTGTATCTATGATGCTGTATCTGGGATGCTGTATCTACGATGCTGTATCTAGGATGCTGTATCTAGGATGCTGTATCTGGGATGCTGTATCTGGGATGCTGTATCTAGAATTCTGTATCTAGGATGCTGTGTCTGGGATGCTGTATCTAGGATGCTGTATAAGGGATGCTGTATCTAGGAAACTGTATCTGGGTTATTGTATCTAGGATACTGTATCTCGGATCGTGTATCTGGGATGCTGTATCTGGGATCCTGTATCTGGGTTACTGTATCTGGGTTGCAGTATCTAGGATGCTGTATCTAGGATGCTGTGTCTATGATGCTGTATCTGGGATGCTGTACATGGAATGCTTTATCTGGGATGCTGTATATATAGTGCTGTATCTAGGATGCTGTATCTGGGATGCTCTATCTAGGATGCTGTATCTCGGATGCTGTATCTAGGATGCTGTATCTGGGATGCTGTATCTGGGATGCTGTATCTAGGATGCTGTATCTAGGAGGCTGTATCTGGGATGGAGTATCTCGGATGCTTTATCTAGGATGCTGTATCTATGATGCTATATATAGGATGCTGTATATAGGATGCTGTATCTGAGATGCTGTATCTGGGATGCTGTATCTAGGATGCTGTATCTGAGATTCTGTATCTGGGATTCTCTATCTGGGATGCTGTATCTAGGATGCTGTATCTAGGATGCTGTATCTGTAACGCTGTATCTAGGATGCTGTATGTAGGACGCTGTATCTAGGATGCTGTATCTGGGATGCTGTATCTAGGATGCTGTATCTGGGATATTTTATCTAGGATGCTGTATCTAGAATGCTGTATCTCGGATGCAGTATCTAGGATGCTGTATCTGGGGTGCTGTGTCTGTGATGCTGTATCTGGGATACTATATCTGAGATGCTATATCTGGTATGCTTTATCTGGGATATTTTATCTAGGATGCTGTATCTCGGATGCTTCTCTGGGATGCTTTATCTGGGATTCTGTATCTGGGATGCTGTATCTGGGATGCTGTATCTAGGATGCTGTATCTGGGATATTATCTCTAGGATGCTGTATCTAGGATGCTGTATCTGGGATGCTTTATCTGGGATGCTGTATCTAGGATGCCGTATCTGGGATATTTTATCTATGATGCTGTATCTAGGATGCTGTATCTAGGACGCTGTATCTAGGATGCTGTATCTGGGATGCTGTATCTAGGATGCTGTATCTGGGATGCTGTATCTGGGATGCTGTATATAGGATGCTGTATCTAGGATGCTGTATATGGGATGCTGTATCTAGGATTCTGTATATGGGAATCTGTATTTAGCATGCTGTATCTATGATGCTGTATCTGGGGTGCTGTATCTGGCATGCTGTATCTGGGATGCTGTATCTAGGATTCTGTATTTGGGATCCTGTATCTGGGATGCTCTATCTGGGGTGCTGTATCTTGGATGCTGTATCTAGGATGCTGTGTCTATGATGCTGTATCATGGATGCTGTACATGGAATGCTGTATCTAGGATGCTGTATCTAGGATACTGTATCTGGGATGCTGTATCTGGGATGCTGTATCTGGGATGCTGTATCTAGGATGCTGTATCTGGGATGCTGTATATGATGTGCTTTATCTAGGATGCTGTATCTAGGATGCTATATTTAGCATGCTGTATTTAGGATGCTGTATCTGAGATGCTGTATCTGGGATGCTGTATCTAGGATGCTGTATCTAGGATGCTGTATCTGGGGTGTTGTATCTGGGATGCTGTATCTAGGATACTGTATCTAGGATGCTTTATCTGTGATGCTGTATCTGGGATGCTTTATCTAGGATGCTGTATATACGATGCTGTATCTAGGATGCTGTATCTGAGATTCTGTATCTGGGATACTCTATCTGGAATGCTGTATCTATGATGCTGTATCTGGGGTGCTGTATCAGGGATGCTGTATCTGGGATGCTGTATCAGGGATGCAGTATCTATGATGCTCTATCTTGGACGCTGTATCTAGGATGCTGTATCTGGGATGCAGTATCTAGGATGCTGTATCTGGAATGCTATATCTAGGATGCTGTATCCAGGATGCTGTATCTGGGATGCTGTATCTAGGATGCTGTATCTAGGATGCTGTATCTGGGATATTGTATCTACGATGCTGTATCTAGGATGCCGTATCTGGGATTCTGTATCTGGGATGCTGTATCTGGGATGCTGTATCTTGGATACTGTATCTGGGATATTGTGTCTAGGATGCTGTATCTAGGATGCTGTATCTGGGATGCTTTATCTGGGATGCTGTAACTGGGATACTATATCTGGGGTGCTGTATCTGGGATGCTTATGTAGGATGCTGTATCTAGGATGCTGTATCTGGGATGCTGTACCTGGTATGCTGTATGTGGGATGCTGTATCTGGGATGCTGTATCTGGGGTGCTGTGTTTATGATGCTGTATATGGGATGCTGTATCCGGGATGCTGCATCTGGGATGCTGTATCTGGGGTGCTGTATCTGGGATGCTTTAACTAGGATGCTGTATATATGACGCTGTATCTAGGATGCTGTATACATGATACAGTATCTAGGATGCTGTCTCTGGGATGCTGTGTCTGGGATGCTGTATCTGGGGTGCTGTATCTAGGATGATGTATCTGGGATGTTGTATATAGGATGCTGTATCTAGGATGCTGTATCTGGTATGCTGTATCTGGGATGCTGTATCTGGGAAGATGTATCTGGAATGCTGTTTTTCGGATAATGTATCTGGGATTATGTATTGGGGATCCTGTATCTGGGATGCTATATCTAGGATGCTGTATCTAGGATGCTGTATCTATGACGCTGTATCTGGGGTACTGAATCTGGGATGCTGTATGTAGGATACTGTATCTAGGATGCTGTATCTATGATGCTGTATCTGGGGTGCTGTATCTAGGATGCTGTATCTGTGATGCTGTATCTAGGATGCTGTATCTGGGATATTGTATCTACGATGCTGTATCTTGGATGCTGTCTGGGATGCTGTATCTGGGATGCTGTATCTGGGGTGCTATATCTAGGATGCTGTATCTAGGATGCTGTATCTATGATGCTGTATCTGGGATGCTTTATCTGGGATGCTGTATGTGGGATGCTGTAGCTGGGGTGCTGTATCGGGGATGCTGTATCTAGGATGCTGTATCTAGGATGCTGTTTCTGAGATTCTTTATCTGGGATTCTGTATCTGGGATTCTCTATCTGGGATGCTGCATCTATGATGCTGTATCTGGGGTGCTGTATCTGGGATGCTGTATCTGTGATGCTGTACCTAGGATGCTGTATCTGGGATGCTGTAGATAGGATGCTGTATCTGGGATATTGTATCCAGGATGCTGTATCTAGGATGCTGTATCTAGGATGCTATATCTGGGATTCTGTATCTAGGATGCTGTATCTGGGATGCTATATGTGGAGTGCTGTATCTGGGATGCTTTATCTAGGATGCTGTATATATGGTGCTGTATCTGGGATGCTGCATCTGGGATGCTTTATCTGGGATGCTGTATCTATGATGCTGTATCTGGGATGCTGTATCTACGATGCTGTATCTAGGATGCTGTATCTAGGATGCTGTATCTGGGATGCTGTATCTGGGATGCTGTATCTAGAATTCTGTATCTAGGATGCTGTGTCTGGGATGCTGTATCTAGGATGCTGTATAAGGGATGCTGTATCTAGGAAACTGTATCTGGGTTATTGTATCTAGGATACTGTATCTCGGATCGTGTATCTGGGATGCTGTATCTGGGATCCTGTATCTGGGTTGCTGTATCTGGGTTGCAGTATCTAGGATGCTGTATCTAGGATGCTGTGTCTATGATGCTGTATCTGGGATGCTGTACATGGAATGCTTTATCTGGGATGCTGTATATATAGTGCTGTATCTAGGATGCTGTATCTGGGATGCTCTATCTAGGATGCTGTATCTCGGATGCTGTATCTAGGATGCTGTATCTGGGATGCTGTATCTGGGATGCTGTATCTAGGATGCTGTATCTAGGAGGCTGTATCTGGGATGGAGTATCTCGGATGCTTTATCTAGGATGCTGTATCTATGATGCTATATATAGGATGCTGTATATAGGATGCTGTATCTGAGATGCTGTATCTGGGATGCTGTATCTAGGATGCTGTATCTGAGATTCTGTATCTGGGATTCTCTATCTGGGATGCTGTATCTAGGATGCTGTATCTAGGATGCTGTATCTGTAACGCTGTATCTAGGATGCTGTATGTAGGACGCTGTATCTAGGATGCTGTATCTGGGATGCTGTATCTAGGATGCTGTATCTGGGATATTTTATCTAGGATGCTGTATCTAGAATGCTGTATCTCGGATGCAGTATCTAGGATGCTGTATCTGGGGTGCTGTGTCTGTGATGCTGTATCTGGGATACTATATCTGAGATGCTATATCTGGTATGCTTTATCTGGGATATTGTATCTAGGATGCTGTATCTCGGATGCTTCTCTGGGATGCTTTATCTGGGATTCTGTATCTGGGATGCTGTATCTGGGATGCTGTATCTAGGATGCTGTATCTGGGATATTATCTCTAGGATGCTGTATCTAGGATGCTGTATCTGGGATGCTTTATCTGGGATGCTGTATCTAGGATGCCGTATCTGGGATATTTTATCTATGATGCTGTATCTAGGATGCTGTATCTAGGACGCTGTATCTAGGATGCTGTATCTGGGATGCTGTATCTAGGATGCTGTATCTGGGATGCTGTATCTGGGATGCTGTATATAGGATGCTGTATCTAGGATGCTGTATATGGGATGCTGTATCTAGGATTCTGTATATGGGAATCTGTATTTAGCATGCTGTATCTATGATGCCGTATCTGGGGTGCTGTATCTGGCATGCTGTATCTGGGATGCTGTATCTAGGATTCTGTATTTGGGATCCTGTATCTGGGATGCTCTATCTGGGGTGCTGTATCTTGGATGCTGTATCTAGGATGCTGTGTCTATGATGCTGTATCATGGATGCTGTACATGGAATGCTGTATCTAGGATGCTGTATCTAGGATACTGTATCTGGGATGCTGTATCTGGGATGCTGTATCTGGGATGCTGTATCTAGGATGCTGTATCTGGGATGCTGTATATGATATGCTTTATCTAGGATGCTGTATCTAGGATGCTATATTTAGCATGCTGTATTTAGGATGCTGTATCTGAGATGCTGTATCTGGGATGCTGTATCTAGGATGCTGTATCTAGGATGCTGTATCTGGGGTGTTGTATCTGGGATGCTGTATCTAGGATACTGTATCTAGGATGCTTTATCTGTGATGCTGTATCTGGGATGCTTTATCTAGGATGCTGTATATACGATGCTGTATCTAGGATGCTGTATCTGAGATTCTGTATCTGGGATACTCTATCTGGAATGCTGTATCTATGATGCTGTATCTGGGGTGCTGTATCAGGGATGCTGTATCTGGGATGCTGTATCAGGGATGCAGTATCTATGATGCTCTATCTTGGACGCTGTATCTAGGATGCTGTATCTGGGATGCAGTATCTAGCATGCTGTATCTGGAATGCTATATCTAGGATGCTGTATCCAGGATGCTGTATCTGGGATGCTGTATCTAGGATGCTGTATCTAGGATGCTGTATCTGGGATATTGTATCTACGATGCTGTATCTAGGATGCCGTATCTGGGATACTGTATCTGGGATGCTGTATCTGGGGTGCTGTGTCTATGATGCTGTATCTGGGATGCTCTATCTAGGATGCTGTATGTGGGATATTGTATCTAGGATGCTCTATATAGGATGCTGTATCTAGGATGCTGTATATAGGATGCTGTATCTAGGATGCTGTATCTAGGATGCTGTATCTGGGATGCTTTATCTGGGATGCTGTATCTAGGGTGCTGTATCTATGATGCTGTATCTGTGATATTGTATCTAGGATGCTGTATCTAGGATGCTGTATCTAGGATGCTGTATCTGGAATGCTGTATCTAGGATGCTGTATCTGGGATATTGTATCCAGGATGCTGTATCTAGGATGCTGTATCTAGGGTGCTGTATCTGGGATGCTTTATCTGGGATGCTGTATCTATGATGCTGTATCTGGGATGCTGTATCTAGGATGCGGTATCTGGGATGCTGTATCTGGGGTTCTATATCTGGGATGCTGTATCTGGGGTGCTGTATCTGGGATGCTTTATCTAGGATGCTGTATATATGATGCTGTATCTAGGATGCTGTATATGGGATGCTTTATCTGGGATGCTGTATCTAGTATGCTGTATCTGGGATATTGTATCTAGGATGCTGTATCTAGGATGCTGTATCTGGGATGCTGTATCTAGTATGCTGTATCTAGTATGCTGTATCTAGGATGCTGTATCTAGGATGCTGTATCTGGGATGCTGTATCTAGGATGCTCTATCTGGAATGCTGTATGTAGGATTCTGTATCTAGGATGCTGTATCTGGGATGCTGTATCTAGGATGCTGTATCTGGAATGCTGTAACTAGGATGCTGTATCTAGGATGCTGTATCTTGGATGCTTTATCTGGGATGCTGTACCTCTGATGCTGTATCTGGGATGCTGTATCTAGGATGCTGTATCTAGGATGCTGTATCTGGGATACTGTATCTACGATGCTATATCTAGGATTCTGTATCTGGGATGCTGTATCTGGGGTGCTGTATCTAGGATGCTGTGTCTGGGATGCTGTATCTAGGATTCTGTATATGGGATTCTGTATTTAAGATGCTGTATCTATGATGCTGTATCTGGGGCTGCTGTATCTGGGATGCAGTATCTGGGATATTGTATCTAGGATGCTCTATCTATAATGCTGTATCTGGGATGCTATATTTGGGATCCTGTATCTGGGATGCTGTGTCTGGGGTGCTGTATCTAGGATGCTGTATCTAGGATGCTGTTTCTATGATGCTGTATCTTGAATGCTGTACATGGAATGCTGCATCTAGGATGCTGAATCTGGGATGCTCTATCTAGGATGCTGTATCTGAGATGCTGTATCTGGGATGCTGTATCTAGGATGCTGTATCTAGGATGCTGTATCTGGGGCGCTGTATCTGGGATGCTGTATCTAGGATACTGTATCTAGGATGCTCTATCCGTGATGCTGTATCTGGGATTCTGTATCCGGGATGCTGTATCTAGGATGTTGTATCTAGGATGCTGTATCTGAGATTCTGTATCTGGGATTCTGTATCTGGGATGCTGTATCTAGAATGCTGTATCTAGGATGCCGTATCTGGAATGCTGTATCTAGGATGCTGTATCTTGAATGCTTTATCTAGGATGCTGTATCTAGGATGCTGTATCTGGGATGCTGTTACTGGGATGCTGTATCTGGGTGCTGTATCTGGAATGCTGTATCTAGGATGCTGTATCTGGGATGCTGTATCTAGGATGCTGTATCTAGGATGCTGTATCTAGGATGCTGTATCTGGGATATTGTATCTAGGATGCTGTATCTGGATGCTGTATCTAGGATGCTCTATCTGGGATGCCTTGTCTAGGATGCTGTATCTGGGATATTGCATCTAGGATGCAGTATCTAGGATGCTGTATCTGGGATGCTGTATCTGGGATGCTGTATCTGGGGTGCTGAATCTGGGAGGCTTTATCTAGGATGCTGTATATATGATGCTGTATCTAGGATGCTGTATCTGGAATGCTGTATCTAGGATTCTGTATATGGGATTCTGTATTTAGGATGCTGTATCTATGATGCTGTATCTGGGGTGCTATATCTGGAGTGCTGTATCTGGGATGCTGTATCTGGGATTCAGTATCTAGGATGCTGTATCTGGGATGCTGTATCTGGGGTGCTATATCTGGATGCTGTATCGGGGATGCTGTATTTGGGATCCTGTATCTGGGATCCTGTATCTGGTGTGCTGTATCTAGGATGCTGTATCTAGGATGGTGTGTCTATGATGCTGTATCTTGGATGCTGTACATGGAATGCTGTATATAGGATGCTGTATCTGGGATGCTCTATCTATGATGCTGTATCTAGGATGCTGTATCTAGGATACTGTATCTGGGATGCTGTATCTGGGATGCTATATCTGGGATGCTGTATCTAGGATGCTGTATCTGGGATGCTGTATCTGGGATGCTTTATCTAGGATGCTGTATCTGGGATGCTGTATCTAGGATGCTGTATCTGGGATGCTGTATCTGGGATGCTGTATCTCGGATGCTGTATCTGGGATGCTGTATCTGGTATGCTTTATCTAGGATGCTGTATCTAGGATGCTATATCTAGGATTCTGTATCTAGGATGCTGTATCTGAGATGCTGTATCTGGGATATTGTATCTAGGATCCTGTGTCTATGATGCTGTATCTGGGATGCTGTATCTGGGATGCTGTATCTAGGATACTGTATCTAGGATGCTGTATCTAGGATGCTGTATCTGGGATGCTGTATCTAAGATGCTGTATCTGGGATATTGTATCTAGGATGCTGTATCTGGGATGCTGTATCTAGGATGCTGTATCTGGGATATTGTATCTAGTATGCTGTATCTAGGATGTTCTATCTGGGATGCTGTATCTGGGATGCTGTATCTGGGATGCTGTATCTGGGGTGCTGTATCTTGGATGCTTTATCTAGGATGCTGTATATATAGATGCTGTATCTAGGATGCTGTATCTGGGATGCTTTATCTGGGATGCTGTATCTATGATGCTGTATCTGGGATGCTGTATCTAGGATGCTGTATCTAGGATGCTGTATCTAGGATGCTGTATGTAGGATGCTGTATCTGGGATGCTGTATCTGGGATGCTGTATGTTGGATGCTGTATCTGGGATGCTGTATCTAGGATGCTGTATCTAGGATGCTGTATCTGGGATGCTGTATCTGGGTGCTGTATCTGGGATGCTGTATCTAGGATGCTGTATCAGGGATATTGTATCTAGGATGCTGTATCTGGGATGCTGTATCTAGGATGCTTTATCTGCGATATTGTATCTAGGATGCTGTATCTGGATGCAGTATCTAGGATGCTGTATCTGGGATGCCTTATCTAGGATGCTGTATCTGGGATATTGCATCTAGGATGCTGTATCTAGGATGCTGTATCTGGGATACTGTATCTGGGATGCTGTATCTGCGGTGCTGAATCTGGGAGGCTTTATATAGGATGCTGTATAAATGATGCTGTATCTAGGATGCTGTATCTGGAATGCTTTATCTGGGATGCTGTATATATGATGCGGTATCTGGGATGCTGTATCTAGGATGCTGTATCTAGAATGCAGTATATGGGATGCTGTATCTAGGATGCTCTATCTACTATGCTGTATCTGCGATGCTGTATCTGGGGTGCTGTATCTAGGATGCTGTGTCTGGGATGCTCTATCTAGCATTCTGTATATGGGATTCTGCAACTACGATGCTGTATCTATGATGCTGTATCTAGGATGCTGCATCTGGGATGCTGTATCTGGGATGCTATATCTGGGGTGCTGTCTCTAGGACGCTCTATCTAGGATGCTGTATCTGAGATTCTGTATCTGGGATTCTGTATCTGGGATGCTGTATATATGATGCTGTATCTGGAGTGCTGTATCTGGGATGCTGTATCTGGGATTCAGTATCTAGGATGCTGTATCTGGGATGCTGTATCTGGGATGCTGTATCTGGGTGCTGTATCTGGGATGCTTTATATAGGATGCTGTATATATGATGCTGTATCTAGTATGCTGTATCTGGGATGCTCTGTCTGGGATGCTGTATCTATGATGCTGTATCTGGGATGCTGTATCTGGGATGCTGTATCTAGGATGCTGTATCTGGGATGCTGTATCTGCGTGCTGTATCTGGGATGCTCTATCTGGGATGCTGTATCTGAAATATTGTATCTAGGATGCTGTATCTGGGATGCTGTATCTGGGATGCTGTATCTGGGATGCTGTATCTAGGATGTTGTATCTTGGATGCTGTATCTGGGATGCTGTATCTAGGATGCTGTATCTGGGATGCTGTATCTGGGTGCTGTATCTGGGATGCTCTATCTGGGATGCTGTATCTGGGATATTGTATCTAGGATGCTGTATCTAGGATGCTTATCTGGGATACTTTATCTGGGATGCTGTATCTGGGATGCTGTATTTGGGATGCTGTATCTGGGTGCTGTATCTGGGATGCTCTATCTGGGATCCTGTATCTATGATGCTGTATCTAGGATGCTGTATCTGGGATGCTTTCTCTGGGATGCTGTATCTATGGTGCTGTATCTGGGATGCTGTATCTAGGATGCTGTATCTAGGATGCTGTATCTGGGATGCTGTATCTAGGATGCTGTATCTGGGATGCTTTCTCTGGGATGCTCTATCTATGGTGCTGTATCTGGGATGCTGTATCTAGGATGCTGTATCTGGGATGCTGTATCTCAGGTGCTGTACCTAGGATGCTATGTCTGGGATGCTGTATCTAGGATGCTGTATATGGGATTCTGTATCTGGGATGCTGTATGTATGATGCTGTATCTGGAGTGCTGTATCTGGGATGCTGTATCTGGGATTCTGTATCTAGGATGCTGTTTCTGGGATATTGTATCTAGGATGTTTTATCTACGATGCTGTATCTGGGATGCTTTATCTGGGACGCTGTATCTGGGATGCTGTATCTGGTGTGCTGTATCTGGGATGCTGTATCTGGGATTCTGCATTAGGGATCCTATATCTGCTATGCTGTATCTAGGATGCTGTACCTAAAATGCTGTATCTGCGATTCTTTATCTGGGATGCTGTATCAAGGATGCTGTATCTGGGATGCTCTATCTAGGATGCTGTATCTATGATGCTGTATCTATGATTCTGTATCTGGGGTGCTGTATCTGGCATGCTGTATCTGAGATGCTGTATCTAGGATGCTGCATCTGGGATGCTGTATCTAGGATGCTGTATCTGGGATTCTGTATTGGGGATCCTGTATCTGGGTTGCTGTATCTGTGATGCTGTATCTGGGGTGCTGTATCTGGGATGCTTTATCTAGGATGCTGTATATATGATGCTGTATCTACGATGCTCTATCCGGGATTCTGTATTGGGGATGCTATGTCTGGGATGCTGTATCTAGGATGCTCTATCTAGTATGCTGTATCTGGGATGATGTATCTAGGATGCTGTATCTATGATGCTATATCTGGGAAGCTGTATCTGGGATGCTGTATCTAGGATGCTATATCTAGGATGCTGTATCTGGGATGCTGTATCTGGGATGCTCTATCTTGGATACTGTATCTGGGATGCTCTATCTAGGATGCTGTATATGTTATGTTGTATCCAGGGTGCTGTATCTGGGATTCTGTATTGGGGATCCTATATCTGCGATGCTGTATGTAGGATGCTGTATGTAGGATGCTGTATCTGGGATGTTGTATCTAGGATGCTGTATCTGGATGCTCTATCTTGGATGGTGTATCTGGGATGCTGTATCTGGGATGATGTATCTAGGATGCTGTATCTAGGATGCTGTATCTATGATGCTGTGTCTAGGATGCTGTATCCGGGATTCTGTATCTGGTATGCTGTATCTAGGATGCTGCATCTGGGATGCTGTTTTTAGGATGTTGTATCTGGGGTGCTTTATCTGGGATGCTGTTTCTAGGATTCTGTATCTAGGATGCTGTATATAGGATGCTGTATCCGGGATGTTCTATCTGGGATTCTGTATCTGGGATGATGTATCTGGGATGCTGTATCTTGGATGCTGTATACGGGATGCTGTATCCAGGATGCTGTACCTCAGAATCTGTATCTGGGACGCTGTATCTGGGATGCTGTATCTAGGATGTTGTATCTGGGATGCTGTATCTAGTAAGCTGTATACGGGATGCTGTAGCTGGGATGCTGTATCTAAGATGCTTTATCTAGGTTATCTGTATAAATATGTTTACCCTGGACCAATAAAGTCAACTATGCTCTGTCACTCACATTGAGTCGTCTCAGCTTTTTCCTCCCCCGCTCGCAATCTTTGGTTTGGAAGATATCGTATTTGGAACGTTAAGGCAGCTGTAACTCCCTTGGTGTTTCCTTCTCCCTGCAGTCGCATTTCTGGTTCTGTCTGTGGACTTCTGCTCCTCTCCAGCACCAGGTGCTGATCATGGGGCTCAGGGTGAGGGGGGCAGGGAGGGCGGGGGGTCCGTGGGCTTCAATAAATTTTGTTTGGGGTTTTTCAATCGCCTCTGTTGACACATCGTTTAAAAACTGATTGCTGCAGTGCTAATGAATGAACAGGATACAGCATCCTAAACACAGCATCATAGATACAGCATCCTAGATACAGCATCCCAGATACAGAATCCCCGATACAGCATCATAGATATTGCATCCTAAATACAGCATCCCAGATACAGCATCATAGATACAGCATCATAGATGCAGCATCCTTGGTACAGCATCCCAGATACAGCATCCTCTATACAGCATCATAGATACAGCATCCTAGATACAGCATCCCAGATACAGCATCCCAGATACAGCATCCCAGATACAGCATCCTAGATACAGCATCCTAGATACAGCATCCCAGATACAGCATCCTAGATACAGCATCCTAGATACAGCATCCCAGATACAGCATCCCAGATACAGCATCCCAGATACAGCATGCTAGATACAGCATCCCAGATACAGCATCCCAGATACAGCATCCCAGTTACAGCATCCCAGATACAGAATCCTAGATACAGCATCCTAGATACAGCATCCTAGATACAGGATCCTAGATACACCACTATAGACAGTAAGTTATGTTTGGGGTTTTTCAATTTCCTCTGTTGACACGTCGTATAACAACTGATTGCTGCAGTGCTAATGAATGAACAGGAGGATGAGCAACAGACTGCAGAAATTGTTTAGCTTTTGTTTATTGAAAAATTATGATTTAACTCAAAAGCAACAAAGTCTTGCAGTGGTCTTCTAATACCTAGTGACAGCTTTTTAATGTACCGGTTTGGAACTTTGAGATGATTTTTGATATGAAGCGGCTGTTCCATTGTGGAATAGTGCAGGAGTAAACTCTTGCATTTCAGCATTCCTGGCAGATCTGCAGCTTGATAAAGACCTCAGGCTGTTTGGTTTAATCAGACTTTTGTAGATCCCACCCTCACTGGTCAAAGCACCGGCTGCCAATGTGTTTTCTGGTGTTGTCACTGCTTTCTGAGCAAAGACGGCAGAGGCAGCAGCTCTGCTGGTGGTGTCTGTTTGATTGAAACATGGGTATCTGCAGGAACCTTAACCTGAAAGCTCAGAAAGCTGTGGTCGGTGGTATATCTGTGTAATGTTTGTAGATTCTTCTGCAGATGTTCTTATGCCAGCGAGCACGGAACGTTTGTGAGTGTGACCTGCTGTGCGGTTAGAAGGAAGAAAGATGTGTGAGCTGCAGCAGCAGGAAGGCTGCAGCCGTGTAAGCCGGGGTGCAAACGGCACGAAACGGGCTGCAGCGGCGGAGCCCTCGGTCCCGGGCCGTCCCGGGCGGGCGCAGCCCGAGCGCTCCCGGCCCCGCTGCCGCTGACCCGCCGGGGCCGGGGCCGGGGCCGCGCTGCTGGCGGACAGCGCCGCTCTGCTGCCGCCGGCGGCTCCGGGCCGGGAGGTGGGGCGGGGCCCGGTGGCGGGCGCGGACGGGATTGGCTCCTGCGCGGGATGGGCGGGGCCACGCTGCAGAAGCGCGCGGGCCGAGGAGCGCGTGCCGGCGGTGCGGCGGCGGGAGCAGCGCGCGAGGAGCGGCGGGGCCGGCGGTGAGCGAGGGGCGGGCGGACAGCGGGGAGACTGGACGGGGCCGCCCCGGTCCCGGCTGAGGGGGGAGGCTGGAGGGGGAGGGACGGGCTGGGTTCGGCAGGAGGAAGGCGAGGGGCAGCCAGCCGCAAGAGCGCGGCCCCGGGCCGGGCCGGGCAGGGGGCGAGGGGGAAACACGCGGGCGGCTGTGAGGGAAGGGAGCCCCGGGCTGAGCGCTGCGCGGGGCTCGGGCGGGGCCGTGGGGCGGAGGGGGGAGCCCGCGGTGCCGCAGGGCAGAGGGAGGAAAGCGAGCGGGAGGGGGCAGCGCCGGGTCGGGAGCGGCGCAGGCGGGGCCGGGGCCGCCGTGGGGGCGCCAGGGGGCGCGAGGGGCGGGGGCGGCGCTGCCGCGGGGAGGGGCCGGGAACGGGGGGAGCGGCGGGAGCGGCGGAGGAGCCTGAGGGCGGGACGGCGCGGAAGGAGCTTGGGCGGGAAAGGCTGAGGGAGCTCAGGGAGGGGTGACATCGGGGAGGCTTTGGCGGGAAAGGCTGAGGGAGCTCAGGGAGGGGTGACATCGGGGAGGCTTTGGCGGGAAAGGCTGAGGGACCTCAGGGAGGGAGGGACATCGGGGAGGCTTTGGCGGGAAAGGCTGAGGGAGCTCAGGGAGGGGTGACATCGGGGAGGCTTTGGCGGGAAAGGCTGAGGGAGCTCAGGGAGGAGATGGCGTCGGGGAGGCTGCAGTGGGCAATGCTGAGGTAGCTCAGGACAGGATGGCACTCAGGTGTGGTTTCAAAGGGAAATGCTGAGGTACCTTGAGGAATGGACGCTGGGCTGGGAACTATGAACACATCAGGTTGGTTCAGAGAGTGTTCATGACAGAAATTTGTGCAGTGAAGGATTCCAGCAAAGAGAGGGAGAAGAGCCAAACTTAGATCAGGCCTCCTAGGCCTGCAGGTTTGGGGACAGGGATGACGAGGTTGTTAATCCGGTCCTGACTGTTTCTTTCTCTGTCCCTCTCTTGCAGCACCTGACTGAATGGAGGAGCAAGTGGACGGGAAGCTCCTGCGCCACACACAGATCACATTTGTTAGAAATAAGAGCCAATAAATCGATTCTGAGTCAATCAATCGATTTTATTTACCAAGCGGTAATTAGGCAAAACAGCGCTGGGTGACCGGGGGAAGCTCAGTTCCGCCAACAGGCACACCACTCAACTTTTCGTGTGTGCTTATATATGTTATACGCTCGTTCACACACTGGGAATTTCCGTCTCTGGAACTTTGTTATCTGTGGCACCATCCGGGAGTCCTGTTATCTGTGGCACCATCCGGGAGTCCTGTTACCTGTGGCCCCATCCGGGAGTCCTGTTACCTGTGGCACCATCCGGGAGTCCTGTTATCTGTGGCACCATCCGGGAGTCCTGTTACCTGTGGCACCATCCGGGAGTCCTGTTACCTGTGGCACCATCCGGGAGTCCTGTTATTTATGGCACCATCCAGGCAATCCAGGCATTGGCTTAACTACTACTACAAGGTTCTACAAAACATAATCAAACTTGCACAAGCGCAGTTACTGCTTACAACAATATGCATAATATAATTGAATCCTACTCGATTTGTTCAACATTAACAATTTTGACCATCACTTATTACAATTCCCCCCTTTTTTTTTTTTACTCATTTATTTGTTGATCAAATCGAATTACCGCTTTTCGGGCTAGTAAGGTCATTTCAGCTTCTTCATCAGTTCCATGTTTCTGTAGCAGCATAAGGTGTACCCGCTCTACACGGTTTTTAACTAGTCCAATAAGTCGATTTAGGATACAGGTCCAAAGGTTAGGGTGAGTAATAATATCATCAAGGGTCCAGCTACTGTGGATAGCAATGTAGTTAGCCACGGGGACTGAATAAACCAAGACTCGTACCACCCTTTTGCAGCTTCTCTTTCCCTTTTTCTCTGTTCCAGTCTCTCCCTTAATTTTGCCATCGAGTCTCGGACTACCCCTGTGTGATCTGCATAAAAACAACACTCTTCCTTCAAGGCTGCGCATAGTCCACCTTGCTGTAAGAAAAGGAGGTCCATCCCTCTCCTGTTTTGCCACACCACTTCAGATAGCGAGGTTAGAGATCTCTCTAAGGCGGTTATGGAGTTTTCAATTCTCTCTAGGTCCTCATCTATCGCAGTCTTCAAGGAATTGAATCCTTCATTTTGTTGAACAAGTGAAGCTCTCCCTGTTCCTGCTCCGGCTGCCCCTAACCCTAGCAACGTGGCTATAGTAATGGCTGTAATGGGTTCCCGTTTGGTACGATGGAGTCCTGTATCCCAAATATCATACATTACATTTTCTTGATGATCCAATATCCTTGGGATGATGGTAACTAACATGCAATACTCTCGGGAACTGTTGAACACCTTTAAAGACACACATGGAGTAAGTCCCGTCCTAGAACATATCCATTTTGTTCCATTCGGGGGAATAATATATCCTGTGGTTTCGTTAAGGCTCGGTACGATATTCCCACAAAGTGGTCTCTTGGAATTTGGTACTTTCCCTATACAAGTCCCTATCCCAGTTCCATGTTGCATAGTTATCCCTCTTTTCTGCTTTTCCCAAGGACATTGGATAGGCACAGACTCCTTGTTTATGGTATACCGACGATTATCCCCTATAGCTTCATAAAAGGGTGGATTAACATTATAACACAATCAGCAACCAGTGGTTAAGTTGGGTTGAGTATAGTTTAGGGTTTGATAAGTAGCCCGGATAATTTCCCATAGAGGATTCAAAGATTGCGAGGCTTCAGTATTCAGAGATTTCAAGGCTTCAGTGACAGTTTCCTCTTTTACTATTATATTCTCCTTCTCTACTGTCCTTGTCTCCTTACCCAGAGGCGGAGGGGATTTTACTACTGGATTGGGACCTATCGCTCGAGGGGTCGGTTTAACTTCTTCCTTCTTTATGAAGAACATGCCTCCCCTATCATCACCCGGTTCATAATACCGCATTCCCCAGGTTTTCCCAACAAGCCATCCACTATGTTCAGGGTTTGTTATGTTAAGGAATATATATTCATACTCGCCATCACTGTCCCGCTCGTTTCGGTTGCGAGGATAACCGAGTTTTAGTCGGCGGCCTTGGTTCACGACTCCCGAAGGAGGAATGCATCCTACAGGTCCCCATCCAACCTTTAAGAACTTATCAGTATTTGCCGGAGGAATTGGCCAGCTTGAGGCAATCGTTTCACACCCCCAGTAAGCGCAGTAATAGTGTCCTGGGGTATTACAATACGAGGGCCCTGTGCTGGGGCACATATAAAACCCCATTTTGTTAAGGCATGGCTCAATCTGAACTAATTGGCAGAAGGTTGCAGTAAAAGAAGATGACCCTGATGTGCTCTGTTGTTGTATGATCGTTTGGTCCTCCCATCGATAGAGGGTCCATTTAAAAGGTTGGTGAGAACTCCCCTGCTTTATTGCTATTATTACCGGTAAGGTAAGGAGGATTAGGGAGAGCGACCCGGCCCCTGGTTGGCTGAAAATCAGCCAGTGGAGGTTCATTTTGTTGAGGGTTGTTCTGCTTAACGGAGCTGCTTTATTTTAGGAGTCTTCGGAGGCACTTGCCAATCCCCACAAGGATACCCCTCTGCCTTGCCCTGGGCCTACTCTGTTGCTTCAGAGTAGCCGGGTAAGTTTTCTTCTCGGCAGCAGTTGTAGTCTTCAGGGGACTGCCTCCTGAATCCTCTCCTTGTTCTGTCACAACCCGCTTTCCAATACTCAACCCAATAGGGCTATTTTGGATACCAGGTTTTAGCCACTGTCCCGAATCCTCACAGGGTCTGGAACATTCCCGTATTTTTACTAAACGCTTCTTACACTTCCTCTTGGTTATTTCCCAAATGTCTGGACTTACGGGTCATACAGAAAGTACTGAATATTTTTACTACACTCTATGTTCTTAACTATAAGTTTCTCTCCTAACTGTGCAACAGTTCTGTACCAACCTCTTCTATAATGTCCGTATCTAGGCCAATTTTCCCATCCAGTAATTTCCACAGTATTTCCACAGTATTTATGGTTTTTCCCCAACACTCATCACACCATCGTTCAACATAAGGAAACTTTTCCCACTGCTGTATCCCGCACCCGCTACACACACGACATACCCAAGGATTACATTGTTTGCATACAGGACATGCGATATGTAACTTCCGCAATTCCTTACAGTTGTCCATAAAAAGCCTAGTATCCAGGGCTATGCGTCACGTGTCTGTTTCCTCCTGAAGGTCAACTTTAACTCGTCCGGGTTCCCGGTGACTTCCCAGTCTGTATGTAGGATAGGAACTTTTACTCGACTAGCGTGTGTCCATCCTCTTTCTGCGGCGCGGACTGCGGTATCTGTGGTGAGTAAAACAAGGAAAGGTCCCTCCCAGCGAGGGGTTAACGATGATTCCTTCCATGTTTTTACGAGTACTTGATCTCCCGGCTTAATACTCTGTATTGCTACATCTAAAGGTGGTCTTTGAACCACCAGGCCTCGCTTTAACAGTTCTTGCCTCCTTCTCATGAGTTCTATAAGATTTTCTTGTAACATCTTTTCTTCCACTTTAGGGTATTCGATTGGCTTCTCCAAGTCATAGGGCATTCCATATAACATTTCAAAGGAGGAAAGTCCTGTATCGGCCCTCGGTTGTGTCCTTATGTTCAAGAGGGCTAAGGGGAGGCATTTCACCCAGTTCATTCTGGTTTCTATCATTAATTTGGTCAGGTGCTTTTTAATTTCTCCGTTCATCCTTTCAACTTTTCCTGAACTCTGGGGGTGCCAAGGAGTGTGATACTCCCACTTGGTTCCCAGAGCTTCTAACGTTTCTCTAATTATTTTGGAAGTAAAATGGGGTCCTCTGTCCGAATCGATAACTGACATGATCCCATATCTAGGTATGATATGCTCTAATAATACTTTTACTACTGTCCTCGCAGTGGCCCGAGCTACCGGAAAGGCTTCGACAAAGTGAGTTAGGTGGTCTACCATAACTAGAAGGTATTTATATCTCCCTAACTCCGTAAAGTCTACCTGAATCCTTTCAAATGGCTTTTTGGCCAGTTGTCTTCCCCCAGGGATTCTCTCCCTAAGGTGCTGTTTATTTATCCTTTGACATGTTAAACATTCTCCAACAATTCCTTTTGCTAGATCATACACCCCCATAACCATATATTTGTTAGCGAATTGATCTACCAGAGCCTGCACTCCCCAATGGGTTTGCCTATGAAACTCTCTCAGGACTTGCCAAGCCACTCCTTTCGGAAGCATTTCTCTCTCATCCGGTAGCCACCACTTCCCCTCTCGTTCGACTATTCCCATTTGCCCCAATTTCTCCTTTTCCTGATTTGTAAATCTCATAGCATACTTAGTTTGTACAGGATCCTGTTCGACTGCTTTTATTGCCAGTAGCACAGCTTTCTTAGCTTCTTCGTCGGCTAAATTATTTCCTCTTACTTGCGTGGAAGTTCCCTTCCGATGGCCCTTTACGTAAACTACTGCAATTTGTTTGGCCCCTCTTAATGCCTCCAGGGTTTGCTTTATTAAGGTCTCATGTTGTCGAGGGTTAAGATTGCGGGGTGACAATAAAACCCTGGCAGATGTATTGTTAACCCCCTCTCCCCCCCACTTCCCCCTTGTGCCCCTCCCTCTCCCCTTTTCCCACTCAGGACAGGCGATCGGGAGGGCAAGAAGGACAGAGAGAAGAGAGTTGGAAACATTAAAGATGTTTTACTAATGCTACTAATAAGAATAGAGAAAATAATACAAAATATACAAAACCAATCTTGAAAGTCTCAGCAACTGCAGAGCCGGCAACCAAAGTCCTGGACTGGACTCTGCAGCCAACCGGAGCTGGATTCAGTCTGTCACTGGCCTCAGTTCACAGGGACGACTAGCAAGGTCCTCTCCTAATGTCGGCCATAAGCAGAAGGGAAAAGCAAAGGCAAAAGGGAAAAGGGACGAGATCCTCGTGATCTCCCGCTTTTATATGAAGTATTCACGTGAATGGAATGTTATACACAGTTGGTCAGTTTCTTGGTCACTTGTTTCTCGTCGCCCCTCTCGCGAGATGTCCATCCGTGCTTATCAATAAGTTTGCATTCCATTGCTAGGTTTACCAAAACATGTGTCTGGTTCTCCAGGAAAATGCAGTTAATATGAAACTTTAGCTGACAGGCAAAATCACTAAAAGAGAAACTGGTTTTTAACAAAACCAGGACAGAAGGGCTTCGGCCTTTCATCGCAGGCTTAAGTGCTGCAGCCAAGGCCGCAGCGTGGGCTTGAGCATGTAGTTTTGCCTTTTCTACCTCCTGTTGCGTGATCGGTACCCGTGTGCAAGCTTCCACCATCTCTGCTAGAGAAGCAGTTTTTCCCAAAGCGGCTCATATCTGTTGGCATTGGGTGTTTGCATTCATCATGGCCAAATCTTTCCCCACAGCAGCTTTTGCCTCTGGAATCAGGTTAGGAGAAGCATCTATAGCTTCTTTTAAACGGCCACAAACTTCATATATGGTTCCCCAGGATCCTGCTTTATTGTAGAATAGGGTGGCACAGGGTTACCTATATTGGGTAACTCACTGCTGCCAGAGCAAGCCCTTGCGTTTGCTGCAAAACCCTTGGATTATCATTACTATCACTGCTATACAATTCCCTTGTGCTTCCCTGTGGATCAGTAAGTCGACGCATATTTGCAAACCCATCTAACCCAGTCTCCAGCCCTTTTCCATACCACGATCTCAAATATTCATCTGCTCCTCTTACGGACCACATCCCACCTTCAACACATTGTCTAGCCCATTTTTGTGTTCGCTCCCTTTTAATACGGAGCTCCTCAGGAGTGAGGTCTAATTCCGCCCCCTCCCTTTCCTGTTTTCCCCGTTTTTCACATCCCCTGCCAGTTGCCTCCAGCCCGTCCTTCATCGCATCTGACGCCTTTTGATATGCTCTTAACCACCAAGTTTTACTGTTACCGCCATCTAGTCGCCTCACGGCGTCTAGAACTTCTTGCATCTGGCTCTCCTGCCGTCTCAGTAAGTCCTTCGGGCTCTGCACGTGGCTCTCCTGTCGCGGTTGAGACGGACAAGCGACATGGACCGAGTTCTTTCAAGATGAAAGTAATGGATGCTATTGATTGCTATAAGTGCATTTTTATACAATTCTACCAGTTCATGTGTCTTTTCACTATTGGTTACAAGTTACAGCACTAACATCTCACTGGTTAATTTTGCTGTCATCCATGTTATTCTTCTATCCCCTTCTCTCTCACGGGTACATCTCTCCTTTCTCACGGGTACAACTCCATATCTCCGGATACTCCTTTACTCCCATCCTTCTCAAGGGTAAATCTTAATATCTTCAAGGCTGATCTCTACTCCCATATTTTCTGACAAGGATTCCACAGACCCGCTGTAGTTTCCCACACTCTCCTCCTGGAAGCCAGGGCGATTCTGCGGTGCTGCATTCTCGTGCTCCAGCGGGTCCTCCGGCAACGGCACTTCAGCTGGATCAACCTGTCCGGGCTCGTTGAACCTTGCTGGTTGCTGCCGTTGCTCGTCGGAGGCAGGCGATGGCTCAAAGGGCGCAGAGGGTATAATTTGCTCTCCGCCCCAGAAATCCAAATCTGACACGGGACATACCAGCGGTATCGATTGTTCAGAGTCCTCGGAGGGGGGGCAGCTCGCGGCGGGCGGCTCCGGGGGGACGGCACACAGCTCCGGCTCCGCTGAGACCTCCTGCATCAGCCGCCTGACCTCCCGCCACGGCCCGGCGAGGTCGCAAGCCTCGCGGCTGCCCCTTGTGACCGCGTCCCACAGTTCGGTCCCTGTGTCCTCCCGTGTACCGGGAGAAAAAAATCCGTCGTCGAAGGGGACACACGCCTTCCGCTGGGCGAATCGCAGCAGGCGCTTTAACGCGTCTGTTTCAAAATACCTTCCTGTTCGTGCAGCCAGCTGCAGAATACTCTGCATTATGATTTTTTCCTCCGCGGATGCCGTGTTTCCCACGCCACCTGCTTCTCCGCAGGCCTGCTTTCCGCTATTCTTCAAGCGCAGGGCTAACTTCGCCCTCCAGGTGCCTTTCCTGGCGTCTTCACGTCCCAACGATCTTGCTTCGATACGAAGTATCACGTCGGGGTCACCAAAATGTTGCTCTTTCCACGCGAGACACGGAACCTGACACAGCAATGTGATGTTCACAGAGTTCGCTTTATTGCCGGAGCGGGCTGGCTCTATAGCAAAGCTGCCCTGTCCACGCGCCTTACAACAACGCTCCTTTAGTTTCTTCTGTCTCTGGCTTCACCTCTCAGCCAGGCTGGCGACAGCCCCATCCCCCCGGTGCGGGGGGGCTCTGCCACTACAGAAAAGCAAAGATTGGTGAGAAGAAATAAGGCAAAAAGACAAGGGATTACAATTACCCACAGGAGGGAAAACCCTGCTTATAGATCTTATGGAAAATAGCCTAGGAATTCAATGTCACCTCATGCTGGATATGTGGGGGGTCTCAAATGACTGATACATCGGATGAACCTCTTGTAAGCTAGTGTCGCGGGTAAATTCATCAAATACCTCTATTGCTCCCACTTGGTACCCAGGTCCACCTGATGGATATTGGTCTCGAAATGGTAGCCTGGTGGAAGAAAACAGGGTTCGTGATAGCATGTGCATTTCTGGGTTTACTGTTTGTGCCGTGTATGATCCTGTGCTTTATTCGGTTAATACATCCAGTAGTCCAAGGCATGCAAATCTCAGGCATGCCCTATAGATCCTAAAAAGGCAACTTAGCAAGATTTGTCAGGAAGCAAAAATTCAATGGGCTCAGGCCTTGCCAATAGTGGTGTTGTGTATTAGAATTAAACCTAGGAGCGGAATGTCAGTAAGTCCATACGGAATTCTGTATGGCGAGCCATATGAAGCACCGGATCCAGATCCAAGTGTACATGTAAAAGGTAATCAGGATTTCTACAATTATGTGTTGCCTCTCGGCAGGACACCGAATCAACTCAGATCCGCACTAGTGTGGAATCGCCCACTAGCACTTGAGAATCCGGTACATGATACAGAGCATGGAGACACGGTGTATACAAGAACCTGGAATAAAGGAACTTTAAAAGAACGTTGGGACTGACCCTATCAAGTGCTCTTAACCACATTAACCGCAATTAAGGTTGCGGGAATAGACTCCTGGATACACTACACCATTCAACACAAGAACCGAGAGGTTTTTGACACCTGCGTTCTTGTCGGTGTCCTACTGAGCACTAGCACAAAGCCAAGAGTGTTGCTCAGCAGCACCAACCACGTCTGCCAGGAATTAGTCTTCAACATGAACCAGGGGCAGCAGAAGGCAATCACCAGCACCACAGACAGCAAAGGAGAAGTCTGCAAGATCCCGTAAGGCTGGAATAGACTGTTGGCATCTGCTCTCCACGGCAAAACCGGAGGAGAGCGTAGAGGGAAAAGAAATGAAAGTCATTGACTGTGAAAAATGCGTGGCGAAACACAGGAGGTTCTGACACAAAAGGACCCTCCCGGGAGCAAGCCATGACTTCTGGAGCCAGCATCTCTGGCCCGGGATGAAGGCTTGCCCATTGCCGTGCGGCCACTTGGGGTGCAAAACTGGGGTTTGAGGGGGGCTGTTGCCCCCAGTGTCTTGCTCTGCCTGGAGATGTCTGTGCAGAGGTCCCTGGACAGGACGCCTCTTCCTCAGTCAGCGCTGGCAAAAGCCATCTGGGGACACGCTCCGTCCTCTGGAACTCTTCCTGGTGTGACTCGCAGCTCACGTGTGACAGCGCTGCTCCAAACTTGGCCATCTCCAAGGACCGGCTTTCTTTGGGATGTGGGGTTCACTCTCAGAGGAATCATGGCAGCCCTGCTTTCTGTGTTGGGGTCTCCCTTTCAGCTATGGAGCAGCTTCAGTTCTCCGTGCAAAAGGATCTTGCAATGGCTGTGTAGACAGCAGCAGCGTTTCTGAAGCATCAGAGGAGATGTCAGAGCCATCAGGCTGAGGGACGGGAATGCCAGCAAAAGATGGCCCGTGTTTCAAAAGGGAGGCAGCCGTGCCAGCTGGAGAACCTCTCTCGCAGCTCCATCCCCAGCAAAGAGCTGTCTCTAGAGCAGTTCGTGCTGCTTACAGGCAAGATCAGCCTTTGCATTTGAACCACCTCCTTGCAGAGGTGACAGGAAACATACTCTGGTTTATGTCGTTCTAGCTGCAAAGGCCAGGACAGTGTTCATGAGGGAGCAAGCGATGAGCACATTTCCTGGTCGGCAGCCGCTGGCTCGTGCCAACGGTCAAGAGAGGCAGAAGAAATCCCTTCAGAACAGCTCCCTCTCAAAAGACATCCTTCTGCTTGATGAACCGCAGGGAAAGGCGTCCTAAACCAGGCACTTTGACCTTGTTTTCAGCCCAGGTTCCCAGTGCTGGTGCACTCGTGAGCCAGTCGCTGCACATCTGCCACCAAGGGGAATCGCCTCCGAGGCCAACTGTGCCGTGGGGAAAGGAAAGGGTGAAACGTCGGGAGAGTTTGATTTAGTGCACAACACAGATAAAGCCATTCTCTCTGCAATTAAAACTGAGGGTGTTTAATTCAGTGAAATGAGATTTCATTCCCCGTGACCTGTGCGATTGTCTTTTGAATCTGGGCACGGGCTGCAGTGACCTGCCACAACATTTGAGGTGTCACCAGCTGCATTGTGGGTGGTAAAGTGGGAAAGGCAGGAGGGAGCCTCAGCATCTCCCATCCCGTGGGTGATTTCATCACAAAGGACCAGGGCGGCGCCCGCTGGCTCCTGGGGCGGCTGTTGCCGGGCAACAGAGACACTATATTGTCCCCTGTCACCTGTGCCCCTCGCCCATTTGGTCACTGGCCGTGGTGGGATCACTTGCCGTGGTGGGATCACTGTGGTGGTGGACTCATTTTGGCAGTTGGATCGCTTTTGGTGGTGGGATCACTACTGGTGGTTGCATCACTTTTGGTGGTTTGATCGCTTGTGGTGGTTGCATCACTTCTGGTGGTGGGATCACTTTTGGTGGTGGAATCGCTTTTGGTGGTTGAACCGCTTTTGGTGGTTTGATCACTTTGGGCACTCGGATCGCTTTGGTGACTGGATCGCTTTCATCACTCGGATTGCTTTCGGCACTTGGATCTGTTTTGGTGACTGATCGCTTTCTGTGGCAAGAAGGAGCAGGAGAAAGGCTGCTGGCTGCCCATCCCTCCAAGATCACCTCCGGACAGAAAAGCTCCCGTCTTCCCACATCAGGCTCCGTGTTTTCCGGCAGAGCAGCAGCGATGGCCACACTCGGTCTGCTGGAGATGCTGAACGCCGCCATCGGGACACCCAATTTGGGGGTTGTTGACTTTGTGGCGCTTCACAAGTTGCTCGAGGCCATCATCGGGCAGCTGGGCCAGCAGCAGCTGTCTGTCCTGGAGCCAGGGCAGAGCCCGGCCCCCGGCCTGGCAAAGGACCAGGACAGCAAGGAGCAGCCTGGCCAGGAGAAGGAGGAGGACGGAGCCCTGGGCACAGGGCAGCAGCTCTGGAAACCAGAGGAGCAGCTGCAGGGGACCGGGAGCAACTCCGAGGTCTCCTCCATGGCCAAGGAGCTGATGCCAACAACAACCGAAGAGGAGGAGAGAGCCGTCTCCAAGGTAGATGCTCTTGCTGGTCCCTGGGTGCTCCCCCACGAGACGCCCCCTCCTCCGGGCTCCGCGCTGCCGTCGTGCCGCCCTCAGCCCAAGGGCTGGGTTAAGCCCGAGCTCCCGCAGCAGAGCACAGCGGGGCCCAGGTCCACAGGGACCCTCCCCTGGGCTCACCCCCCACCCGCTCTCCCAGAAAAGGGCTTCGCTCCAGCACCTGTGGGAGGAGATCAACAAGTTTAAGGAGGCGCAGTGCGGCCTGGCAGAGGACGTGCGGGCCATGCAGAAGGCGCATTCTGGAATGGCACAGGACATGCAGGAGATGCAAGAGGCCATGCAGAAGGCACATTCTGGAATGGCACAGGACATGCGGGAGATGCAGGAGGCCATGCAGAAGGCGCATTCTGGAATGGCACAGGACATGCGGGAGATGCAAGAGGCCATGCAGAAGGCGCATTCTGGAATGGCCCAGGACATCCAGGAGATGAAGGAGGCGCATGTCGGCCTGGCAGAGGACATGCATGCCCTGCAGGAGGCGCATTCCGGCCTGGCCGAGGACATCCAGGAGATCCAGGAGACGCTTGGCCTGGTGAGCATCCCCTGGTGCCCCGGGAGGGAGCTGGGCCCTCGTCCCTCCCCGCTCCTGCTGCCCTGTCACACTGTGCCCGTGCCCCACGGCCATCGGTGTCAGCAGCGTGAAGGGCAGCAGGAGGGAAGAGTGGGAAGGGTGTCCCAGGAGTTGCTAAGGCACTTTTGAACTAGAGAGCCCTCAAAACAGATCCAGGGGAGGGGAGGAGGGGAGATAAAGCTCTGCCCGTGCAATTCAGCCACGGCCCCCAGGCACAGCCCTGCCCAGCGTCCCTCTGTCTCCTGCCCCAGTTCATTTGGGGATACTCTTTAAATCCCGCTCCCACATCTGAATGGGTGTCCCTCTCCTCGCCCAGCTCCAGGGGAAGCCCCAGGACGCTGCCAGGCTGCGCAGGGACAGGAGGCGGCTGCGTCCCCCGCTCCCTCGGGGACACCAGCCCTCCTGCCTCGGGGCACAGCCTGTGGGGTGGGGTGCTGGGCAGTGATGCTGCGGGTCCCATCCCTGGGTGTCCCATCCCCCCAGCTCCATGGCTGGGCTGACCCCGTGATCCCTTTGCATTTGGGCTCTCATGTTCAACACGAGTTTGGCCCTGTGAGATGGTGGTTTGGGGACAGGGACTGGGGACATGGCGGGGGGTTCTGGGGTCTGTCCTCACGGCTGCCCAGCTGCCAGTAAACCTGCTGCCCTTTGCCTCTTCTTCCCAGGAGGGCGGTGGGGGCCAGTCTGCCCCTGCTGAGCCCACCCAGGTGGCCATGGACAGCCAGGCCAGGAAGAGCTCAGCACTGGGGCCGAAGGGACGTGGGACACGGCCTGGGATGGAGACCGGCAAGGGGACTGCAGGGTCTGGCTCCCTGGGGATGCGAGCAGGGACACAGGGGGAACCAGCGACCCCTGTGAAGTTGTCAGGCGCTCCCTCTGATCACACGAGGTCTATTGGTGCCGGCGCCACCACCCCGGGGATGCAGGCAGGATCCCGGGGCAGCCAGGCCAGCACCTCGGGGCTGGAACCAGGATCACGGGGCACCCAGGCCAGGACCTGCCTGGGGACACAGCCAGGGGCCCCTGATGCCCAGGCCAGCACCTCGGGGATGCAGCCAGGATCGCCTGGGACCCACACCAGCACCCCTGGGGTGCAGCCTGGGTCCTCCAGCTCCCAAGCCACCATCCCAGGGGATGCCCAAGAGCCGGCCAAGCCCTGGGGCTCCACCAGCACCTCCAGCTACGAGTCGGAGATGCGGGAGGTTCTCTCCCAGGTTGGGCAGCTCGGCCACCTCTGCACTGGTCTGAAGGAGCAGGTGGAGCAGCTTAAATCTACCAAAGCAGAACATGCGGATCTTGAGAACTTGCGCCGGCTCTTCCCGAAGGGAGGTGAGAGCACGGGAGGACTGGCGGGGGTTGTTTGGCGTGGGGTCACCCTGGGTCAGGGGCTCGTCATGCTCAGAGACCCCCTCACCGACAGCACATCCCCTTGCACCATGTCCCTCTAGGCCGGCAGAGCATCACCAGCATCCTGGCCGACCTCAGGTGCCAGGTGTCCTTCCTACAAGACATGGCCAGGGCCCTGCACGGGGAGGAGGAGAAGGTGAGCCGGCAGCAGTCCCCGAGGGGCTGCGGGGACACCAGTTTGGGCAGGGAGGGGGCAGCCGAAGGGTCCCCGTGCCGGAATGACACAGGGGGCTGTGCCCTCACCGCCCCCACTGCCGTTCCCAGATCAGCAAGGTGGAGGATGCTCCCAGAAAGACGAGGGGGGCTGGAGCCAGCAGAAAAGCAGCCGGCAGCGGCCAGATGACCCGACAGCCGCGGTAAAAGGATGGGAGAGGGTTTCCTACCCCGCAGGGTTGCGAGGGATCCTGGGGTCTGGGAGCATCCCAGTTTGGGGGCCAAGGGACACCCCCACGAAGGCTAAGCCTGCCCCTGCCCCCATCTCGCTGGCCAGGCCCAAGGGACAGAAGGTCAAGGCAGAGCGGAAGGAGCTGGGGAAGCAGCCGGAGCCGACCCAGGCCGAGCTGGAGCAGTTTGCGGCCAAGTACGTGAATAAGTTGGTGATGGAGACAGCGCAGCAGCTGCAGGCAGAGGTGAGGCCCGGGGGCAGCGCTCCCAGCCCCCGCTGGCTCGGGGGGAGTCCTGGCGGGGTCCCGGCCACGTCCCCTGGCTGGATGGGGCCATGGAGCCTCCACGGCACCTGGGCTTGTGGGCGGCACCCAGCCCGGCTCAGAGCTGATTCCTCCTCCCCTGCCAGCAGGTGGACGAGCCGAGGGCGACGGTGCAGAGCGGGGGACACGAGCACGCAGGGTGCCACTTCTGCAGCCCGGACACCAGGGTGCTGCTGGGGAAGCTCCTCCAGCGCTGCGAGAAGCTCGAGGAGCAGGTGGAGTCCCTGGCCCAGAAGGCGGGCGGCAAGGTGGACAATTATCCAAAGTGGAGGAGACAGGTAAGGAGATGCGGTGTAGGGGGCTTGAGCTGCCAGGACCCCCCAGGCATTTCTGCTTTGCTCTAACGTGGGGGAGCCCCTCGCTGCCCCCCTAATTGGCTTGTCGGAGTCAGCAGCACGGAAGGGAATTAAAGCCTTGGAGCAAATGTCCTGCTTGCACTGAGGGCCCGTGGCCATCAGCCAAAATACCCTGGGTCTGCCCCCGTGGGGCAGCCACCCCCTTGCTCAGCACCGCCTTGTCCTCTTAGTCCCTGCAGCAGGACGAGCAGCTCAAGTGCCTCCAGACCAGCATCGTGCAGCTCCAAAAAGGCTACGAGAAGTTCAGCTCGGACCTTGCAAACCTGCAGCAGGATCGCCAGCAGGAGCAGAATGACGTCAAGGTGGGTGGCTGTGACGCGCAGGCAGAGCCCAGGCTGGGACCCCAAGGGGTCTGTCCCCCTGCCACCCTGCTCGCAGCCCTGCACAGCTTCCCCATGCCTTTCCTGGAGGTTTCTGATGGGGTGGGGAGGCAGGGGGTGCTCGGCTGGCCGGGGGCAGCTCCGACCCGGCCGTGGCATCACGGGCTGCTGTCTGCCTTGGAAGGCTCTGTCCCAGGCCCTGGGGAGGCTGGAGAAGAAGCAAGCAGACAAGGAGGAGCTGCTGGTGCTGGGAATCGATGAGGTACGGGCTCAAGGGGCCCCGGTGCCAGTCAAGGGTGTCCCGGGCAGGGTGACAAACACCCCTTGTCCCTTGGGTGCCGGCTGGCAGAACCAGCCAGGGGGAGGGAGGATTTCTAGCCCGGCTGCAGGTCCCTTGCCAGGTCCCTCTGTGACCCCGAGTCCCTTCGGCTGGTGGGACCAACGCCACGGGGGTGATGGGGTGAACAGGACCACGTAGCCACTTCCCCTCTCCTGTTGTCTCTGCATCCTGTCCCCACCGCTCTCCTGCCTTTCCCTGTTGCTAGAAAGCAGACAAAGCCGCCCTGGCTGACAAAGTCAATCGCAGCCAGCTTGAGGCGTGCGTGGAGCGGCTGACCAAGATGATGGAGGAGGTGACGAGCCGGGTGACGGGCCAGGAGAACGGCTGGCTCCAGTTCCAGAAAGAGCTGCAGAGACAGATGGACTGCAAGGTGAGGGCTCGTCCCCTCCACGCAGCACTGGCACCTTGGGGCCTGGCAGCCTAAGGCAGCATCCTTGCGAGGGTCCCCCCTCCCGGCTGTGCCCCCGGGGACCGCCATGTCCCATCCTGGGGTAGCTGGCTGAGGGTGTCACCCGTCCACAGCTGGACCGCCGGGAGCTGGGGGCGTTCCGGAAGCAGCAGGAGGAGCGGTGGAAGAGCCTCAGCGGGCAGCTCCAGGAGCAGGCGCTGCAGGCAGAGCGTGACAATGCCGCTGGGATTAGGAAGTGAGTGCGATGGGGACAGTGGTGGCTTTGGCAGTGCTGGCCCTGTTCCTGCTGGCTGTCCCGGCTCGTGCCGGTGTGGTACCTGGCGTGGGAGCCATGTGGGCAGCGCCCCTGGGGATGCTGAGCAAGTGGCTGTGCCTTGTGCTCCTGCCAGCTGCAGCTTCGCAGCGATAGAGGCGGCACAATGAGGGGCACGTGTGGGAGGAGCCCTCCTCAACCAGTCTTGGGGGGTGGGTGCAGAGGCTTTTTGTGGCTGGTGTGCAGGTGGGGCTGTGCCCCCCAGGAGCTCCCCAGCCCTTTTCTCCCCCCTCCAGGCAGCTGCTGCCTGGTTTCCATTGCCTGTCCTGTGACCGGCCCCTCAACATGCTGGCGCCTGGACCGTGAGTAACTGCCCCCCGAACAGGGAGCACCCCCCGACCCCTCCCTGGCATCGAGCGACACATGGGGTGCCACCTGCCGGGCCCTGAGCACCCCCATGTCCTGTCCCACAGGGAGCGGACGGGCGAGTGCAGATACCCCACTGTTCCGCGGAGCTGCGGGGGCCCACACACCGTCACGCCCCCGCGCTTCCAGCCCCAACCGCCCAGCACCCCACGGCCGTCCCCATCCAGCGCCCGCCGCCCCAACAAGGTAGGGATGACAGAGGTGGGGAGGGGGATGCTGAGCCTGCGGGGGGATCTGTGCCTCAGTTTCCCCAGGGAGAGCTGGCTGGGGGAGGGTTGCTGGGGGGTGCGGAACGGGGCCCCGTGGTTGGGTCACACGCTCTCCCCTTCCCAGAAGGACGCGATGCAGCTGTCGGGCCAGGACGGCACTGATGGGAAGCGGCAGGACGAGCAGCTCTCCATGATGGGGGGCTCTCAGCTGCCCACAACACCAACGGCCACCCCAGAGACCTCGACCTCGAGGAGCCAGAAAAGTATGGCCCTGTCAGGGCACCGGGGGGCAGAGGACACCCCGCTGTCTGGGGGGACGGGTCTGTGCCCACAGCTGGGCAGGGTTGGACGGGGGTCTGGGCTCTGGGCTGGGCTGTGGGGGCAGCACTGGCTGCTGGGGCAGCCGGTCCCTGTGGTGGAGCTGGAGGGAGCTGGGGGGACGTGTGGGGTGGTGCTGGGCAGTGTGGGACAACAGCCTGTGTGCTTCAGGGTGGGGGCAGGACCCTGTTGGTGGGTGTCTGTGGCTGACCCTGCCCCTCGCCCCCAGGCACCGCCTCCCCGCTGCTGTTAGCCGTGCTGAAGCGCCGACCAGCCTCATCTCCTGGACGCCTCACCCAGGCACCGCAGCTGCTGCCGCCCATCCAGCCCCCCCGCAGCGAAACAACCCCCTGACAGCCGGGCAGGACGGGGGTCCCGGCCCCGGTCCCACCGCCCCGGGCGCTGAGCAGGCAGCGGCTGCAATAAATGGCGATGGGCAACCAAGCGCCGGTGTGGTCTGAGTGGGGGTCCCTGGGGCAGGATGGCAGAAAGCCCCCTGTGTTTGCTTTTCCAAGAGAAAAATAAGTGCTAAAAAGGCGCTTTGGGGTGCCCAGGTGGATCCAGTGGTATCCAGGGTCCCCAGAGGGAGCACGGGGAGCAAACCAGTGGGCACCAGGGCAGAGCCAGCAGAGGCCCATCCTGCACACCCCGGCTGGGGCTGAGGTGTCCATGGGCTTCAGAAGCACCCCCTGGCACTAACTGGGGGGACGGGGTGAGGGGGGAGCCAGGGGGCTGTGCAAGAAGCCGGGCTGGCTGTCGGCAGCCGGAGGAGGGGAGCGCTTTGCTCTGGGTCGGGGGATCCAGAACTGGGGGGACGCAGCAGCTTCGTGCCCCGCCCCGGGGTGCCCACAGCCGCCGTGTCGCAGCGCTTGGCAGTCGCAGGAAAGCACCGGGCAGCTCGAGTTGATGGGCGCTCAGTTTCCCCAGCCAGGCGATGCCGGCGGTGCCAGCCCAGCCACCCAAGGCCCTACAAGAGACAAGGGCTGTTCATACAGCCAAGCAAAAGTGTGGCCCGTGGGCAGGGGAGCTGCCAGCCCTGCCTGCCCTGCCTGCACAGGCAGGAGGAAAGCCCCTGAGCAAACCTCCTGCATCCCAAAACCGGGGATGCTCAGCCCAGCAGAGCTGGCACTCTGCACTCTCCAACTGAAGCGGAGCAGCTGAGACCGGGGAGTGGACCAGACGTGTCCCTGATGGAGCCACGTGCCAGGGGGTTCCCACCAGCCCCCCAAGGGCAGTGTGTCACGGAGAGTCCTCGCAGCTTCATTTAAGGGACAACAGAGTCCAAAACAACTTTCATTAAACCGGCGAGGAACAGGGTTTTAGCACTCCAAAGTGACTTAAATAAAGGTTCGGATATCAGCTGAGGAAAATTATTTGAGGGGCAGCAACTGATACAACCAATCAGGCGGTGCACAGCGTGCACACACGGGGCTTCACTCAAAACAAATGCCGGAGCTGGCCCTGAGTCCCGGAGAAGTACACACTTGCCTAACACGGTGCGGGATTGTTTTAAAGAGATAAAGTACGCGTGCAAATGCGCACGGAAAGTTACTCGTGCATATGTGCACGGGAGGAAAATACACCCGCGATTCGGCGAGGGTCAATTTATACGCGCTCAAATGGAGCGCGGAAAGTTCTACGTGCATATGTGCACGGAAGGTATAAATATACTCGCAATCCTGCGAGAAGTTTTACTTACACCCGTGGCGGTGTCAGCATTCAGGACACAGAACCACGGGCGTAGTTATATGCGGTGCTTTATTTCAGCGCTGGGAAACCAGGGGCTCGCACCCAAAGCTGGTTCCGACCGCTGATTCAAACTTCACCATTTTATACAATTTGGTTACATACATATTCATTGAAGTTACAACGTGTATATTGCATATTCATTAGGTTACACAATTATTTCACAATATCAGTTGCAACACCTTGGAACTACTCTAAGCATGCGCAGTGTCCTCTGGTGGTCGTTCAGGGGGTCTTCAGAATGAAGTAAGTAGTCTTCATCACTAGTGTACTTTCCACCTTTCATGACAGCACATGCGCACTTCGTATAAAATTATACAAATTCTTGGATGATAGCAAATGTACCTTCTCAGCACTTTCAAGATAAGATAAGAACTTACTGAGAACCAACAGGACTAATTTTCAGTTCTCTACAATATGAGCTCGTATACAACTCGCATAGCTTTTACGATAAGGTAGGAATCCTGGATATGGTCTGCAGAATCAGAAACACAGCCCAGCCCACAAAACTCAATTCAACTCTAACAGCGGCGAGGCAAGCGGAGTCTCCATCCCAGGGAGGGGGCTCTCCTGGCGGCAGTGGCTGAGCTCGTACTCCGAGAGACCCCCACACAAAATGGGGCCGGGTCTCGACGAGCGTCCCGTTTTTATCTGATCAGATCTGACTGTAGGCACTCTAGAAGCTTCTCTGCACCCCCCACACTGGCTGCGGGTGCCCCTGAAGCCTTACCCTGGCCGCTGGCGCCCAGCGGCTCGGCACTCCCCTCTCCCAATGGCCCAGGAGCCAGGGTGCTCCGGGCCAAACAAAAGAAGCTGTTAGCCTCAAGTAGCAGAGAAAAGGGGGAGATGTGCCGTACTGAAGGAGGGAGGGGGGTTTGCATTCTGCCACACAGTGCTGGGGTGCTGCCTGCCCGGCCAAGCTCTGCCCCTCCACCCAAAGCCCTGCCAGCTCCCCCTCCCCGAGGCTGCCCCCTCCTTGTCCCCTCTCCTCCTTCCCCCCAGCCCCTCAGGGCGTCCCCAGCTGCTGACAGGGTTCCCCAGAGCATTCTGCCCCCATCTCCCCATGGAGCTCCCCAAAAGGCAGAGCTTGGGCTCCCCAAGGACCTGTCTCCAAGCCTGGGCTGGCAGCAGCTGCTCAGAGCCAACAGAGAAAGCACAAACCAGCACGTCAGGGCAGGGCTCAGAGCTCCAGCACCCCCGGGACCCCCCAGAGCCAAGACCCCTCTGGCCACCACCTCGCCTGTCCCAGCCCCGCTCTCCTGGCAGCAGAGGGAGCAAGGCCACCCCCGATGGCCTTCAAACAACATGAGCCACGGACTCGCTTCTGATTTTTAACATCTTGTTTAGACAGGTTAAATAAAACTAAAATCAGGTGGCAGTTTATGGCGGATGCAGAAAACCACCTGAAGGGAGGAAATTCAAAGCAAAGGCTGCAAGTTTGGGGTGTTTTTTTCTGTTTGGTCGGGTTTGTTTGCCTCTCTGTGCCCAAGGAACCTGCGTGTTTGGGAGCAGAGGGCATGGAAATCCTGTGCGCAGTGCTGCAAGAGCTGGGGACTTTGCTACAGGGAAATTAAAGGCAATGAGCTCCCCCAGCAGCGCCAGAAACCCTGACCAGGGCAGGTCCAGCCCCTCAGCAGCTCCTCTGAGCGCTTTGCAAAGTTTCATGGCAGCAGCAGTTTAATTGCAGCAGCAAGTCCCTGGGGAAATGTCACCCCACAGGCGTGTGTCCCTGAGCATAGGGGGCTGCCACGCCAGGATCAAAGTGCTGTCCTGTCCTTGTCCCTGAAATGGATGCAGGTCCGCAGCACACTGGCCTGTGCCCTGCAGGGATGTGACATGCACTCAGCCACAGGGCCTGAGGCCACTGGGTTGGGCTCCCATGGCACCATCCCCTGGTGGCACCATCCCCTGGTGGCGCCATCCCCTGGTGGCACCATCCCCTGGTGGCGCCACCAAGACCAGCACGGCGCTCACTCTTGGGCTCCGTGAGGGTGGCCGGGACAGTGAGTTCGCCCACCCAAGGGAGGTCAGAGCTCAGCTGAAGGCAGGAGGTGGGTGACGGCAGTGGGGCTGGAGGGACAGCGGGGCTGGGGGCATTTGGCAGGGCAGAGCAAGGCCCATGGGGAGGACGTGGCACAGGAGAGGGTGCTGGGAGCTGGGGGTGCTGGGAGCAGCAGGGGGTCCCAGTGAGTGTGGGGGGCACAGGGTGCAGGTGGGATGTGCGGGGCAGGGGGTGCGGTGGGTGCTGGAGATGCCGGTGGGTGCGGGAGATGCCGGTGGGTGCGGGAGGTCCCGGTGGGTGCGGGAGATGCTGGTTGCTGGAGGTGCCGGTAGGTGCGGGAGATGCCGGTAGGTGCGGGAGATGCCGGTGGGTGCTGGAGGTGCTGGTGCGTGCGGGAGATGCCGGTGGGTGCTGGAGGTGCCGGTGGGTGCTGGAGGTGCCGCTGAGGCACTGCACCACCGCGGTCATGCAGCAGGTGTTCCCGTGGTTCCGCAGCCCCTGCGCGCTCATGGTCCCGGGCGGGCGCTGGGCACCCCCCGCCGCCGGTGCCGGTGCCGCTGCGGGGCCGGAGGGGCCGGCCGGGCGGTTTTGTGCGCGGCCGGCTCCTCCCCCGGCCGGGCTGGGGCTGCGAGCGGGGAGAGGGACGGGAGGAGGAGGACGAGGACGAGGAGGACGAGGGAGCGGGAGCGGGGGCTGCCCCGGTGTCCCCAGCATCACCGCGGGTACCCCAGCCTGATGTCCCCAGCATCACCCCAGGGTGTCACAGCATCGCTGTGGGGTGCCCTGATCCTGCCACCCTGGGGTGCTCTTAGCTGGGACAGTGGCACAGTGGCCACCTCTGCACCCTCCACACTGAGGTTTTGAGACCTAACGAAGCTCCCTCCACAAAGAGCCACAGAACAAGGGTGGCCACCCCAGCGCTGGCACAGCCCGGAGGCTTTGGCTGCCTCCTGCCCACCCCACACCAGCTGGCGCCATGTGTGGGTGCTCGTTTGGGGTCCGGCAGAGCTTGGCTGGGGAGGGACAGTGTCACCTTCCCCCCGCCGCAGGGATCAGCCCCTGAGCCTTCCCTATGTGCCCGGGGGGACACAGGATGGCTGAGGCCACTGGGTCAGCTCCTCCTCCCCACCTGCAGCGCCGCCAGCAGGGGAAACCCACTCTGGTTCCGACAAGCAGTTTTCAACCGGATCAGTCCCATGGTCCAGCTGGATCCGTCCCACAGCACCACGCATGTGGCACCGGCTGTTTCTGCAGCAACTCCCCTGGACGGCAACCCGGTGGCAACGTGTGGTTCTTCACACAGCTCTGAGAGACTCGCAGCCCCAACCAAGTCCAGCCGTGTGAGGCTGGGACCCGCCTGTCTGTGCCAACAACCTGGAGGTGAACCCTGGCCCGGGTTGCTTTGACAGCTGCCAGCACTGCTGAGATAACAGCCCCAGCGCTGCCCTGTGCCCGGGAGCCTGGGCACATCTCGGGCAGAGCTGTCCTTAACCAGGGCCAAGGGGCTGGCAAGGGATGGAGTGGGAAGGAGGTCCCTGTGCCAGGCACGGGTGCCACTGAGTGTCACCTCGCTGCAGGGCAGGGGGTGTTGCAGAGGCCCCATTGCGGCGTGTGGCTCTTCTCTCCCCGGGGAGCTGCAGAGGCTGATGATGATGTTGGGGGGGCTCCCAGGGGATCTGAGCTTGGCTGTGGGTGCTGCGGACTCTCTTCCATCCCTGCATCTGCCTTTCCCCCCGGAAGGGACAGCTGTGCCAGGCAGGCTCTGCAGCGCCTTCCCTGCCCCACAGACACCCTGGCCATGGGGATGTGCTGCAAGCCTGGCCCTGGATGCAGCCGGAGGTGATGTGGGTTCCGAAGAGATGGGGCAAAGTGGTGGAGGAAGGGCCAGGTGGTGCTGCTGGATGTCACAATCCCTCCTCCCATGGGGCAGGGTGTTGGTGGCAGGGACACAGTGACCTCCCCGGGGATGCCAGGCTGGTGGCCGCCAGCGGAACCTGAGCGGGGCTTAATGCTGGATTGAGTGGAACCAGGAATCCAAAGCAGTTTGTCAATGAAAGCAGGAAAAGCCTGAAGAAAAAGCGAGGGGAGCCGGACAGTGAAAGATGCAGGAGCCAGACTGAGAGCTCAGAAACCAGCATTTGTTGGAAGGAGGTTGGTAGAAAGCAAGACCCGATGAACACAGGAAAGGGAAATAGTCTAAAATGCAACAGTGAAACAGGCACGTCCCAAAACTCCAAACCTGCCTGAATTAGGAAGTGTTAGATAACGCCAGTGGCTCTGCCGGGTCCCCAGCAATGTGCCACAAAGTGCAGCAGGTAACAGCAGCGAGAGCCTCTGAACGCCCTGCCACGCTGATGCGGGGAAGAAAACCAGCTCCCATCAGCCAAGGACCTAAAACCCTGCTGGGGTTCTTCTTGAGCCGCATCTTTCCAAGCGCCGGGGCGCAGGCAGCGATTCCTTTCTGACAGGTACCGCCAGTCCATTCCAATCCAAAGCGTTTGCAGGGTGGAGCGGGCGCCAGGAATGCTCGCTATGCTGATCTGCCTTTCAACAAGATCGCGTGTGCGACCTTCCCCCTTCAAACCGTTCTGAACGCGACGCCTTCCTGTTCAGGCTGAATCCAACATCCATCGGCGCTGCAGCATGCTGCAGACTTGGGAGCAAATTTGGGGTGGGGAAAATGAAAACGTCCAATGCAAGCAGGGGGGGAAAACGCTTGCTCGCTATTCTGGAAAATTCCGTGTTGTTATGGCACGAACTGTCCCGGTGCCTCGGGCACCAGACAGCTGGGATGGATATTAAAGACACGGAGAGTTTTGGTTTGATCAGGGAGACACGGTGACAGGACAGTGTTGGAAACGTCTCCTCTGCCTGGGCAAGAGTCTCTGCCCCAGGGAGGCACTTGGGTGTCAGGATAAGCTCAAGAAAAAAGCCTGAGCAGGTCTGAGCTGAGCTGTTCCAGGCCCGGCAGAAATCCATTGTCATGCTGCCAATCACAATAACAATAAAAACAAAGGGAAAACGTGGTCCCCACTGTCTGGGCTTTGCCATCGGACAATGTTTTCTGTATTGGAGCCGCTCCCGTCCCTTGGCACAGGCTGGAACACCCGTGCGGCCGAGGGGAAATGTGCTTTCAGACACCCCGTCCCACTGCCGCGGGTTGTACCCGGGGCTGAGCTGGGGAGAACCGGTGGGGCTGGGAGACTGGGCATAGTCCAGCTCTGCCTGTGCTCTGCCTGTGAACTGCCTGTGCGCTGCCTGTGCGCTGCCTGTGCGCTGCCCGTGCGCTGCCCGTGCGCTGCCTGTGCTCTGCCCATGCACTGCCTGTGCACTGCCTGTGTGCTGCCTGTGCGCTGCCCGTGCGCTGCCTGTGCGCTGCACGTGCACTGCCTGTGCGCTGCCTGTGCGCTGCCTGCACCACTGTCTACACGCCTGTCTGCACCACTGCCTGCACTGCTGTCTGCACTAAACACAGCAGACTGAATTGAAACAACAAGTTATTCATTAAATAAGAGACAGGAGAGTGCAGAGAAGAGAGAGACCATGTGAAAGCAAGAGAGAGCCCACAAATGAGTAGACGTACAAGGCAGATGATGCTGAGACGGGCAGGAAAGGCGGCAGTAACAACGCAAACTGTTACAACAACTGCCAAGGTGATTTTCGGAAGTGATGAATCCAAAACAAACAGCAAATTCTTAGCTCCCCTGAAAAAAATTGAGCTAGAAAGGGTATCTAAGGACCTGGTAAATGCATACCAGGGAGTAGAAATATCCTGTTTACTCTAAGAGAACAAACGATTGACAACAAACTGAGTGGTAAGAAAAGAGCATTTCCAGGGCCGGCCGGGGAAGCAGCAGCCCAGCAGCTCCGGCACCGGCTGTCAGCCCGAGCTGGGCTGTTTCCAGATGAGGACGGCACCGTCCGCGCTCACGCTCACCATGTACTTGTTCGCGGGGCAGATCTTGAGGCGGGTGACGTTGCCGCTGTGGCCCACTCCCACGTGAGTCACCGTGCCCTCCTTATAGTCCCACAGCTTCACCAGATGGTCGTCACCACCTGCGTCAGGCACAGAGGAAGAACAAACGATTACAATGATAGGACAAGGGGCAATGGGATCAAGCTGGAACACAAGAGGTTCCACTTAAATTTGAGAAGAAACTTCTTCTCAGTGAGGGTGCCAGAGCACTGAACAGGCTGCCCAGGGGTTGTGGAGTCTCCTTCTCTGCAGACATTCAAAACCCGCCTGGACATGTTCCTGTGCGACCTCACCTGGGCGTTCCTGCTCCATGGGGGGATTGGACCAGATGATCTTCTGAGGTCCCTTCCCATCCCAAACATACTGTGATACTGTGATACACCGAGTTCTGCTGCTTTTTGTTCCCCGCTCCCAGGCAGGGGAACGCTTCGGTGTTCCTAGGAAGAGCAGGATATGTTTTCTTGGGCATTATGGCAAAAACTGCTTCTGTTCTGCTGGGGTCACTGTCCAGTGAAGGGCTCAGGACCTTCACCAGCAGATCCCAGTGAGCTACAGCAGCATCTTCCCAGTCTGAACTACAGCCTGAACCACAGTATTTTTCTTCGGTGATTCATGTTCTTTTCCCCTTTAGCTGACCCCTTTTTTTCAGCTTTTTCGCACTGTACTGAGATCCTTGGTTCACTGCCTTGCTTTTCCTGGTCTTAATACGACCTCCTTTCTCCAGCTCCAACCACGCACTCACCTGTGACAAAGGACGCCCCGTCCGATGTGATGTCCATCCCGTTGATGGAGCTCGACAGAGAGCCTTGCACTTCTCTGATTGCGGAGCCATCGAGCACTTCCCAGTACACGATCTAGAGAGCAGAGCAGAGCGGGGCGCTCAGCTGGCCGTGAGCAGCACACGGGTTTCAGCACCGCCCTGGGACACAACCTGCTGTGCAGGGACAGGAGTTTCACCCCAGAACCAGCGCCAGACCGTGTGTTGTGCACTGCAGAGTTCCTGCAGCTTTGCTCACCTTTCTGTCTGTTCCACTGGTGATGATCTGGTACTCTCCGCGATGGTAACACACGCATTTGAACAATGTGTTGTCTAGGATCATTTGTTTTCTCACGTAACGCCTGCAAAACACCCCAAAAGGAGACAGAGCAACAGCGTCAAAACCCAAACTTTGCCTGCCTGGAACGTCTCTGCCTGTGCTGTACATCAGATCTCTCTCCTTGGATATTCTCAGGCACTGCTCTGAGTTCAGGGTTCCATGAAGCCCGTTAGGCTATCAGTTCTGTTTCCATCACAGCTGCCCTGTAGGACTCTTGATCTGCTGTCGTACGAAATGAAATGTTTAAACCCAGAATGCTTTCCAGGTGCTGTTCCCTATGCCAAGGTGTCCTCGGCCTTACCCCAGTGCAGAAAGTCTGCAGATCTGCAAGAGCTCGACACGAGTCACAAAGTTCTGGAAAACAGAGCTAGTGGCAAACTTGGGAACTCACCCGCTCCACCTTGGCCAAGCAGGATCCCGCACAGGAAAACAACCGCAGACAAAGGTTTGTCTGAGCTTTTCTGAAAAGCTTCTCGAATTGGAGGTTCTACATTCCCTGACCCGATTCTTCTTTCTAGAAGTTTTTCTCTCTTAATGCTCTTTTTCCCCTCCTCCTCGCTCTGTGGTGTCCCAAACCGGGCACAGTGACCCTACAGATATTACCAGCACTCCAAGTGCCTTCGCAATACTAATCTGTCGCCTTACTCAAGATCCCAGATGACGCACGTTCCGTCCAGGCTGGCTGTGACACCCTCTTTGTCGTTCTTATTAGTCTTGATGCAGGACACGGCACCTCTGTGCTCCTTCAGAACTTCCCTCAGCTTCTGGGTTTTCTCACCAATATTCCAGATCCTCACCTGAAAATCAGCAACACACATCTGCTCTGGTACCAGCTGGTCCTGCCGGAGCTCAGGAGGAGCTTTCCTGAACTCTGCCTTTCTCTGCCAACACGTACAGCAGCTCAGTCCCAACCGTCTCCATTGGCCTGTGGGTTATTGGTGCAGCTGACCTGTGAAGCTCAACTGAGTTCTCCACAGTGTAATCCACTTGCTTCAGGAATTCGTGGCCATCAACCCCAGGCCTTGGTTTTGCCAAGTGCCCGCTCTCCCATGCTTCATTTTACACAGCTCTTGATCAGGAAAAACCACCCAGTCCACGATCTATTGCCAGTGGTGCTTTCAAGATCAAAGCACAAAGCTGCTGCAATGGAATAGAAAGGAGCTACCCGCTATTTGTCCTACAGAGAATGCCAGGAAGGAAATACAAAACAGCTCTTTAAAGCTTCGATGTGAAACACGTGCCTGAAAGCACCTCTTTGCCCTGTGCTGGTAACAGCAAAAACCTTTCTGCTTTGTGGCCTTGATCCTTCACACCTTGCACGTCCTGTCCCACTAGTGCCAAACATTGCAATGTCTGTTCACCTCGACATTCCACTAAGGCCAAATCCCAGGGAAAATTTAGACATTTCGACACGGGCATCAAAGGCAGAGAAGAGCTGACCTTCCACGCTTTCGAGGCTGATGCCGAGTTCCCGAAGGGATCTGGATGTCCAGTTGCCACTTGCTCAAAGCTCAGAGCATCCCGATCCCTTCAGCAACCCTGAAGTCACAGCTTCCTGAGGACTGATTCTGACAGAACCATTAGCACCGCAGAGCAGCTTTTTTGTGTTCCCAACGAGTACTGCAACTGCGCCCCTGCGGTTCTCCTTTCTGCTTAACCAACCTTTAGTTGTAATTCTGTCTCAGCTGCACAAATACAGCCAAATAGAGGGGAGAGACAAATGAACAAAAAGGATGAAGAGCATATTCTGCATTAGAAGGATTTCCAAAACTGCCATGCCAGAAGAAATCGGGGCACTGTTTTACATGATGCCCTCTGAGAACAACAGCACATCTCAAAAGCTGATATCTTTGAACTCAGCCCTTGGCTCAAGCGGCAGCTCAGAACAGCTCCCGTTCTGACTGAGCACTTCCAGGCAATTCGCAGGCCCTGTGATGAGCGCACGAAGCTGCTCCAGGTTTTGAAGCACAAATTACCTGCCCGTCACCTCCTCCGCTAATGATCTGTTTGCAGTCGCTGGTCGCAGCAATTGCCGTCACTCCCAGGTTATGGGCGTTGTTGATCTCGTACATTGGCTCTCCCGTAGCGGGCACGAAGGCGCGGATTTTCCCGTCATTCCAAGCTGATGAACAGAAAGAAAGAGACTGCCCGGGCGCACAGACTTTCCTCACACTGTTGTCGCTCTTTCCTTTCCAAACCAACCCCTTTTTATAAATAAGTTCCCACATAAGGCCCACGCTGTTAGATCACCAGCATACCCGTGAAAACCACTGTACTGCAGATGAGCCCGCAGAGCTACGGTCCCAAACACACTGTGGAAATGTAATTGCTTTTGGATTCTGGCTGTGGACAAAGTGGTTTGGTAACCATGGGGAGGCTGCACGGCTGCTCTAGGACTGCAGGAGTCCCTGTGTCAGCAACTTGCACACGGCGATGGACGGCGGCTTTATGCAAATGTGCTCTACATACATCACAGGTGAAGCTGCTGCACACAACAAGGTTGATATTTTAGAATCAGGTAATTTAAATAAGACCGAACCGCATTCTGGATTGCCGGAATTCACTGATCCAAAGCAAGGTCTCCAGCCCTTGCCTTCTACCCTCACCGCAACTGCAGCACCAGAACAGCGGGGCTGCCAGCAAAGTCCATCGGACCAGCTGCAAGCAAAGAGGCCTTTGGGTGTCGCCATGAACTCCATTTAAACGCTTTCCCAATTTAACCTTCTCTTCGTTTTAACATACTGATGTTTATTAAGTTGAGCAACCACGGCTCTGGACTGACCGTTACCTGAAACGATGACCATGCCGTCCCTCGTCACCTCGACCGCGTGGCGGGTGACGTTGGGGACGGTGATTCGCAGCCGCTCCAGACGTTCCGGCGTGTACCACACTCGAATGTCGTTTGTGGAGCAGGTAACGAACAAGTCCGAATGTCCCCTGGAGAGTTCAGAGAGGAGAGGGAACGAGGAGGGGCACACAGAAACGCTCCTTGCTTTGTCACAGCTCAAATCGGCCTCCAAAGCTCGGCTTTGCTAACCTGCAGCTGGGATCTACCCCACAGGGATCCCCATGGCTAAGACAAAGGCCTTTTTTGGAGGATCACCTTTCTCACATGAAATTCCCCTGGTTTGGGTTCTCTTCAAAGATTCATTTTAAGGAACAGTTAAAGTTAAACTAAAAGAACTCTTTCTGCTGAAGCTGTGACGTTTATTCCCCATATTCAATCTCTAAACAACTTCATGTGTTCTATAGAATAGACACAAAAGTGGGTGTAAAAGTGCTGACTGCCCAGGTTTAACATCAGCCACTAACAGCAGCCTCACATTGTAAAGATGTCATTTGTTATCTTGCTTACTGGATGATTCCCATTCAACAGCGCTGAAGGCAATAGAAATGATGGCAAAGTCTGTTCATAATATACTTGTTATAAATGTTGGAATAAAACAAGACCTGCAGCATTTCAAAAGCCATGGGACACAGTGCTTTGAAATAAGCTCTAAGCCACTCGTCCTGGGGATGCAACAGAAAGTGACATCTAGAAAGGTACCGCGAGCTTTTGTTCAACAGCACCATCAATGCCCAGAAAGATGAACCAGGACAGAGAAAACTGGCACAACACAAGTGTGGCCTCTTTCAAGCCCAGCTTGCATGGGTGCTTTATCAACCAGGATAACATCAGCAAGTGAAGGATTCTGAAATAACCCAGAGCAGGGAAATTAAGCCCGTATTTCCCCATCAGCAATAGGCTTTGTTCAAGAGCAGGCAACAGATAAGAAGTTCAAACATCTACGCAAGGATGTAGTCCTGTAGTCCTTACAGTCAGCACTAATGGCTGTGACACAGGCGTGTCAATCAGCGGTATCAGCAGCACATCACCCTAAAGCTCCACCTGATTTTCTCATTAAATGAGAAGATGTGGGTTTGAGGCTGGCGGCAGGCAGGGAGGAGCGCTTCCTGCACCCTGCACTCCCTGCACCTCGGTGACATCTGATCCTTTGTGCTGGGCCGAGAAGCGAAGCAATAAAAATACGCCAAAAATGTTCATTTGCATCAAAATCCCATTTTCCATCTGGAGAGATGATCCACTGTGGGTTTAAAAATACAAAAGAAAGAGTCACGATGCTACTACCCAGGAAGGGAACATTTGCTGTGCGTTCACAAGACAAATGCAGAGCGACCCTGGGACAAAAGGGGGAGGCTGCCATCCCTGCCGGTGCCCAAACATCAATAATTCAGGTCTTTTTACTTATCATCCTTTCTGCAGATCAGTGATTTTTCCAGTGCTCCAACTGAACTGCTGCCTTCTGCTTTGAAGCAGCTGCTCACCGTCACCCCGGCGTTTTTTGGGCAGGTGACAGCATCGCCCGTATCAATCATCCCAACAGATGGTACCAGGTTCTGGGTTCCTGTGGTAAAAGCTGCGCACACAGGCACCCTGACCTCAGCGGCAGCTCCTCAAGCTTCTGCACCAGCCAAATACAGCCCAGCCCGTTATACTCACTCAGGAAAAACAATGTCGTTGACGGCTTCGGTGTGACAGACGGCCACCAGCTCCTCTTTAAATGTAGCGTAGGCACTGCGGTGCATCTGGCCTTTATTTGTCCCTAGAAAGAACTGGTCGTCCCGACCTCTACACGTCAGGGAAGTGACAGCACCTTCAACTCGCATTCTCCTGTGCAAAGAAAGCAAAGGTTTGGCCCGACATTGACCTCGAGGAACTTTCCTTTTCCAGCTTCTCGAGAATTCGACTGTCGCTGTTTCCCCAAAAAGCTCGGTACTAGGCTGTGATATCAAGATGCAAGAGCATGGGCAGGACTAACATTCCATTCCCAGTCACGTTTCCTACTTCCCATGATCTTGCCCGTCCCACCTGCTGCTCTGCCAGGGCTGGCACAGGCAGCGCTTTGGAGACTTGATTTCCTGCACCAGGGCCTAAGGTAACAACAGCTTTGTTGATATTCTTGCTCAAGTGCACTTCAATATCCCACTTTCAAGGATATTTCCAGACAGTTTAGACCTTCTGGGAATAGTTTCAGTCGTACAAAGCTAAGCTTGCAGAACTGTACACTTGAAGGGGATATTCAAGCAATGCCAAATGAGTAGGTGTGAGCCCAATTTTCAAATCACGTATGGGGAAATGACGCCTGCAGCTTTCTATCTGGTATGCAGAAAAAAGCCTTGCAAATACTCCAGCACTTCCAGACACGTGCCTATCAAATTAGCAGAGCCCTGCTTTACAATCCCATGACCCCCAACAAACCCTTTTGGAGATGGCAACTACTACTCTTTCTCACCCGGCGTAAATAAGCATCATTCTATTGACTTCAACAAATCTGTCTGGCTTGGCATCAATTTAGGATCTGACTCCTACTGCTCCAAAGGAAACAACAGTCATTTACAAGGAAGGATCAGAGGGCACTTCCCTGCAAACGCACGCAGTCATTTTCAGTTTGCTCCAACCTCATGACGCTGGAACCAGACCGTGTATTGTGTCTGCAGGACTGAAAAACTGAGACTGACTTGGATTATGCCTTTCCATAGAAACGATTGGTTCTCATACCTGCCGAGAGAAAAATTCCATCAGAGTTCCAGACCCGAGCGGACGGAGGAAGGAATGCGGTCGACCCAATATGAGTGATAAGCATACCTCTCTTTATTGATGCACTAAGCTGGTTTATATAAGACTTACAATAATTATGCATACTCGTCATCTATTAATTGGATAGTATACAGTAATTATGCCTACTCGTCTTCTATTAATTGGATAGTATACAATAATTATGCCTACTCGTCTTCTATTGATTGGATAGTATACATAATGAGCTCAACCTTCTTGTGGTTTCTCTGGAATGCAACCTCCTCACCCTGCTAGAGATAATTCCCCAGCTTGTTTATCTAAACGCTCAGCTGAACCAGAGAGCAACCGCTCAGTACTTTTCCACTATGCTACACCAGACTCATGCTAACTGAGGCCTACTCATGCTAACTTAGAACAAAATTCTCCTGATACAACGGATCAATAGAGCCATGCCCCTTCTCTATTAGCCATGTCCCAACACATACCGTGACCCTTTTGGAGGAATTGTCACCTCTCCCGTCCTGATTCTTCCATCTACAAACTCACTTCTTTACTTGGCAGTCTGAGCCTGTACAGAGAGCTACAGTCCCTTCTCCGGTGCCGACTATTAAACCTCCTGTCTTCGGCAAAAGCAAAGCTGTGACTCCCTAGGAGAAAACAGGATGAAAACGCAATCGGATGGGAGCAGAGGCTCCTTGCTGCTGCAGCCACGCTGAACAGCACAACGGAGTCTCTACCGGGCTCCCGACGGCGGTGCTTATCTCACTCCAATATGGCTTTGTCAGTATTTTGTCACTGGCGTGGGCTAAAGAGTGGCTCTCTAGAGGGAGAAGGGAGAAAAGAGTTATTAACTGCAGGTCTAGATGAACTAATACAGTACGAGGAGCGAGCAAACAGCATTATCTTGGATTCTTCAGAGCAGCTGGGACCACGTACAGAGCCTGACCTCATCGCAGCAAGCGATACCCACATCGTGGAGCGGCACTCGCGCTTTTCCTTCCGCGTGTCCTTCATCCAACAGCCACGAAAACAACAGAGGATACAACTCAGCTTCAATGGTCTTTCCTACAGCTCTTTTTAGGATGATCCTCTGCGTCTCAGGCCTCTCTCTCTGCCTGAAAGATGCAGTCCCATCTCCCACCTATTGGGAATCAAATACGTTTGTCACAGGAAAGCTTTGCAAATGAGTCAGCCCATGGTCAACACGGGTTTCTGCTGTTACTGAGCAGAGCAGATCAACGGGAGGCCAGCCACTGGAAAAGGAGAAATGCTGTTCGGTGGATAAAGTACCAGGCTACAGGAAAAAAATGCATGACAACAACATCAACAAAAAACACCCAAACAAATGAAAACAGTCCTCAGCCTTCCACAAAATACAAGTGTAAGAAGAGTCAGATCTGCTTCAGTTCTGCCACCTGTGAAGTAATATTACTGTTCCATGTACAACAGATTAATTCTTGAAAATCACCAAGAGACTCCAAGATAGGCTGCCAGAGGAGTGAAATGACTTCTGTGGGGTTAAATCACAGTATCACAGTATCACAGTATGTTTGGGATGGGAAGGGACCTCAGAAGATCATCTAGTCCAATCCCCCCATGGAGCAGGAACGCCCAGGTGAGGTCGCACAGGAACATGTCCAGGCGGGTTTTGAATGTCTCCAGGGAAGGAGACTCCACACCCTCCTGGGCAGCCTGTTCAGTGCTCTGGCACCCTCACTGAGAAGAAGTTTCTTCTCAAATTGAAGTGGAACCTCTTGTGTTCCAGCTTGGTCCCATTACCCCTTGTCCTGTCATTGTTTGCCACTGAGAAGAGCCTGGCTCTATCCTCACGGCACTCACCTTTTATATATTTATAGACATTATAAGGTCCCCCCTTAGCCTCCTCTTCTCCAAACTAGAGAGACCCAGCTCCCTCAGCCTTGGTTAGCAACGGGATGGACTAAATTGTGTGGAAACAAGGATGCAAATAGTTTTGTTTTGATAAACGCTGTGGTTTTGACTCGAAAAAACATCTGCCAAATACCTCTTTCGGCACTGGAGGTGAGGCTACAACTGGAAATTTCTGCCATAAAACACGAGATCCTACGTGTGTCCAGCGAGCACTTGTTGACAGTCCAGTGACAAGGCGTGATTTGTGTGCAGAGATGTGCAGGGGGTGGGCAGAAAGGGAATCAGAGCACTGAGCGGGGAAAGAGAGCTGGAAAGTATGAGAGGGGATCTGTGGCCGAGGCACTGACAGTAACTGCAGAGAAAAACGTCCCAGCGCCTTCCCAGTGACGGCAGCAACACGGGTTTGCCCTGGTGAATTCCCCTCCTCGGGCACAAGGGAAGCGCATTGGGAAGAGCGAGGGAGAGAGCAAGAGGAGAAGGGCTGACGGGGCTGAGCGCGTCTGACCGAAAAGCCTGTGAACAGGAACGCCTGTTTGAAGCGGGAGGGGAAAGGAGGAGACTGGGAGGACTCCTCGCTATTTCCATCCAACGGGAATGTCTCCTTTTCTCTCCCGGCTCCCCCAACGACCAGTGCCACATCCTAAGAAGCTGCCACCACATGACAGTCACAAACCCAAGCTGAAGCCAGATTAGCGCCTACCAGCTCAGGGCTCGTCCACAAGGCTGGCAGGCGGCTGTGACGAGACCCACTTCTGGATCTTCCCTTCTCCTCAACACCTTGTCAGCCTCTTGCACAGTCAAGGGGCCTGTTTTCCCTCAGCTTTTCACTCTCAGAAGCCATGTCAGCTGAAGCTCATGATGCTCCAAAGGTCTCTGCCACAAACTGCCGTTCCTATGGATCTGCCTTACGATAAAACCCCTCACAGTACGCACTGGACTGTGCTCTGGCTTTGAGCCTTGGCTTTTTCTTTTGGACCCCCAAACGGCACAGCATCCTGCTCGTGACCCTGCCTGACGGCTTCTTTAGCAGTGCTCTCAGAAGTGTATTTTTGGTGAAGTTTTGTTTCAAGTGCATTTGGCACCTTTCCCTCAGCCCTGAGGACACGGGAGTTCAGGCCCTCGGGTGGCTTCAAGCAGGGGCTCTGGGCGAGGTGCACGTGCTGCGAGATGGAGAAGGACTCAAAGCACGCAGGCATTGGAAGGGGAGGTGACAGTCACCAAGACCTTGGCCTAAGAGACAGCACAGAGCAGCCACGGGTCCTGCGTGGACGCAAAGCCCTGCAGGGGGGCAGCCGGACAAGGGGCTCAACCGCGGCCAGTGCGGGTGTCCCCACACGGGGACACACCTGCAGCGAACTTACCATTGCCAGCAGGAAACAAAACACACCCATTCCTGTCCTTTAAGAGGGACACAGAGAAAAACTACTTGCATTCCTACAATATAAGTGGGAAAAACAAGTAATAACTTCTCCACCCTTCTGGAACAGATCAACATTGAACTGTATTTCAAAGGATTCAGCGGGTCCAAGTTATCCCGGAGACATGGGCCTGCATTTGTAACGCAATAAATATTTCATCTGGAAGGGGCACGGACATGGTTTGGATGCACCTGTCCAAGCAAAGTTCAGGAGGTTGAGAGAAACAAGCCCAGAGGAGCGTTTTCTTTGGGGCTGACTGCTGAACTGCTCTTACAGCCCCTGTGGGCTTGTGCTGCTCTCAGAGCAGATCTGCTGCCCCGCAGGACAGCGGCCCCGCGGCATCCCCACCAGCACAGCCGGCCCTCCCGCGGCAGCGCTGCCCCTGCTGCTCGCTGCTGGGCGTGCTGCTGACGCAGTCGCAAAACACATCCCAGCTTAGGCAATGGATAGACCGAGACGCTACAAGAAGCCTTTTCTAGCACCAAATAACGAGAAACCAACAACAAGTGTTCTAGCTGGTGCCGATTGTTTTATCATTACAGCTGCCTGCATGCAGAATTCTTGTACGACCACAGGTCAGAAGCTCCTTATTCAGGAGATAACTCCTGTTTGAGGATGCTCAGACCCACGAGTCCCAATTAGAGACAAAAAAAAGCTCAGTTAAAAAACCCTTGGGGTTATGAAGTCAAGAACTCAGAAGTTAAAAAGCAATAGGATCAATGTACCCTGTGCAACCTTGTTTTGTCCAAATTGTGCATACGCATTACAATAAACTCTTGAATTACATGATTTATACTGCCTTTTTCAGTAAGATCTCTGCCTCATCAGTGGCAGAATCAGAACAGCAAAAAGACGAAGGGAAGTGGGGGAATGGGATGGGGAACAAACACAAAAAGAAAAGTCCAGTCCAGACAGTTTAACACATTTGTGAGATCTGACTATAGGACCTTACAGCAGTAAGTGCGGGAAAGCCTCTCAAACAAGCGCTTCCACCAGCCTTCCCAGGAACGTCCTCTGTCTCACTCCAGCTCGTATCTTCTTAAAAGAAGCAAAAAAGTCAGGAACTGCTCCATTTTTATTACTGCTTTTCACTTTCTATGACGTTTACCAGATTCATTGTACAAGAGGTTGTGGGATGACACACGAGATTCAAGTAAAACCCAAATTCTGAGCCAAATGAAGCTCAACAAAGGCGGGACAATGGGCTCAGCCTTCAGCATCAAGACCGAGACACAAGGAACTGACAGCGCAGGAAAAGCGTTAGTCTGAGAATCCGCTTTGTGATGGTTCTCCCGCAGGTTGCTCTACCTTCAGTCACTGACAAAGAGCAGGACAAGGACAGAATTGGAGTCACAGAGCTGCTACTCACCATGCTCAACTTCTTCTTCTGGGGCCCACAGGCAGTCACCACCTTGCTGCTTGTGTTCACTTTCAGGACATCTCCACTCGTCGTGCCAAGATGAAAATCACCATCATCGTCTGTCATCTATAAGAAAGCATAAAGAAAAAGAGATCACGGTCTGGATCCTGAGACCCGTGTCCCACGCCTGACACTGGGCTGCATCAACAGCTTTAGTTCAGTGGATTGCCAAGAGTTCACCTGGGGGAACCCAGCCAATGTTTCTGTTCCATCACACGCACAGATCCAGAACACTGCTGAACGCCAGACACTTTCTAACCCAATCTAGATCATATTTGGAAGCATAAAAATCCGGGTGCCGGAGCCCGTGACCGTAAGACGTGCTGCTTCTCTTGAGGAGCATCCAGAACACTCTTTCCCAGAGGCCGTGGGAGATCAACGGCCATGGCCAATGCTGAGGAACTTCACTGCCGTCACGCGCTTGGGACCAACATTTCCAGCATTATTAGAGAAACTCGTGGTTTTTCTCTAGTCTGTACAGAGTTTCTTAGTTTAGCAAAGTCATCTTGGCTGAAACGTACCTGAACACACACGGTGATTCCTCTCAGTTGCCCCGCGTAGCATTCAGATGGATGGATTGTTTTAGTTGCTGTGTCGAGTTCCCACACTCGAATGGTGAAACTAGAAGAACAAATAGAGTGGGATCAAATCCACAGATGCAGCAACCTCCAAGTTTTTTCAGTACTACAAGAAGTAAAAGGCCTTCACAAGGCTCCATTATTCTGATCTTTCAATACGGAGAAAAAGAACAATATCAGAGAAGTCTCTTATGGAAACTTTTTCCGGGTAAATCAAAAATCTTAAGGCTTCAGCAAAAACATATGTGAGGACACTTTCAACTCTTTTCTAGTGCAATTTAATTGACGATGTCAGAGACGATGTCATATCTTTAAGCAGAGTCACCCTTACATTTACCAAAGTGCTAAAACTGCAAAGGCGAGCACTCATAAGTGCGAGTGCAGCCAAGAGCATCCAAAGCCGTCCCTGATGCACAGGGAGGTGCAGGCCCTCAACGCGTTTAAACGTCAGCCTGGATATATGGGCGCTGCCGCAAATCCTTGCAAAACGCAACGTTTTGTACAACTTTTGTTACAAGCCAGTGACCAACTGTACATCACATCTGGTGAGGACAGGAGATCATCCAACGACCGGCAAGACATCATTGTTTCGACATTAATTAGCCATTGTTCAGGGGCACTAATTGACTGCTTTTCTTGTGTAAACACTGGCAACTAAATATGTTAAACACTGCACGGGGAATGCTGAGTACAAAATCCTGCTATCAGGAGCAGAAGTGACGCACGTGGGCCCCTGTGTGCTGCTCTGAAAACATCTTGTTACATGGAGAACAAGCAGAAATGCCTTAAAGCTACAACCTGACGGGTATTCATGAGTCCATTCAGAGTAAAAAGAAACAACACAAGCACACAGTTGCTTGAGTTTCCTTGTAGTTCAATAAAGACTCTTTGTCAAAGGAAATAGGGCCAGGGGTTCTCTCGCTCTGCTCGTTCCTCTCAACAAACCCTTACTTTCCAGCAGTGACAAACACCTCGTCCCTGCAGCTGGAGCACATGACGACGTTGGCATTGCCGGCGCTGCGCGGCGAGGCCGGGCTCCCGCACACAGCCTCTCTCTTACTGACGTCCCACACCATCACCCTGCAGGAGAAGAAAGCCTTGAAACAGCTTCGCTTTTTGACATTGCTTGGAAGTCAATTACTAAAAAACAAAAGCAAGACAAAGCCTATTGTCCTGCAGTCTGTTCCTACCAGGACACACAACAGAAGTAACTTTGTAGAGATTCTACCCAAGAAAAAACTTGTCAGCAAAGTGTGGAATTGCAGTTTACATCCCCTGCTCCTGAAGCAAGGCTACGTGGATTTATCAGATTCCTTCTGCGGAGCACGACTCAAATCATACAGAATCACAGAACAGCTTGGGTTGGAGGGACCTTCCCAGCTCCCCAGTGCCCCCCTGCCATGAGCAGGGACATCTTCAGCAGCTCAGGGTGCTCAGAGCCCCGTCCAGCCTGGCCTGGGATGTCTCCAGGGATGGTTCAGCCACCACCTCTCTGGCCAACCCGGGACAGGCTCTCACCACCCTCCCTGGAAAAACGTCTCAGGCCGCCCATAGAATCTGATTCTTGTCAAAAATCTTGTGCCAAGAAGCGGAAATCCTTACCTGCCGTCGTCCTGGCCTCCCAGGGACACAAGATAAATGCCTCCGGGCGAGAACGAGAGTCCCTCGACTTTGCCCTCGTGCAGCGAGAGCCGAGCAAGTAACTCCTGCTTTGGGAAATCCCAGAGGATGACGTCTGCCTGCGGGGCAAAGCAGAAGGGGGGGATGGCAGAGCATGAGCTGTAACTCGCAGGATCAGGGAGAACAACTTTCTCTGGCAGGAAAGTTGTTAGAAGGAGCCCAGCCCAAGCTTCTCTGCAGCCCTGGGCACCCCTGACACAAAGAGGCTTCAGACTGGGTGCTGTAAGAAGCATTATTCCAGCTGAGCACTTGAGTAGCTCTGCTTCATTTCAGCACCTACACTGACCCTGAGACACTGAGCATTTGACTTAGGTTTTAAAATACTGAAAGCACTAAAACCTGATCCCTTCCAAGTGTCTTGAGGTCTTTCAAATAGGCAAAAATAAAACGAAAAGAACTTCAGAGGTCTGAAAATGCAGGTAGGGACCTGTCAAGGGCTTTTGAAAGTCCTAAGCAGCTCTGGAACTCAGGTCTCACTTGAAATAAACCAGCATTTATTAATTAATGTCTAATGAGATTTTGGCTGCCACACGCCCACAACACTTTGGATAAAAAGGACTGGATCTGAAAATCCCTCAATCCTAGGGAGACTGCTTCATGTTTTACAAAAACATAAAGGCACATCCAGCAATGGAGTAACTACAATTTCCCATTCCCTTCAACATCTTCCCATTGCAGATATTTATTTTCCAACAAAAGAAAAAATAAACGAAAGGTGTTCCCACCACTGGCAAGCCAACTCCAATTTCTCTGGTCAATACTAAGCGGTTAAAATCAGAGCATTACCCACCTTGAATCCAATGCAGGTGACTTGTCCTGAAGCGACGTACATCCCATCCCTGGACACGACAACGCAGGACACGTTATCGGCGTGGCCGTGCAAGAAACTCTGTTTCTTAGTGTCCAGGTGCTGAATCAGCACCGTACAGCCCAGGGGGTACAGGATGTGCTCCCTGTCGGGGTGGCAGATGAGGCCACAGGGAACATGTCCTGCAAGAGAAACGGGTGAAAGATCCGCTGGCTGCCAACAGTTCAGGGGCTGCAGAAACCACTGGCTCCCCACGGTTTACCTCACAAGGCGAGGGGGGGGAAGGAAAAGAACCTTCCAGTTCTCCCCAGAGCTGTTCAGCAGAACAACCCCGTGTCGAACAGCACGGTCACCCTTGGAATAAGTGATGGCCAAAATTGTGAATGTTGAACAAATCGAGTAGGATTCAATTATATTATGCATATTGTTGTAAGCAGTAACTGCGCTTGTGCAAGTTTGATTATGTTTTGTAGAACCTTGTAGTAGTAGTTAAGCCAATGCCTGGATTGCCTGGATGGTGCCACAGATAACAGGACTCCCGGATGGTGCCACAGGTAACAGGACTCCCGGATGGTGCCACAGGTAACAGGACTCCCGGATGGTGCCACAGGTAACAGGACTCCCGGATGGTGCCACAGGTAACAAAGTTCCAGAGACGGAAATTCCCAGCGTGTGAACGAGCGTATAACATATATAAGCACACACGAAAAGTTGAGTGGTGTGCCTGTTGGCGGAACTGAGCTTCCCCCGGTCACCCAGCACTGTTTTGCCTAATTACCGCTCGCTAAATAAAATCGATTGATTGACTCAGAATCGATTTATTGGCTCTTATTTATAACAAATGTGATCTGTGTGTGGCGCAGGAGCTTCCCGTCCACTTGCTCCTCCATTCAGTCAGGTGCTGCAAGAGAGGGACAGAGAAAGAAACAGTCAGGACCGGATTAACAACCTCGTCATCCCTGTCCCCAAACCTGCAGGCGTCCTAGGAGGCCTGATCTAAGTTTGGCTCTTCTCCCTCTCTTTGCTGGAATCCTTCACTGCACAAATTTCTGTCATGAACACTCTCTGAACCAACCTGATGTGTTCATAGTTCCCAGCCCAGCGTCCATTCCTCAAGGTACCTCAGCATTTCCCTTTGAAACCACACCTGAGTGCCATCCCGTCCTGAGCTACCTCAGCATTGCCCACTGCAGCCTCCCCGACGCCATCTCCTCCCTGAGCTCCCTCAGCCTTTCCCGCCAAAGCCTCCCCGATGTCACCCCTCCCTGAGGTCCCTGAGCCTTTCCCGCCAAAGCCTCCCCGATGTCACCCCCCCCCTGAGGTCCCTGAGCCTTTCCCGCCAAAGCCTCCCCGATGTCCCCCCGTCCCTGAGGCCCCTCAGCCTTTCCCGCCAAAGCCTCCCCGATGTCCCCCCTCCCTGAGCTCCCTCAGCCTTTCCCGCCAAAGCCTCCCCTATGTCACCCCCTCCCTGAGCTCCCTCAGCCTTTCCCGCCCAAGCTCCTTCCGCGCCGTCCCGCCCTCAGGCTCCTCCGCCGCTCCCGCCGCTCCCCCCGTTCCCGGCCCCTCTCCGCGGCAGCGCCGCCCCCGCCCCTCGCGCCCCCTGGCGCCCCCACGGCGGTCCCGGCCCCGCCTGCGCCGCTCCCGACCCGGCGCTGCCCCCTCCCGCTCGCTTTCCTCCCTCTGCCCTGCGGCACCGCGGGCTCCCCCCTCCGCCCCACGGCCCCGCCCGAGCCCCGCGCAGCGCTCAGCCCGGGGCTCCCTTCCCTCACAGCCGCCCGCGTGTTTCCCCCTCGCCCCTTGCCCGGCCCGGCCCGGGGCCGCGCTCTTGCGGCTGGCTGCCCCTCGCCTTCCTCCTGCCGAACCCAGCCCGTCCCTCCCCCTCCAGCCTCCCCCCTCAGCCGGGACCGGGGCGGCCCCGTCCAGTCTCCCCGCTGTCCGCCCGCCCCTCGCTCACCGCCGGCCCCGCCGCTCCTCGCGCGCTGCTCCCGCCGCCGCACCGCCGGCACGCGCTTCTCGGCCCGCGCGCTTCTGCAGCGTGGCCCCGCCCATCCCGCGCAGGAGCCAATCCCGTCCGCGCCCGCCACCGGGCCCCGCCCCCCCTCCCGGCCCGGAGCCGCCGGCGGCCGCAGAGCGGCGCTGTCCGCCCGCAGCGCGGCCCCGGCCCCGGCGGGTCAGCGGCAGCGGGGCCGGGAGCGCTCGGGCTGCGCCCGCCCGGGACGGCCCGGGACCGAGGGCTCCGCCTCTGCAGCCCGTTTCGTGCCGTTTGCACCCCGGCTTACACGGCTGCAGCCTTCCTGCTGCTGCAGCTCACACATCTTTCTTCCTTCTAACCGCACAGCAGGTCACACTCACAAACGTTCCGTGCTCGTTGACATAAGAACATCTGCAGAAGAATCTACAAACATTACAAAGATATACCACCGACCACAGCTTTCTGAGCTTTCAGGTTAAAGTTCCTGCAGATATCCATGTTTCAATCAAACAGACACCACCAGCAGAGCTGCTGCCTCTGCCGTCTTTGCTCAGAAAGAAGTGACAACACCAGAAAACACATTGGCAGCCGGTGCTTTGACCAGTGAAGGTGGGATCTACAAAAGTCTGACTAAACCAAACAGCCTGAGGTCTTTATCAAGCTGCAGATCTGCCAGGAATGCTGAAATGCAATAGTTTACTCCTGCACTATTCCACAATGGAACAGCCACTGTATATCCAATAGCATCTCAAAGTTCCAAACCGGTACATTAAAAAGCTGTCACTAGGTATTAGAAGACCACTGCAAGATCTTATTGCTTTTTGAGTTAAATCATAATTTTTCAATAAACCAAAAGCCAAACAGTTTCTGCAGTCTGTTGCTCATCCTCCTGTTCATTCATTAGCACTGCAGCAATCAGTTGTTATACGACGTGTCAACAGAGGCGATTGAAAAACCCCAAACAAAACTTATTGAAGCCCACGGACCCCCCGCCCTCCCTGCCCCCCCTCACCATGAGCCCCACGATCAGCACCTGGTGCGGGAGAGGAGAAGAACTCGACAGATAGAACCAGAAATGCAACTGCGGGGAGAAGGAAACACCAAGGCAGTTACAGCTTCCTTAACGTTCCAAATCTGATGTCTTCCAAACCAAAGCTTGCGAGCGGAGGAGGAAAAAGCTGAGACGACTCAATGTGAGTGACAGAGCATAGTTGACTTTATTGGTCCAGGGTACACATATTTATACAGATAACCTAGATAAAGCATCTTAGATACAGCATCCCAGATTAAGCATCCCATATACAGCTTACTAGATACAGCATCCCAGATACAGATCCTGAGATACAGCATCCCAGATACAGCGTCCCAGATAAAGCATCCCGGATACAGCTTACTAGATACAGCATCCCAGATACAGCATCCCGAATACAGCATCCCGGATACAGCATCCTAAATACAGCCTGCCAGATACAGCCTGCCAGATACAGCATCCCAGATACAGCATCCCAGATACAGCATGCCGGATACAGCATCCAAAATACAGCATCTTAAATACAGCATCCTAGATAGAGAATCCTAGAAACAGCATCCTAAATACAGCATCCCAGATTCAGCATCCTAGATAGAACATCCCAGATACAGAACATCTCAGATACAGCATCCTAGATACAGCATCCTAGAGAAAGAATCCCAGATATAGCATCCCAGATACAACATCCCAGATACAGCATCCTAGATACAGCATCCTAGACACAGCATCCTAAACACAGCAACCCAGATACACCATATCCGATACAGCATCCTACACACAGCATCCCAGATACAGCATCCTAGAACCAGCATTCCAGATACAGCATCCCAGATACAGCATCCCAGATACAGCATCCTAGAACCAGCATTCCAGATACAGCATCCCAGACAGAGCATCCCGGATACAGCATCCTATGTACAGCATCTTAAATACAGCATCCTAGATACAGAATCCTAGATACAGGATCCCAGATATAGTATCCTAGATACAGCATCCAAGATACGGCATCCCAGGTACAGCATCCTAGATACAGCATCAGAGATACAGCATCCTAGATACAGCATCCCAGATACAGGATCCTAGATACAGTATCCCAGATACAGGATCCTAGATACAACATCCCGGATGCAGGATCCCTGATACAGAATTCCAGATACAGCATCCCAGGTACACCATCCTAGATATAGCATTCAAAATACAACATCCTAGATACAGCATCACAGATACAACGTCCTAGATACAGCATCCTAGATACAGCGTCCCAGATACAGCATCCCAGATACATCATCCAGGATACAGCATCCCAGGTACACCCTCCTAGATATAGCATCCAAAATACAACATCCTAGATACAGCATCACAGATGCAACGTCCTAGCTACAGCATCCTAGATACAGCATCCCAGATACAGCATCCTAGATACAGCATCCCAGATACAGCATCCCGGATACATCATCCCAGGTACACCATCCTAGATATAGCATCCAAAATACAACATCCTATATACAACGTCCTGGGCCAGGATAAGAACGTCTGCAACACGACAGGTCAAAGCCCCCGCGGGGCAGCAGGAAGGAAGCTGCTGATCGAGGCCGTCGCTGCGGCACTTCTGTCAGTGCTCACGGGCCAGAGAGGAAAAGGCGACTCGTTTCTTGTCATTGCAGAACGAGCTCCCTGGGGTCGTGAATTACATCAGGCTGCAAGTGCTGAGCAACTGGGGCCACCCAGACTACACCTGCCTGTATCAGTTCGGGGTGCACGGTGATCCGCCCAGAGATGGGGGAGACGTTCCTGTTTCTTCTATCAATAAATTCCATTAATGTTCACCCAGTCGAGTTCCCATCTGCTTTGCCTGTGATGCTGCCTGGTCCTCCCTGAGCTCACTGGAGCTCCCCATCCTTCTCTCAACCACCAGCTTATGGGAGACTTCATGAGCACACAGCAAGATTGTCCTTGTTATGGAAAATGGAAAACTCAGTCACAAACCTGCAGAAAGCCTGACATGCACACACTTGCTGCGACACAGGAACATCAGCAAGGCCCTGCCCGGACACCAGAGATTAAATTAATGGACAGTTTTCTTGTGCAGGAATAAATTAAGTATCGACTGAATGGAACCATCTGTTGTTACCTGTTTTCACAAGAGGCACATGCTGCTTCAGCTGCCATCTTTCAGTCTGTTGCTGATGAGAAAATGCACCTGTGTTTTTTATAAGGTGAAAACCCTTAACTGGAAAGTCACTTTATGCCTCATTTGCCTCTCTGGGCACATAATCTAGTGAGTAGCCCAGGAACCGTTACAGAGTGATGAGCAAAGCAATCTCAGGACACTTAAGAGATCCCATAACCACACGAGTCTGTCCTTCCTTTTGACCCGAGCTCCCCAAGCCCCAAGGCAGGAGCAGGCAGGGCAGTCGTGCGCTCGGGCCGTACCAGGGGGGAGAGAGCAGGACCAGTGCTTGGCAGCCAGGGCTGGGAACAGCAATTTGTGCTCTGAGCTGGGGCTTAGTCCATGTGCGAGCCCAGCACGGGTCCAGATACCAAACTGAGGGTGTCGGTTCACCCCCGGTGCCACACACACGGCACCTTCTTCCATCGCCTCCTCCGATGAGCTGTTTTGCAGCCCCTTCCAGCTCAGCCCAGCTCAGACACCTGCACTCTGGCTCAGGGCTGCCTGGGGCTGGTGACCCTCGGGGCAGCAGCAGGAACCGCTCTGACCCTGGTTGTGGGGCTGTCCCTGGGCTGAGCCTCGGGCCCAGGGCTGCTGAACTGGGCCATGCTGGGGCCCAGGGGTGCTGAGGTCGACAGGTCCCCATGGCCTGTCTGTGCTGGGAGACACCTGCTCCTGCAGCACCCCTGGTCCTGATCCCGAACCTGGTCCATCCTCACCCAGAAGTACACTTTAGTCTGTTTTCTTTCTTAAAACTGAAGATAATTCAGGTAGAGGCAGAGTCTGTTTACAAGTCTGAGTAGTTTGGGGACAGAGGCCAGTGGGGGGCTGGGACCCTTGGGGGTGGGGGCTCTTTCTGCCATGTGTCCATAGCCTGGCGCTCACAGCTGGGAAGGGACTTTCCAAAATGCTGCTGGGAGGAGCCAGATGTGGCCACCCCCGGCACAGCCTCAGGGTCTGCTGCCAACCTGCCCTCAGATCATCTCTGCCCAGCTGGACATGGCCCAGGAGTCACTGCCAGTGCTGCTGTTCTCCTTGGGGCAGCTGTTCCTGTGCCAGGAGAAGACTTCCCACAGAGCCTTGGCTGATGGTGACAGTTCCCACCAGCCGTCCCACTCTGGAAGGTCCAGATACCACAGAGGAGACACTGACTGGTTGTCACTTGTCTTGCAGGAACAAGTTTGACCAGCAGGAAGGAGGCAGGACCAGAGGGTCCGTGAGGTCAGAAAGCACATCAGACAGCTGGTACAGTCATGGTGACAGCAGAGGGAGAACAGAAAGAGATGCAGTGACCTGGCAGGGACAATGTTTCTGATGTGACACCTGCCACACAAACACATACGTCACCACATGATGCAGAAGGCAAAAGTTAGAACACATGAAGCACCATGGATCAGCTAGGGACCATCCAAACTACATGTGGGAAGGATGATCTACCTGGAGACAAGAACATCATCTGCCAAAGGATGCAACAGGGGAGCACTGGAAAATGAAAGATTAGTTAATGTGGAGCAGCAGCTGACCTAACAATATCAAACTAAGTACAAATTCTGGATGGTTCCCTATGAACATAACAAGACATGCGTAGAAAGAACTGAACAGGGAGAATAAATCAATTGGTATAATATGCGTGAAATGTCAACGGCACAAAGAACACGCCCTCCTGATAGAAACTAAAGCTGCACTATTTTAAGGAACATTTAACGAAGAATTGTTGTTTTTACATAACTGAGGACCTGGCACCTGACCCCAACAGGGGGGAAGGACCGAGAGACATCGGACTATGAATCCTTTATGTAAAACAGTCTTTTCCTGGAATATATACTGACACCTGTATATACACTGATACCTGTATTTACAAGTTAATTTAGGGGGAAGGACCAAGAGACATCGGACTATGAATCCTTTATGTAAAACAGTCTTTTCCTGGAATATATACTGATACCTGTATATATACTGATACTTGTATTGACAAGTCAATTTAGGAGAAGTGCAGCCAAAGTACCAGGAATCCATATTGATAAGGGGAAGGGTTATTGTATGCGCTGAGGGAGTCTGTAAACCCTGAAGTACCAACCAGTGGGGAACAGGGAGGAAAATTGCGGCCGGGATTTTGGGGAGATACAAGCAGGGGCTTTTTGCCCTGTTTGATGTACCTGCCTTTAGGTAGAACATTCGGTCTTGCAAAATCATTATTAAAATGTGCTTTGCTGAGAGATCCTGCCTGGGCCTATTATATTTGCAAAATAGTTGCTTCCTACACTACTTTTTTTTAAGTGCAGTACGTTTATTATAAACATTCAGACAGGGAAAAGTTAAGGTTACCCTTCCCATTAAAAATGTTTTTATTTCATGCGGTTATTTGATGGCATCAGTGTGGAGAGTTTTTCTTTCCTTTTAGTCTCTATAGACAGACAGAGGCCTCAGTGGGTCCTGAGGAGGTGGAAAAGGTGCCTGGGAGGGAGGAGAGCACAGGGAGATGGGGACAGAGGGGCAGACAGAGCAAAGAGCCGGTGCTGGCACTGAGGACACTGCTGCTGTGCAGGTGCTGCTGGGGTCACAGCCCCCGAGCAGTGACAGACAGGAACGGGCCACTGGCTTGTGCTGGTCCCTGGTGGAGCAGAACTCCCCCTGCAGCCTCTGGAGCTCCACGCAGGAGCAGTGTCGCCACCACGACGGTCCTTTCTGCACCCCTTGTTCCACCCCATGGATGTCGGGCTCAGGTCCCACACGACCCAACACGTCCTCACCAACCACCGCTCCCCTTCCCGCCCTTTGATACCACACACAGGCAGTTGCCCTCAGTCCATGGGCTGCCCCTGTGAAACGTCCATGAAATGTCACAACAGCCCGTTGAGCTCCTGGAGGCCGTGGCTTTGGGCTCCGTCTGTTCCGTGGCCACTCCGGACAGCACAGGTGTCTGTTCCGTGGGGTCACGGGCACCAAACCCAGCTCGGGTGGGAACCAAGAGGGTCCCCTCGTGTTCAGGCCCAAAGCGCCATCTGTAGCATCTGCCCGTCCCTTTGAGTGCCCAGAGCCTCCTTCTTGGGGCCAAATCCTCATGTTCAGGGTCCCAAAGTGTCTTTTATCACCCACAGCCTTCGCTCAGGGCCCACAGCTTCATTTTCAGGTGGAGCTCGTTGCCTGGCAACAACCAACCAGAAATCTATGGGAAGTCAGAGGACCCAGGACAGCCAATCACATTTGAGAAGGGTGGGTGAGTCATGTGACTGATAGCTAACCAGCCAATCAAGCTTTGAGGCCTGCAGGAAAGGTGGTGAGAGTTGAACAGCTTGTCAGCGTTGAGGGGTGGGCTGTGCTGGCTGCACCAATCACGCCTGGCGGGACTGCAGCACATGGATGATTGACAAGAGGTCTGACCAATGTGAGGAGCCAGGGAGAAATCCCAGACCCAGCACCACCATCCTGACAGGGGCTGAAGAGGCCCCAGCTTCTAAGAAGCTCCATCTCTGCTCTCTCACGGCTGGTGCGAAATGCCCCGTGGCGCTGGTCCCAGCAATGGACGCGGAGCCGCTGGCCGCGCAGAGCCCAACCCATCTGGGCTGCTGAATCGTGGAGACATTGCTGCCCGGCTGGAGAACCTGCCTGTGAGAGTTTGCCACAGAGAAACCATGTGCCCGAGAGCCGGTCCGCTGGAGAACCCGATCGAACAACCAGCGGGGGGATCGAGCTGCCCAGGTCAAAGTGGCTGAGGTAGATTTGCACTGGCAAGATGAAGGTGAATTATTGGTGGCCCATTGGGCCCACAATGCCCCAGGTCATCAAGGAAGGGACGCAACATATGGATGGGCTCGTGACTGAGGGGTGGACTTGACCATGGACCTAACAGGTTATCCACCATTGTGAAACATGCGCTACGATCAAGCAAGACAAGCGGTCAAAGCCTGTGTGGTATGAGGTGAGGGGTGGTGACAAGTGTCTATATCACAGTGCCACAAACCTGCCACGGCAAGAGCTCTGTGCTTACGATGGTGGAAACCACCACCAGATGGCTGGAAACATGCACCGTGCCCCACGGCACTGCCCGCAACACTGTCCTGGGCCTTGAAAAGCAAGTCCTGTGGTGACATGGGACACCATGGGGAGTAATTTAGGGTTCTGCTCACTGCAGAACAGCATTTAGATTTCTTCAAGACAAGTGCAACTTCAAGAATTCAGCGGCAGGTTCACTCTGTTATTTACTGCATGGGGGAAATCTGGCAAGCCGAATGCTGCTGGCCTTCTCTCCAGGTGCCTGTACCCGTTCACAAAGCAAACTGTCGGGATTCTTGCCTCCCTGATAACCGTTCGCTCTGGACTCTGTGTCCTGGAGCTCCGAGGACAAACTCTCAGGTGAGGCCGTACCCGTCACAGTGCACACGGTCAGGATTCTTCTCTCCCTGATAACTCTTCACTCCAGAGTCTGTATTTTCAAGCTTTGAAGACAAACTTTCAGGGGAGCCCTGTATCCGTTTGCAAAAGCAAACTTTCAGGCATTATTTCCTGATAACCGTTGGCTCTGGAGCCCGTGTTTAAAGCTGCAGTGGCAAACTTCTCTGATTCCATGTGGGCTTTGTTGTGTTCAGCTGTAGACATTGGTTATTGTCCATAACCTTGCAGGTGCTGTTTAGCCTGGACGCAAATTCCTTTCTTCTCAGTGAAGTGCAATATCGGCCTTACCTTGTAAGTGATCAGTGTAGTTTGTAGTTGCTTTTGGTAGATATGAGCAGCACTTTACAGCTTAAAATTTTAGCAAATACAGTTTACCAAGTAACATGAAGCAAAGAGTATATTAAAAATCATACAACCTTATGTGCATAAAGAATTGATTATATTTAGTGTGCCTCTACTTAAGGTAAATGATTAATATTAAACTCAAATTGGTCTCATCCACTGACCTGTGAGTAGTAAAACCATTACCATACAGCTCACTTATTTAGCAGGGAGAGCTCACAGTGGGCCCATCCAGGCTGTCGTATTTATAGAATGAAGTGATTGACTTGTAGTCAAATTGCATACAGTAGGAAAAGTGTGTCTGAGACTTGTGCACTCACAAGTTCCCGGCATTCAGTTGCTCTTCTGCTTCCCTGTGGGTCTCCTGGCAGGAGTTCTTGGCCTGGGTACGGCTCAGGCCCTTCCCTCCTCCGGAGCCTGGACCAAACTGCTGTGGGTTTGGCCGGGGGTGATTGGGGGATCGAGTGCATCTGCCACCCCTGGCAGCCCAGAGAGAACTGAGCCAGACAACGGGACTCCTTTCCGCAACATCCTCAGAGACGCCTGGAGCAAGGAGATGGCACTGAGTGTGTCTGTGACATCCCCACCATGCACCAGCTGCTGGGAAAATGGAGCAGAGCGATGGACTGTTCAAGACTGTGCTCAGAGCAATGGGTGGTGAACTTCTAGAAACTGGGATGGAAATTTAGCAGCCATGTGCCCAGGGCTGAGCTGGCCTGAGCCTCCAAAGGGGACCTCCTGACCCTCCCCACCCAGGCACAGGGTCACAGTGGGGCCCTTTGTGACCTCACTTGGTGACACCCACTGCCCCGCATGTGATCGGTGCAGCTGCGGGCCCAGCCCACACTGTCCGACAGGACGGTGACGAGACAGGGTGCGAGCACGGAGCTGGCGAGAGCCCCGAGCGTAGCCCACGTCTGTCAGAAAACCGGAGAATCTTCTTGGTTGGAAGCGACCCTTAAGATCATCGAGTCCAACCACAGCCCAGCTCTAGCTGCCCCCAGCAGACTCTCTGCTGCCCCCGGCAGACTTGGAGCAAGGAGCTCCTGAGCGCAGCTCACGTCTTTCCCCGACGAGGAGCACACGGGCGCATCCCACACCTCTCACCGCTGCCTCTGGCAGACCTGCAGCACCGAGGAGTTTTGCTGAAGCGTCCGCCTTCCCCATCCCTAGTCCTTCCCTTTGCCTGAAAAATGGCAGGGAGACCCCCCATCCGACGCAGGCTGGCCTGGCAGGAGAGACCCCCCAGCCGCCCCCGGGTGGCCTGGCAGGAGGAGGTTGGGGCTCCCCAGGAGGTCACATCTCTACCGCAGCCCAACCAGGTGGATGTGGCCCAGCCACCGCAGATCGGTGAGTGAGGGGCCCTGGTTGTTGGGCAGGGTGGGGCCCAGCGATCGCTCCCCGCTCGACACCAGGGTCACGGTTCCCCACGTGCTGGCAGGGGGTTCCATGGGTGGTGATTATGCTGCCTGAAGTCCAGGGCTGCTCGGAGCTGGGAGCCGGCCCCAGCACAGCCTCTGCGGGCAGAGGGGACCCAGCTCCTGCTGCAGGGCACGGGCAGCGAGAGGCAGCTGGGCGGGCAGGAGGCAGCCGTGCTGCGGGATGGGGACCTTTCCTGCCCGTCTGAAGCGAGTTCCTCACCTGCTGCACTGGGCGCTTTCCCCGTCCTGCCTGGCTCCAGCATCGCAGCCCGTCTGCCGGGCACCCTGCAGCCCTGACACGCACGGGGAGACTGTGCTGGGGCAGCAGGCACTGGGATGGACATGGGGCAGAGGTCCTTCTGCTCTGTCCTGCCTGCAAACCCTCTCTGCAGCCCTCCCTGCTCTCCTCCTCTTTTAGATGCTGGCTGGTTACCTGTTTACCAATTCGAAAGGAGACGCATGGACTCCATCGTGTCCTTTGTCAGCAGCCCAGAAAAGGTAACCATGGCTGTTTGGAAGGCAGCTGAGCCGGTGTCTGCTGACAGGGGTTCTGCTGCGGGTGCTGGAGGGTGCTGGCTGGGCAGAGCTGCCTCTCCCATGGCGCTAATTGGCACTGCACCCCCATGCTGTGGTGCCGCTGGCTGTGTGTCCCCATCTCACACTCCCTGTTTGTCTCTCTGTCCCCTGACTGCCAGGACGAGGAGCAGAAGATGGAGTTTCTTAAATGCATTGCCATGATCTTCAGAGCCGCAACATACGACGACTTGTCCCAGGGCCTAGATCTCTTCTGCCAGGGATACGAGCTGGCAGAGAATAACAAGGTGAGTGGAAACCCGGCAGCACTGGGGAAGTGGGCAATGCCCCCGGCACCGGCACCCTGTGAGGACAGCGTTGGCAGGGCTGGAGGCTGGTGGTGCTGGGTGCTGGCAGCTGCAGGTCCCATCCCGGCTGTGCTGTGCAGGTGCTGCTGGAAGAGGAGCCCAGGGACCAACTGCCTGCAGTGGTGCAGCGCATTGCCTCATTTGCCATGGCTGAGATGAGGTACCTGCCCATCCTTCCTGGGAACTCCTGCCCCAGAGCCCCCTGTCCACCTGTACGAGACCTCCAGGCACTGCTCCCAGCACCAGTGTCCTACTGGCCCCTCTCTCTTTGTAGCTTCGTGGAGGAGGTGCTGGAAGGCAAAGACATGAGCCACATCCAGGCCTGCTTCTCCAACGTCTTCATGCTTCCTTCAAAAGAGGAAATGAGGGGCCTGAAACCTTACCTCTACTTCATGGTAAGTGCTGGGGGAGCTACAGGAGCCCCGGTCCCTCTGGGCTGCTCTCTGGTCACCCCGTGCTGTGCTATGACCAGAGATCCCAGACAGGCTTTACTTTCTCACTGTTGTCCCTTCCCCCGTTCCTGTGGGCCTGGCCACGTCCAGTGCCATGGGCTGCTCTGCCGCCAGCAGATTATTTGCCCCTGGGTCTCTCCCAGGTGCAGCGAATCAGCACACGAGTCCTCCCTTGCTCCTGGGAGTTCAGATCAGTCTCTTGGGGTGAGAGGGATGGCAGGAAACATGGCCACGACTCGTTGTCTTCCTTGCAGACCATGAAGGCTGTGGACAGCGTGCTTGTGGCATTGGCGCTCAACTCTCCTGCCTCCGAAGTCAACGAGAAGATGCAGGATATCTTCCAGGTCTGGGGTGTATGAAGAGTGGGCTTCACAAGGGCTGTTCCTCACCCTGGGGATGGGGTGTCCACTGTGGAGGTGACAGTCCCACCCCGTGCCGTGCAGAGAGCGCTGCTGGGAGGGTGCCCACCTCCCCGGGGAACCAGGGGCTGCCCGCCAGGCTCTTCCGCAGCACAGTGGCCGCAGAGGATGGCATCTGCCTTCCTGCCTGGCCACAGGCCGGGCCCAGGGCTATTGGCCCAAGCCTGCCAGAGGCCTGAGGGCAGGAATCCCATTACAGGCTTTGTTCCAGATCATAGGAAGCCTTAATGGACTGGACCAGTGCAACCCTGGACTTGAGCAGTGCTGCTTCTGCTGGAGCGGTGGCTGCTCCCAGGGCTCACCAGCATTTTCTCTGTTCCCAGATGCTCTTGACGTTCACCACCTCTGAGAGGGCATCTGTGCGGGAGAGGGCTGTGGGCAGGATGAGGGTGCTGAGCTTCTTGCTGGCCAACTACTCCTCACTGAAGGTAAGGACCAGGCACTCCCTGCTCTGCCAGGACCCAGATCTGCCCCAGTCCTGTGTTGGCCGGGACTGCCCAAGGAGCACTGAGGGAGCCCAGGTCTGGCAGCTCTGCCCACATGGGGCTGTTCTGGGAGACGGGCTCTGCAGGGCCCTGCAAAGCTCTGACCACCCTCAATCCAGCCCTGGGCACACTCTTGGGTTCAGGGCTTTGGCCCCACATACCCTCAGCCCTTCTGCACTTCCTTTGCCCTTGTCCAGGCTGATCCAAATGAGGACGGAAGTGATTCCTGTGCTGAGATCGAGATGCCAATCCTTGGACAGCTGCTAGGACATCTCCTCCTATTCCTGTCATTCAAGGAAGAAGAGACCAGCTGTTTGGCTTTGGACACTCTTTATTTCCTCTTCCAATTCAAGCGTCAGCAACACTGTAAGAGAAGCTGTGGTGGGATATAACCCTCTGCACAGCCACATCAGCCAGTACCTCTGCTTGTCTTCCTGGGTGTTGTGATGGACCCTTCTCCTGCTTGCTAGAGACAACACCATGTCACCAGCACTGTCCCTCCTCTGCTCCTGCCCCGCAGCACTGCAGCCATGCGAGATGTCTCCCTCATCACTGTTATTCCAGCCATGGGGGACTGAACTGTGGGACTTCATGCAGAGCTCTATGGTCTTGGAGTTTCCAGGGCCAGGAGCATTCGCACACGTACACTGGAGGCGGGTCAGCCTTTCGGTGGCCCCACTCTCCACCACCTCCTCCCCTGACTGTTGGTCATAACCTCCCTCCTCGGCCATTCCAAGTTCAAAGCTCTTTCCGGTACTCGGGAAGCTGCTGTGTCTTACCAACTGTTGTGTATTTCCCTGCTTTTTAGGTGCGACACTGCCAGAAGAGAATGCACAGCTCCAGGAGGACTGGGAAGCCAGTATCACCTCCTTGACCTCTTCGCCCAGTGCTACTCACATCACCAAGGTAATGAGCTCCTATCTTGCTGGCACTCTTGTTGGTGGCATCATCAGGGGACTTGTAAGAGCAAAGGCCTCCACAATCAGGGGGCTGGCAGGGCCTCCCTGTCCCTGCTGAGAGGGTTCCTGCTGTCCCCGAGCAGGGACGATGCGAGGGCTGCTCTCCAGTGTCCCAGCAGCAGCCCCAGTCCTGCTGGCCACCAGCCCTGGTTCACGGCAGGGCCAGCAGCCTGTGCCCAGGACCCCAACCCTCCCCCCTCTCCCCGGGCCTCTCTTCTCATCTTCCCATGCAGTCACTGCTGCCCCTGCTGCCAGCTTTGCTGCAGGCACTGCCGCAGCACCGCCGGGCGTCTCTGCAGGGCTGCTGGCACTGCCCGCCTACGCAGCAGCACCGGGGCACTCGGTGTGACTTGGCTTCGCTGCCTCCCTTCCTCCCTTAGCTCTTTGAAGAATACCTCCAGCCTTCTGAGAGGACAGACATGGTCCTGGTGTTCATCGAGGCGATGAGCGACTCCAGCACTTTTGACAAGGAGGCGGCCAGAAACATGCTGGGCATGGTCAAGAGAAACTGTGATTTCTGGCTGGTGGATGTAAGTGGCCTTTGGCTGGATTGTCCTGCCCTTCGGCCCTGTCAGGCCTTGTTCCTCCCTCCATCCACCTCTTCCTCTCAAATCCCAGTAAAGTGAAGCCACCTGAAGGCAGCAGAGAGGGATGGGAAGGACATCTGAGGAAATGGCTGCACTCCAGTGGCAGCACCATCCTCACCTGTGTCTCCTCCAGGTGCCAAAGATCACAAGCTGCATCCACAAAGCCCTGCGGTGCATCAACACGGCACCAGCCCGGCGGAGTGTGATGTCCCTAATTGTCTGGATGGCTGACAAGTGCCCTGGGGAGGTGGTCTCGATGCTGCTGACAATCACACCACCAGGAGACAGGTACTGGCCCCAAAAGCCATGAGGGCTTGTTCCCTGTGGGGAGAGGGGCCCAGAGATGCTCTGGCTGCCAGCGCCAAGGGATCCTGCAGGACACCCCCGAGGAGCAGGACCCTCCATCCCACCACGCTTTCCAGTGCTGGGGGTCAGCCAGGCCCGCAGCAGCCACAGCTGAGCAAGCCAGCCCAGAGCCCCCCACTGCGCTCCTGCCAGCCCCACGGGAGCAGCAGCTCAGCCTCTGCTGCTGCCCAGGGCATCCCAAGCGTCCTGCAGTGCGGAGCCGGACATGCTGCTGTGGCCCAGGCTGCCCTGCTGACAGAGCGCTCTCTTGCAGCACTGCCCTGGCACTGTGGGAGGTGATGTTCTCCGTGCCCCAGACCCTGCAGAACGTGTTGAAGGAGCTGCTCATCCAACTGCAGGACCGGCACTATAGGGTCTTTTATACACACTGGGTGGACACCGCCATCCTTCGCTTGGCTGTGAGTTACTGGGAGAAGCTCCTGGTGCCCCAGGAGCTGCACAGTGCCAGGAGCCCCAGCAGCTCTGCCGGTCGCTCACTGCTGGCTTGCTTTCAGATACTGGCCAGCAGTGACCTGCAAGATGAGGAGTTTGCTCCAGTGTATCTAGTCATGAGGTTTCTGAGGCAACGAAGACCAGCGGTGCTCTCCCTGTTGCTCAGGGCCATGATGACGCTGTCACAGAGAGGAGAGATGGTGAGTGGGGTGTCGCCAAGGGCAGCCGTGTTGGCAGCCAAGGGCCGGGGCAGTGGGTTCGGGCTTGGCCTTGGCTGGCAGTCAGGCGCTGGGGTGCCTGATCCAAAGGCCCTTCCTGCCATGGTGGGGCCTGGGGGCTGCCTGGGGAGCTCTCCAGGCATCAACCTGGTCCCAAGACGGAAACTCTCTTCTTCATACAGGCCAGAAAAATGGAGGTCATGCTGCCAGACCTGATGTGGGTCCTGCAGTACGGCAATAAGGCCATCAAGATGAAGGCTCTGGTCATCTTCAGAAACGTGATGGCTCAGCTGGAGAGGGAGAAGGCCAGTCCCATCGCTGTGCGGCTGGCAGAATTTCTCCTGCCCTTCTTTGATGACGTAAGGCTAATGTATAACGCTGATGTATAAGGCTGATGTATAAGGCTGAGCCCCGCGGGTGGGCACTGGACAATGACAGCTGCCCTTCAGCCCAGCCACTCAAAGCAGGGGCTTCTCCTCTGCTTTCTCCCCGGGGCTCTTGTGGGATGGTTTCTGCGTTCTGCAGCCCAGCCCAGCTTCTCCCTGCCCGCTGCTCCCACAGCTCCTCCCCACCATGGCTGCTGAGGCTGCTGGGGGTGCTGGCTGGCTGGGAGAGCACTTTGAGGCACAGGCACTGCCTGAGCAAGTCTCACGAGTGGCCTTTCATGGACCCAGGGCCACAGATCTGGCCACAACTGCAGTGTGCACAATGCCGCCCTGGAGCATCTCCCCTCCCATCAGCCATGCAGGAGCTTCTGCTCCCCGTGGGCAGAGAGCTGCTGGTGCTCAGGTCCTACTGTGCTGCTCCCTCCCAGGAACTGAGCCAGCTGAGAAAGATCTCCATCAGCCTCTTCAGAGACCTGATGAAGATGGTGGTGGGGAATGACAAGAGAAAGATGAAGAACATGGTGCGACTTGGCCTGCTCCCTCTCTTCTTCCGAATGAGTGACCAAGCGCAGAGCGTGGCCAAGGTACAGATTTAAAGCCGAGCAGCGATGCAGGGAAGAGACCCCTGGGCGTTTGGGCCAGGGCATGTCCCCGCTCCCTGAGGGCAGAATCGCCCCAGGAACAAAGCCCAGAGCAGGGGGACACCAGGTCTCCTGCCCCAACCGTGGTGCCATCTCCCAGCTTCTGCTGTTCCGTAGGTTGCCAGGGAAGCCCTCCTCGGTGCAGCAGAGCTCCTCAAGTGGAAACAGCTTGAAGATCTGGTGCAGGCACAGCAGAAATGGAGGATTGGAGATTGCTTGGTGAGGACAACCCCCAAGGCCCAGGGCCCAGGCTGGACGGCGCTGCCCCACATGTCTGTGCTGTGGGCTCTGCAGATGTGCCTCCCCTGCTCTGCTGCAGCCCCGAGCTGCATCCTTGTTCCCTGTCCTCAAGAACAGAGCCCCCAAGGACTCTTCTCTGTGTCCTGCTGCCCTCCCCGCACCCCGCAGGAGGGAGGGCTCTCAGCACCCCTGGGACCCCTCGGCCTGTGTCTCTCTCTCAGCCCCACGGGGCTCCTGGCAGGAACACGGGAATGGCCGGAGGGGAAGAGGAACGTGGGTTCCTGGAGGAGAGACTGGTCCAGCCAAATGGGGAGGGACAGTGACGTGCTCACACCCTTGTGCTCTCTCCAGCTGGAGCAGGACAGGAGCAGGGCTGAAGAATACTTGAGTCAGAGCCTGCTGTACTTGGGGGATGCTCAGGCCAGCTTGCGAGAGGCCGCCTTGAGGTTCATCGGTGAGTCACAGCCCCCGGGTCCCTCTTTCGGCAGCCTGGCCCCAGTCCCCGCTGCTGCCCTGGCACAAGGAGCAGCCCTGTGGCTGCCAGAGCCCCGGCTGCCCCGGGCAGGGCCTTGGCCTCCCCTCCCAGCCCTGCCCATGCAGGTGGCCTTGGTGGCCGCCTTGCCCGGTGCCACCATCTCGGCTCCTGCTCTCCCCTGGGCTCAGCCCTGGTGAGGGGAGGGAGCAGGGGCTGATGGAGCTCTGTGCCCAGGGCTGGCTGTGCGGCACCTGAGGGACCCAAGCAAGGAGAGTCTGTCTGAGATCTGCAGAGGTGAGTAGGGAGCGTGATTGGGAGGGGATGCCTGAGGGTCTCTGCAGACATGGGAGCTCATCTGGGTTCTGCTTCTTTCTGTTGCAGCCATTCAGCCCTTGGAGCAGGACAACGAACCCTCCATCTGCTCCCTGGCAACTCAGACTATTGTCACTGTGTGCTCTTCATGGAAGCGGCCAAGATCTCGATGGACCCTGCGAGCCCTGTGCTGCTGGCGCTAAACCAGGTGGAGGAGCAGCTCTTCTTGATGAAAATGGCTGGATTTTAATAAAGAGCCCTTCTTGAAGTTGGGTTGTATGTCTGCCTTTTCCAAGGATCCCAGAAGCTCTCTGAGTGCTCCGGTACTTTTGAGAGCACAGCCCAGGATCATGGGCAAGGGTGACGGAGCAGACAGGAGCACTCGCAATGAGCCATTCCAGCAGCTGAGATGAATCTCACTGAGCCACTGAGATTTGTTCCTGGAGTCACACACAGAAATGTCAGGGTCGGTCAGGCATCCATGCCTGAGCTGGCCTCGTGAACTCCTTCTGCACCCAGGGGTGTTCAGAGACAGAATCTTTCCCTGTTGCACACAGAGGCCGTAGCCTTGGTTTCCCTCTGGCCTCCTGTTGCCACTTCCAAAGGATGGGAGGCACCTCAGGCCTGTGGTGTGTCACCCTGCTCTGCACTCAGCTGAGATGTCCCACGGCATTAGGAATGGACATGGGGACCTGAGTTCAAGGAAGCACAACCCAGTGCTGCATTCAGGCTGTTTCCCATAGGATGTTTCTGCCAACATGAAGTGACCTCAAGACACTGTCTGTCCCACAGGCCCTCATGGAGCTCTGGAAGACAAGCGCTGCTGCTCCCTGGCAGTGCTGCCATGATGGACTCTTTCCTCTCCTCCCATGTACACAGGAACTGTCCCTGCAGCTCCATACAGGCCTTGCAGGAAGGATATAGTGAAAAACAAGTAAATAAAAGCCCTTTATTCTGTTTAAAGACAAGGAGAGCATGGCTTCTCATTTACACAGCCAGTAGTTATAAAAGAAAAGCGGACAGAGAATTAAGAAAGGGGATGACAACATTATCTCAATTAAAAAACAGCCAACAACATCAGAAAATCCAGATGACAGCTGAGCCTGTAATTAGTTACATTAAAACTCCAATGCAGAAGTAGATGGGCAGTTTATTGCTTCAGAAAACACTAAGATAGGAGTTTCCACACAGCATCCTTGAGCTCCTGGTTCCTCATGCTGTAGATGAGGGGGTTCACTGCTGAAGGCACCACTGAGTACAGAACAGACACCAGCAGGTCCAGGGATGGGGAGGAGACGGACGAGGGCTTCAGGCAGGCAAACATGGCAGTGCTGACAAACAGGGAGACCACGGCCAGGTGAGGGAGGCAGGTGGAAAAGGCTTTGTGCCGTCCCTGCTCAGAGGGGATCCTCAGCACAGCCCTCAAGATCTGCACATAGGACACCACAATGAACACAAAACACATAAAAGCTAAACAGGCACTGACCACAATAAGCCCAAGTTCCCTGAGGTAGGAGTGTGAGCAGGAGAGCTTGAGGATGTGGGGGATTTCACAGAAGAACTGGCCCAGGGCATTGCCCTTGCACAGGGGCAGTGAAAATGTATTGGCCGTGTGCAGCAGAGCATTGAGAAACCCAGTGGCCCAGGCAGCTGCTGCCATGTGGACACAAGCTCTGCTGCCCAGGAGGGTCCCGTAGTGCAGGGGTTTGCAGATGGCAACGTAGCAGTCGTACGACATGACGGTGAGAAGACAGTAATCTGCTGTGATTAAAGAGAAAAAAGAGCTGGGCACCACATCCTGCATAGGAGATGTTCCAGGTTTTACAGAGGGAATTCTCCATGGACTTGGGGACAGTGGTGGAGATGCAGCCCAGGTCGAGGAGGGCGAGGTTGAGCAGGAAGAAGTACATGGGGGTGTGGAGGTGCTGGTCCCAGGCTATGGTGGTGATGATGAGGCCGTTGCCCAGGAGGGCAGCCAGGTAGATGCCCAGGAAGAGCCAGAAGTGCAAGAGCTGCAGCTCCCGTGTGTCTGTGAACGGCAGGAGAAGGAACTGGGTGATGGAGCTGCTGTTGGACATTTGCTTTTCCTGAGCATGGGGCGCTGTCATGAGAAAAAGAAAAAGTGTAAAGCCAGGGAAGTGTTCTCTGACAAAAATCAAACCAACTCCCATAGACCCTCCCCTGTCACACACAGACACCCTTTTGTTTTTCTAGGACAACTTTCTCCAGCACTGTGGCTGCAGCCCTGCTTGGTGCTGGAAAATGTGCAACCAAGAGCAGGGCCTCTGCCCATGGGCTCTCGATAAGTCAGCCCAGCTCTGCAGAAGTGGGGCCACAGGAACGGTGGGGACTGTCCTGGTTCTGCTAACACAGAAGGGCTGTCAGCACTTGCTTTCCCATTCATAAGGAACAGAGATGGTGAAGGCAGTTTAGGAGTTCCAGGTTTTTTTACACCTCCCCCCATATTCACTGCAGAGTGTTGTTGGGTGTCAGAAACCCTCAGCATTTCTGCTGCACTCAGGGAGAACAGAGCGAGTCCTGCGAGACCAGAGGATGCCTGTGGGTCAGTGCAGAGTGAGGGCAGCTGCTCTGTCCCTCTGTCTTGCTCCAGCTGCCCTGGGCTGGCACCTTTCTGAGATGGGGACTGATCACACTCCCATGTTACCCTGAAAAGCCACCAGGCACTGCTGAGAGCAGAGGCATCCACCTGAGACCATGACATGTGTCAGCCTTCCCTAAGGTCTCACCACCCCACATTGAGTCCAGGACACACAGAGCTCATTTCACAAACTCAAAAGTAATTTCTCTGTCACAGCATCTCTGCACTTCTCCATGGGACTTTCAGATAACACAGGGATGCTATAGGACAGGTTTGCATCCTGGAAGGAAGCTCACAGCTTGGAAAGAAAAGTCAAGGAAACAATCAACAGTCCTGATGATGGCATTTTATTGAGGGAGACTCAGCTCATTCCCCAGCCCCACAGACTGCATTGCCCACACCCCACAGGTCAGAGCAAAGCTGGGACACGTGTGCCCATGGACACACCTGCAGGAAAGGACCCACAAGATCAGGCTGTGACTCTGCAGCTGAAACTGCCATCCCCAGAGAGCCTGACAGCAAGAACAAGATCCCAACAGCAGTGACCCAGAGCAGGGGAGCAAGAAGGAAAATGCGGTGAGGGTGGGTGTGAGAGAGGCCAGGGCAGAGGCAGCCGGGCACTCAGACAGCGTCACCCTTCCCCAGCTGTGCAGCCACCTCCCAGACACCAACACTGCCGGGCAGCTGCTCTCAGCCCCTGTGCTCTGCAGAGGAACTGGAGCTCTGGCTGCACAGGAGCTGCTTCACGCCTTGGAGCCCCCGGCCCTGAGGGCAGAGGCTTTGCTGGGTGGGACAGGAGCCCAGGGGGCTGCTCACAGGAGGGATCTGCACTGCAGGGGGTCACAGGCACTTTTCTCTGTTCTCCCTCCCATAACCATTCCGGGTTTGGTTTCCTCTCATTTCTGACCATTTCCTTGCTGCATGGAGATTCTCCCCTGGCAGGTGTTTCCCTGTCCATGTCTCTTCCCTGTCAGTGCTCACAGACCATCCCACCCTCTGTGCCCTCCCCCTGGCCCTACAGATCCTGCCTGTTCACAGGGCACTGCCTGGGGGCATCTTCCTGTCTGCAGGCTGGAAAACAGGACAGGTCAGATTAAGTGTAAGGTGTCCAGCCAAGGTGATGCTGGTTCTGCATAGGCAGAGGAGAGGCAAGGCATGTCAGGATTCTCTTGAAGACCTACTGCAGTTCATGTGTCTCAAGTGTTTGTTTAAAATTAAGAACGGCCTTAATCACCACCCATTCCCCAGAGTAGGAGACTGAAAACACAGATTCAGGGAGGTCCCTTATCTTTGTAGTACTCTTTGTCTTCTTCTCCTTGAAACCTCCTCTTGTCAATATTCTGGAATGAGCTGGAGCTGTGAGCAGCCCCGACCCACGGAGAACCCAGCAGCAGAAGGACCCTGCCCTGCCGGGGGTCACTCCTTCCCCCCACAGCTTCTCCCCTCAGTGTTGTTGGGCTCTCCCGGGCAGGCTGAGCGCTGACCCTGGCAGGCGGCAGAGTCCCTGCCCGGCACAGCCCTGGGGTGCAGGGACCCTGCTCTGCAGGACAGCCCTGGGCACCCCTGCCTGCACATTTACATTTACACCCCACAGCCATCCTGGGGAGAACGCAGCATTCACGTCTTGTCACTCTGACAGTGCAGAAGGCAATCCCTGCTCTGCAGCACATCCTCTCCTCTGATCAGAGAATCTCTGAGAGCTGTACTTACACCTCTCGCAGGCTCTGCAACGTGACAGCTGTCTGAGATCCTACCAAGATTTGCAGATGCAATGTCCTGCAGCCACAGGCTTTATATCTCTGAAGATTTCTCTCCAAGTGACCTCTCAGCATCCTTCCACCCCAGACTGTGTTTCCTTCTCTCTGCCCGGCTCCTGTGCCCTCGGTGCTGCAGGCAGAGCCCTCAGCCCTGCTGCGTGTGCAGAGGAGCTGCTCCTGGGCAGAGCTGTCTCTCTGCAGCGCTGCCGCTGCCATGAGCTCCCTGTGTCCCAGGAGCCCAGCCCAGCTCAGCAGCACAGGAGCAGCCCAAGGCACTTTAATGACCCCTCTGGTGGCTTTTGTGCTGAGTCCATGGACCTCAGACCCTGGAGGAAGTTGATGAAACCTCTCAAGAAGTCAAAGTCAGGTTCAAACTCCAAAGTTTATTGTAAGGTTTATGGGTCACACTGAGGGACACTACTGAGAAACAATACTCAGGTTTGGTTAGAGAAGAAAACTGGAGGCAGAGATGAAAGGTCAGGAAAAGCAAAGTAAAGGTCTCTCTGATGCTGAGTAAACCTGGATGTGTTTCATTAACCAAAGGGCCAAGATCTGACCCCCAGCCCTGGGAACGCAGATCCTGTCCCTCCCACATTGTCCAGGCCCCTTCCTGGGACAGTGTGATGTGGGGCTGTGCAAGGCCAAGGGCAGGACTATGGTCCCACACCTCCCAGGTTCCTGGCTGGGGACAAGGAGGGTTTGGAGCTCATTGACAACATTTCCTGACACGGGTGACTGAGGAGTCAGTGGGGTGAGGTGCCCTGTGGGACTTCACACTTACAAACCAGAAAGAGTTGGTCAGGATGGAACAGTCAGGGATGGAAAGTGGAGCTGAGGCTCCTGGGAGATGAGAACAAGGCCAAGAGCAGGATTTCAGGAGAGCAAGCTTTGGCCTGCTGAGGGACCTGCTTGGGTCCTATGGGATATGACCCTGGTGTCTGCAGAGCTTTTCTCTCCCATTTCCTCCCTCCTCTCTCCCACCTGCTGTTGTGCAGTGTTTTTTACCCTTTCTCAAATACAATATCCCAGAGGTGCTGCCAGCATCACTGAGTGGCTCAGGTTTGGCAAGGACTGGGTCCATCTTGGAGCAGCTGAAATTGGCTCTGTCTGACATTGGTCAAACTCCTGTTGTCTTCTCAGAGAGGTGACAACTGTAGCACACCCACACCTACCCCCAGTTCCGAGACTTTGTCATGTAAACCCAACAGAGAGTGACAATGTGTTGGGTGTTACAAACTACATGATCATGTAGAAGAAATGGACAAGATCTTCTGTCAGCAACTCAAGGAGGAAGTCACCAGTCAATGAGCAGGTTCCTATGGGGAACTGTAATTGCTCTGACATTAACTGGCCTGGCAAAGTGGCAGGTGCCAACAGTCCATAGGATCTTGGGCCAGCTGCTTAACGTGTCTGCATTGTGGGCCAATGAGAGTGATGCTCAACTGGATCTGGAACTGGGAAACAAGGAAACCCTGGTGAGGGATCTGAACATCAGTGTCCATGTTGGCTGTCATGAGCAGGACACAGTCGGGTCCCAGGCACCAGAGGGGAGGAGGAAGGCCAGCAGCAGAGCACAGGCTGGTAGAATCCAGAGGAGGAGACTTTGACATACTGGGGGATGGTGGGTAACATGGTGCCATGGAAGTAGATCTGAAGGGTGAAGGAGCTCAGGAAATCTGATAATCCTTACAGGACAGGCTGCTCCAAGCACAAAAATGATCTCTCCAAGTACCCCTGAACAGAAGCATTTATCTTGTGAGGCTGCTCATCTGCACTGATGGAGCTCCAGGGCAATAAGGCAGCACACGGAGGTGGAAGCAGGGGAAGCTGCAAAGTGGGAATTTAGAAACCTTGTCCATGGATGTGGGGATGATGACAAAGCTGCCCTGGACTTGATACCTGCAGGGGAAGGGCAGCAAGATGAGCTGACAGAGATTCACTTGCAGTAAGAGAATAGACAGGGTGAACGTGGGCCTGCTGCTGAACTTCATAAGAGTAGAATCAGACAGGACTGAGGTTCTTCATGGCTTCTTTCCCTCCATCTTCACCAGCAAGGTCTCCTGGGACTTTGTTCCTGAAGGCAGGAGTCTGGAGAACACCCAGCAGTGGATGGGGCTCAAGTCAGGGGTGACCTGAGCAAACTCAGACACCATTACAGAACAGGAGATGGGTCACTTTACCAGCTCCTGAACACAAGTATCGCTGTGCTGTGGCACGTGAGATTGCCAGGGACACAGACCTCTTGGTCCAGAGGAGTGTGATTCCTCTTGAGGTGTCCTGGATTATCTCCTCATGCACATGGTGTTTTAGGCAACCCATTTTGTGACATATTCAGTCTTTATCAGGAGATGCTCCACACCAATATGAACTAGAGGCTGCTGATGCCACCTGTTCTGGAAAGGGAGGGAAGGGCGAGCAGGGAAGGAAATAGAAGATATTTGGCTTTATTGCTATTTATTTTAGAAATGCTCTCTGTTTGGCTATTCCTGAAATCTCTCTAATCATCCACACCAGACTTGAAGCCTTTAGGATAATGATGCACAGAGCCTTGGTTTGTAAGAGCATATTAGATGTTAGTGAGCCCTCTGGTGTCGTAATTCTGAACTGCAGCTACTGAAACTGAACAAACCTCCAATGAAGTGAAAGGCAGAAGCAAACCCCAAGTTTCTGGGGTGTTTGGGACCCCACGAAGGGCCATCACTGACACAGCTGTGAAGGAAACAACCAGTGCAGGTCCCTGTCCCTGGAGGCTGCTGAAGGAAAGACTTGGAGACACTGGTTCCAGGTGGTGAGGGCCATGTGGAGGTGGCTCTGATACCATGTCAGCCCTTGATGCTTGTTCATCACCAGAATGGCTGAGCCCTGACCCCTGGGACCTGGTAGATTTTTCTCCAATGTTTTTCAAGGCTTTTCCTGTGGTCATTATGAGTGTTTTGTGTTTTGGGGGTGGTGTTTATGTCAAGTGCTGTTGCTTTAACTGCAAGACTCTGCTTTTCTGTGGAGTTGGAAATGCCTGTGAGCAAATCACAACTCATCCAGCTTCTTTCATACATCTGGCAATGGTCACCAGTCACCTCAATGTGCCTATCTCACACTTGCTTGAATCCTCCTTTTGGATCCTTACCCATCACTGCAGGAGGTTCATGGATCCACCAGGCTCATGGATGATTCCTGAGGACCATCCAAGTGTGGGCAGTGTAAGAGAGGAGCAGAGCAGGGTCAGCTCATGGGCCATGACTGAGCACAGCCACCCCAGCAGCAGCCGTTCCCCATCTCCCAGGCACAGCCATGCCCACAGCATGCAAATGGCACTGCCATACATGATTAGCCCAAGAGAGGCCATTCTTCCTTCTGTATTCCCAGGAAGATATTCCTCCTGTTCCTCCTCCACCTGCAGACATCAACTGCTTTCCATTTCTGGGCTCGGACATGGCTGGAAGGGTTCACTGAAGCCATCAGCCATCTCATTGCTTCTCCCTGACATGCCCTGACCCTCTCCCACACCTACAATGGCCAATCACGGCTGCTCAGGCCTCCCGCTCTTCAGAAGAGGCCTCGAGCTTCCTGGTTCTTCCTGGTGCTTATTATAAACTTCCTCGCTCTCTCCAGAGTTCATGGTGAGCTTTCTTGTCCATAACAGCCCCTTTATGACCATGTCTTACTAAACGGTTGTCTTTGTATGATCATTTGTGCAGAAAGGGCAGTCACAGGACAGCACCCAATATGTCAAAACTGATGCCAAGTGAAATGCCGTAAAGCCCTGATGAGTTCCCCCTGTGTCTGTGTCTCTCCTGGAAGGAGTCTGTCCCGAGAAGGGGATCCAGCTCCTGCCACTCTCTGCAGAGGCACATGAGCAGTGTCCATCACCTGGGGACACAAAGGGTGACGTTTGCCACACCACCCTTCATCTGAACCACTTAGAAGTGTGCTTGTGGATGAGGTATGGAGCCTTATAGTGCAAATGCCTATTCAATTGTCGTTGCCAGAGGGGTGACCACAGATGCAGAGTACTATTTTACAGATATGTAAATATAAGCATATACGACTGACATTCCTAGACATGTTACACAAACACCTGAAGGATTATTCATGCCTTTTAACATGTTTATCCTCAGAAGGCCACCAGCTTTGCATCTCAGGAAATGGGATCCAGGGTCCAAGGGCAGGATGGTTTGGGCTCTGTGCTGGGATCTGGAAACTGAAACGTGCTCCCATCTCCCAGCCCCCTGCCCTCCTCAGTGAGGGTGTGAGACATTCTGCCAGCGAGGGCTGAACTCACAGCCATGACCAGTATCTTATGTCCAACTGCAGCCAGTGGTGTCCTGCCAGCTCAGGATTGAGCTTCCATTGCGGGAGGTGTTTAAAAGACATGGAGTTGTGGCGCTTTGGGACATGGTTTAGTGGTGGACTTGGCAGTGTTTGATTTACGGTTGGACTCCACATTCTTAAGGGTCTTTTCCAGCCTAAATTATTCCTTGATTCTATGATTTGGGTTGAAACTATTTCAATTCCATCACCTCCAGGTTCCCTCAGTGGCTGCTGTTGAGTGGCACAACCGTCCCGGCTCTCCAGGCAGGTTGGGCACTGGGTTGGTGTCTGCATTGGCAGTTTTCCCCTTCCTGGGGTAAAAGGCTGTTGAGCAGAGACAGTTGTAGAGATTTGGGTCACAGGGGTTTGCAGCAATCCTGTCAAACTCTGAGCAGGATGAGCTTTGGAGCCCAGGAACAATGGAGATGCTCTGAAGGATGTTTGTGAACAGTGGTGCTGGCACTAGTAACAGTAACATGGAACTCTTTATTCTTACTGATGATGGTAATAAACTAAAGCTCTTTAATTTCATTCCTAACAGTCATTCTTGCGTTTCAAAACACCTACTACAGCTCAGTACCTGTGTCCTGAAATAAGTTCTTAGAACAATGCTTTTTGCCCCCCCCCCCTTTTTTTTTTTTTTTTAATCATTTCAAGAGTACATCTACTGGACAGAATTACCCCAAGATCATCCTTCTGAAAGAACTTTTCTCCTTTTTTTTTTTTTTTATTTTTTCCTGTTGTGAGGTGTTGTTGGCACCGGAGAACAGTTTCCTTTTGAGACAAAGAAGGCCAAGGAACAGATCCCAGGTCAGTGCAAAGGCACAAAGGAAGCTGGAATCTTTGTGTGGAGTGCACTGACACACACTGTTACCTGCATTTCCAGTGTCTGAAGACCCAACTGTGCAGCAGAGCCTGGAGTTCTGAGCTCCCTTCATCTGCCCTGTGTGACACGTGTAAAATGGAACTACCCCAGTCAAATGGTCGGTTTTGATTCTCTTCACAGCCTGAAGCACCACATGGGTCAGGAGACAAGCCAGGATACCCAATGAGGACTCACATGCTCTGCTCTTCAAGTTTAGGTGTTCAATAGCATCTCAGCAGACATGTCACGCTGATTCCTGGCTTCAAAGAGCTGGTCAAGAGCCTCGTCTCCATTTCTGTAATGGTGGCTTTGATGCCTGACTGATGTGCAGACTCTGTACACGGATACTCACACTTGTTGAACAACCTGCTCTGAAAGGGTTAACAAGATGAGCAGTTCTTTCTGGAAGGGTATTAGCATACCAAAAAAGAAGACCCTGGGTTGGGGCAAAACAAAAGGGATGCCAAAGTTGCTGTCATAGCTGTTTAGAGGTACTTGTAAAGCAGCCCTGCACCTCATGCTAATTATTCCTGTGCTCAGAGAGAACCTGAGAGCTTTCTCTAAATTGAAAACATGACAGGATGAAAGGACAGCATCATTCAGGCTCAAAGGGACCTCGGGTGGTGTCTTAACCAACCTCCTGCTCACAGCAGGGTCAGATCAGATAGCTCAGGACTTTATCCAAACACATCTTGGTCACTTTATGGGACAGCGTGGGTGCGCACTCCTGGGAAACAGCTTCCAGTGCTGGACTGTCCTCATGACTGGGAAGTTTCTCCCTTTCTGTAGCACCTTTCCAAGCCCAACCTTCTACTTGCACACGGACACAGACCATAATATCCCACATTGGACACAAGAATATTAGAGGGTGACACTGAATGTCTTGATAACTTTCAGGTAACAGACCATCAGTGGTGGAGAGTGGCCTCACTGTGACACCGTCCTGCTGTCTCAGCTCCTGGGTCTGCCCCTCCTGTCCCATAGACTGGAGAGGATTGTGATAGTTCCAGTGACCCCTGTCTTGATCCACATCCACTGCTGGTTGTTCTCCAGATTCCTGCCTTTAGTCACAGAGAATTTGGAAACAGCAATTTCTCAGAAGAAAGATTCTTCCATTCAGAGTGCTGGTAGAAAATGTATTTTGCGAGTAACTGGACACAATCATATATTTTACTATATATTTACCAAAGATAAATATATTTTTTTTCCTTATGATCACGTACAAAGACAGATAACACAGGTCTGTTGAGATCACTGTTAACATGGCCATCTAAAAAGAGAACAGTTCAATTAACCTTTTTATCCTTCTTCCCTCCATCAGGCAAGAGCGGCCAACAGCTTCCAGCATGACTCACTCTGTGCCAAGAGAGTGGCACTGACAGGCCATGGCAGTGGATTGTTTGGTGCCTTCGACTCTGTGCAAGACAAAAGTATTATCTTTTTTACTACTGTAGGCTTTGGTAGGAGAGAAATCTAGAGAACACTTTTAAAAATGAGGGAAAAAAGAAACCAAAAGAACTATGTAGAATGAAGTAAATGTCTTATTGCAACTGTAAGCATCAAACGTTGTTGGTGTTTTAATTCTCCTTTTTATGTTTTGAATACTTTAAACACCAGTGTTTTCCCATGAGATCAAAATGAGACTTTTTGGGATGTGCATCAAGAACAAGAGGAGAACTACTGATCCTGCACTAGATTTCCCTTCTCAGCACTCTCTGTGTTATCTGTGCATCTCATCTCCCTCATCCTCCAGATATTTCCTCCTGCCCTGACTAAACTGACCATGTCTGAAGTCCCATTTCCAGCAGCTGATCTGCACACAAGCACTCGCGATTGCTCTCTGGGTTTCCCTTCCTCTTACTGTTTGATCACTCACACACTTGTCAACAATTCAGTTGCTGCTTTCAGCTTCAAAGAGTTAAAAGCTTCCTTGTCTTTCAGTAGTCTGTCTATTCTGTCTTTAGCCAACTCTTTTATTGTGTTTATTTTATAATTTCCTTTCTGTCTAAAACATTTCTTGCATGGTTCTGCCTTGGAGAAGGTGAACCTCAGTGGTGGCAGCTTGTCCTTGGTGTACAGTTGAGGAGTCTGTTTTCTTTTAATCATGACTCTCATCAGTTGTGTTTTGTTTGTTCAAGGGTAAAGCAAAGTCCCTGTTTCCTGTGTGCACTTGGGTCTGCAAGGAGAGCAGGTGGGAGCTGGTGCAAAGGAGCTGGCACATCCAGCTGCAGACTGCAGTGAAGTCTGGTGTGAGGAAAAGGGATGCAAGGCCCAGGGGGCCAATGAGAGAAATGATGGGGTTGGGGAGGTGAGGAGCAAGGTTGTCCACACGGTGTGAGACCTCAAGGGACAGCTTCTCCAGCCAGTCCAGACCTCCTTAGGAGAGACCCTGGATCAACATCAGACAATGCTGCAATCGCATCCTCTCCAAACTGAAAAGGATTAAAATACACCCTTTACAATAGAAAGATTTTTTTATCAGAAGCTTTTCGAAATCTTTCTCCATAATTACACAAAGAAAACTCTCTAATTGACTGTACAAGATTGGAAGGACATAACAAGAAGAGACATGGTTTGTTAGAGCTTTCTCGAGTGTAATGAGCCCCATGGTGCATTGGGTGCTGAGTCCTTGAACATTACTCAGGTGCTGAGAGGAGACTGCACAAACCTTTCCAGAAGTCAAAGCCAGAAGAAAAAAGTACTAAGTTCCTTGAAGTATTAATGAGTTCCACTGTGGGCAAGTACCAGCAGAGCCTCCCCAGGGACTCGTTAGAGCAGAGAATTGGAGGCCATGATGGCAGATAAACAAAGGGAAACGTGCAGGCAGCTGAGGTGCTGAGAAAACCCTGGTTTAGTTGGATGAAGCAGAGAGGCCAAGGCCTGACCCCCAGCCCCTGGGAAGGCAGATCCTGTCCCTCACACGTTGCTCAGGGCTCTTCCTGGGGCAGGGGATGTGGGCTGTGTGGTGCTGAGTGAAGGACAATGGTGTGACCGTTCCCAGCCTTACTGGGGTGTGCAAGGAGGCCACGAGGTGCCCCAGTGCCTGAGGACAACACGTCTCCTCACAGGCCTTGGTGGCAGAGGCGATGGCCATAGCCAAGGGGACAAAGACCTGAGTTCTCTTGGTGACATCCAGCCTTGCCAGTGCCCTTTGCCATCTCCACCACAGGTTGTCCTACACTGTCCCTCAGCTGCTTCTGTTTCCCTGCAGGCTGTAGACACCCATCTCGCTTCCTCCCCTTGCTCTCACCCTGGTATTTCCATACATTGACTGAGGTGTCTCCACTCTCATGCTCTGTTCCTGGAAACACAAGTACATGGACTGATCTCCTGCTCCTTCTGGATGATTTCTCGTACCACAGCACTGCCCTTTGAGTGACATTTCTTCCTCCTCATGTCCAGTCTCCACGTTTTAACCTGCGATGTGTGGCAGTGTTTCTCTCTGCTGTAGAAAGAAGGACCCTGAAAACTACTGACCTGTCAGCCTCTTACCTGTGCCTGGGAAGATCATGGAACAGATCCTCCTAGAAGCTGTGCTAAGGAACAGAGAATGGTGACTCAACCACTTCCCTGGGCAGCCTGTTCCACCGCTTCACAACCTTTTCCATGACAAAATATTTCCTAATATCAATTCTGAACTTTCTCTGGTACAAGCTGAGTCCATTTCCTCTCATCCTCTCACTTGCTACTCAGGAGAAGACCAACACCCTCCATGCTACAACCTCTTTTCAGATAGTTGTACAGAGCAAAAAGGTCTCCTCTCAGCCTCCTTTTCTCCAGGATAAACAGCCTCAGAACCCCCAGCTGCTCCTCAGCAGACTTGTGCTCCAGACCCTCAACAGCCTTGTCCCCCTCCTCTGCACTCACTCCAACACCCCAAGGTCTTTCCTATAGTGATGGGCCCAAAACTGAACCAAGGATTTTAGTTGTGGCCTCACCAGTGCCGAGTACAAGGGGATGATCGCTGCTCCGGTTCTGCCCACTACACTATTCTTGATGTACATCAAGCCATTGGCCTTTTTGGCAACCTGGGCACATGCTGGCTCATGTTCAGCTGCTCTCAATCAACAACCCCAAGTCCTTTTCCACCACGCAGCTTTCCAGCTACTCTTCCCCAAGCCTGTAGTGTTGTAGGGGATTGTTATGACCAAAGTCCAGGACCTGACACTTGGCCTTGTTAAACCGCACACAAATGGCCTCAGCCTAATGAAGCAGCAGCTCCAGATCCCTCTGTAGAGCCTTCATACCCTCCAGCAGATCAACACTCCCACCCAATTTGGTGTCATCTGAAAACAGTCAGGGTGCGCCTGATCCCCTCATCCAGATCATTGATAAAGAGATGAGAGAGAACTGGCCCCTGTTATAAATAAGAGCCAATAAATCGATTCTGCGTCAATCAATCGATTTTATTTAGCAAGCGGTAATTAGGCAAAACAGCGCTGGGTGACCGGGGGAAGCTCAGTTCCACCAACAGGCACACCAAATCAACCTTTCGTATGTGCTTATATACGTTATACGTTCGTTTACGTGCTGGGAATTTCCGTCTCTGGAACTTTTGTTATCTGTTGCAACATCCAAGCGCTTTGTTATCTGTAACACCATCTGGGAGTCCTATTATCTGTGGCACCATCCGGGAGTCCTGTTATCTATGACACCATCCGGTAGTCCTGTTATTTATGGCACCACCTGGTAGTCCTGTTATTTATGGCATTGTCTTTAACTACTACTACAAGGTTCTACAAAACATAATCAAACTCGCACAAGCACAGTTACTGCTTACAATAATATGCATAATACAATTGAATCCTACTCGATTTGTTCAACATTAACAATTTTGACCATCACTTATTACAATTCCCCCCCTTTTTTTTTTTTTTTACTCATTTATTTGTTGATCAAATCGAGTTACCGCTTTTCGGGTTAGTAAGGTTATTTCAGCTTCTTCATCAGTTCCATGTTTCTGTAGCAACATAAGGTGTACCCGCTCTATACGGTTTTTAACTAGTCTAATAAGTCGATTTAGGATACAGGGTCCAGGGTGAGTAATAATATCATCAAGGGTCCAGCTACTGTGGATAGCAATGTAGTTAGCCACGGGGACTGAAGAAACCAAGACTCGTACCACCCTTTTGCAGCTTCTCTTTCCCTTTTTCTCTGTTCCAGTCTCTCCCTTAATTTTGCCATCGAGTCTCGGACTACCCCTGTGTGATCTGCATAAAAACAACATTCTTCCTTCAAGACTGCGCATAGTCCACCTTGCTGTAAGAAAAGGAGATCCATCCCTCTCCTGTTTTGCAACACCACTTCAGATAGCGAGGTTAGAGATCTCTCTAAGGCGGTTATGGAGTTTTCAATTCTCTCTAGGTCCTCATCTATCGCAGTCTTCAAGGAATTGAATCCTTGATTTTGTTGAACAAGTGAAGCTATCCCTGTTCCTGCTCCGGCTGCCCCTAACCCTAGCAACGTAGCTATAGTAATGGCTGTAATGGGTTCCCGTTTGGTACGATGGAGCCCTGTATCCCAAATATCATACATTACATTTTCTTGATGATACAATATCCTTGGGATGATGGTAACTAACATGCAATACTCTCGGGAACTGTTGAACACCTTTAAAGACACACATGGAGTAAATCCCGTCCTGGAACATATCCATTTTGTTCCATTCAGGGGAATAATATATCCTGTGGTTTCGTTAAGGCTCGGTACGATATTCCCACAAAGTGGTCTCTTGGAATTTGGTACTTTACCTATACAAGTCCCTAACCCAGTTACATGTTGCATAGTTATCCCTCTTTTCTGCTTTTCCCAAGGACATTGAATAGGCACAGACTCCTTGTTTATGGTATACCGACGATTATCCCCTATAGCTTCATAAAAGGGTGGATTAACATTATAACACAACCAGCAACCAGTGGTTAAGTTGGGTTGAGTATAGTTTAGGGTTTGATAAGTAGCCCGGATAATTTCCCATAGAGGATTCAAAGATTCCGAGTCTTCAGTATTCAGAGATTTCAAGGCTTCAGTGACAGTTTCCTCTCTTACTATTATATTCTCCTTCTCTACTGTCCTTGTCTCCTTACCCAGAGGGGGAGGGGATTTTACTACTGGATTGGAACCTATCACTCGAGGGGTCGGTTTAACTTCTTCTTTCTTTATGAAGAACATGCCTCCCCTATCATCACCCGGTTCATAATACCACATTCCCCAGGTTTTCCCAGCAAGCCATCCACTATGTTCAGGGTTTGTTATGTTAAGGAATATATATTCATACTCGCCATCACTGTCCCGCTCGTTTCGGTTGCGAGGATAACCGAGTTTTAGTCGGCGGCCTTGGTTCACGACTCCCGAAGGAGGAATGCATCCTACAGGTCCCCATCCAACCTTTAAGAACTTATCAGTATTTGCCGGAGGAATTGGCCAGCTTGAGGCAATCGTTTCACACCCCCAGTAAGCGCAGTAATAGTGTCCTGGGGTATTACAATACGAGGGCCCTGTGCTGGGCACATATAAAACCCCATTTTGTTAAAGCATGGCTCAATTTGAACTAATTGGCAGAAGGTTGCAGTAAAAGAAGGTGACCCTGATGTGGTCTGTTGTTGTATGATCGTTTGGTCCTCCCATCGATAGAGGGTCCATTTAAAAGGTTGGTGAGAACTCCCCTGCTTTATTGCTATTATTACCGGTAAGGTAAGGAGGATTAGGGAGAGCGACCCGGCCCCTGGTTGGCTGAAAATCAGCCAGTGGAGGTTCATTTTGTTGAGGGTTGTTCTGCTTAACGGAGCTGCTTTATTTTAGGAGTTTTTGGAGGCACTTGCCAATCCCCACAAGGATACCCCTCTGCCTTGCCCTGGGCCTACTCTGTTGCTTCAGAGTAGCCGGGTAAGTTTTCTTCTCGGCAGCAGTTGTAGTCTTCAGGGGACTGCCTCCTGAATCTTCTCCTTGTTCTGTCACAACCCACTTTCCAATACTCAACCCAATAGGGCTATTTTCAAATACAAGGGTTTGGCCACTGTCCCGAATCCTCACAGGGTTTGGAACACTTCCTCTATCTTTTCTTACCAAAACGCTTCTTACACTTCCTCTTGGTTATTTCCCAAATGTCTGGACTTATCAGTGATTATTAATATCCTACTGGTATCTAAGGTTTTTCCCCAACACTCATTACACCATCGTTCAACATAAGGAAACTTTTTTCACTGCTGTATACCGCACCCGTGACACACGCGACGTACCCACGGATTGCATTGCTTACATACAGGACATGCGATGTGTGACTTATGTAATTCCTTACAATTGTCCATAAAAAGCCTAGTATCCAGGGCTATGCGTCACGTGTCTGTTTCCTCCTGAAGGTCAGCTTCAACTCATCCGGTTCCCCGGTGACTTCCCAGTCTGTATGTAGGATAGGACCTTTTACTCGACTAGCGTGTGTCCATCCTCTTTCCGCGGTGCAGACTGTGATATCTGTGGTGAGTAAAACAAGGAAAGGTCCCTCCCAGGACGGGTTAGCGATGATTCCCTCCATGTTTTTATGAGTACTTGATTTCCTGGTTTGATACGATGTATTGCTATATCTAAAGGTGGTCTCTAGACCACCAGACCTCGCTTTAACAGTTCTTACGAAGCCACACAAGCACAAAAGGGCCCGCGGGACTTCACCACACAACGCAGGAAGAAAAAAAAAAAACAAAGAACATATGTGGCAGGGACAACACCTCCCCCCCCACTCTGCTCGGTCCCCTGGACAGGAGAAACAGCACAGGAGCCACAAAGTGACCTTGGACAGGTGCCACTGTTCACTGATCAACCAACTGCAAGTCTGGT